>NW_027210682.1:90000-427500 GCF_029030835.1 Brachyistius frenatus | reverse complement strand
AACTATTTCACGGAGGGAAACCAGACGGCAAGACACAGAAACCAAACAAAATATAAAAGGGAGGTGTAGACAGCGCAAAATAAACAGGAGGAGATCCTGTTGTCAGCTGTGTCTAACCACTGCACAGACAGACAGAGACCTACTGTAAAGAAGAGGCCGCAGGTCTGCAGAGGTATCCATCTCTGTGTCTGGTATTTGAGCAGCTCAGTCCTCCTTTGTCGCGAAGGCTTCCACAAATTGCACCACGAAGTCCGAGCAGTCATTTTCTAACTCGCTCTCCTGCACGAGTCTGAGTAGGCGTGTCGCGTTCCTTTAAATGAGTGTTCTTTGACTATCTCTAGTTTCTTACTCCACGTCAGAGCCTAAAGTTCACTCACTCATACCCAAACACAGATAATTTG
Organism: Brachyistius frenatus; assembly: GCF_029030835.1. Taxonomy (NCBI): domain Eukaryota; kingdom Metazoa; phylum Chordata; class Actinopteri; family Embiotocidae; genus Brachyistius; species Brachyistius frenatus. The sequence continues at coordinate 427,099 of NW_027210682.1, read as the reverse complement.
GAAGCAGTTTCACACAAGCAGTCGAACTGACCGAAAACAGTCCCCGGCTTTTGCGAGAATTAGGGTTGGGCAGCAGCACACCTTCACACACAGAAAAAAAGAAAACTGGTTTGACAACATCAGTTGCGCTGATCAGGATGTAAGCATGAGGAAACCTTTAAAGACACAGATCCCTCTCTGGATATCAATTAAGAGATGAGTGTTAGAGGAACTCTGATCATTCTGATAAAAAAAAAAAATGAAATGATCAAGTAATAAAAGGCAACACGTCCATTTGTCCACATGTTCACTGAAATATGATCAGAAATGTTCACAGTAACTACCTTTTTTATTCAAAAATTATTATTAGGTTTCAGATATCTGAAGTGCGGAGTTTGAGGACGCTTGAAAAGATTTTCCCTGTTTTTTTTTGTTTTTTTTATCACCTCAGCACACGGTCTCTTTAAACTGGGCACTAAATTACAAAATATCTTGCCAAAGGCATCTTTAACTTCCGCACAAAATACATCAATAGAGCAGAATAACAGAACAACAGACGTCTGTACAAGATAGAAATATGAACACACAGAAATCAGGAACAAATCAACAATACCCACATCAAACCTGAAAAAGATCCAGCCAGAGTTGGGAATGAGGAGTAAGAACTAATAAAAGGACAAGTAAACGACATCCAAAGCAATCGTCTCCAAATTGTTCATTCAGAGACGTATTTAATAAAGCTGAACAACTCCTTTAAATCACCTTCTACCCTTCCCAAAGCAACCATTGCTCTTTTTAAATGGTAAATGTTGCACCAACTTAACTACTAACATGAATATCTGATGTCTATATCAATCATGGCTCGACAATTTAGACAGCAGAACTACAATCTCATCACCTCTTGTTCCTTAAAGAAAATATAAGTTCCTCAGTCAGCGACATTTGCACACAGCGGTGGCTGCTGACACAAACACCCAGGAAACTGCCTATTAATCTCTTTGACACTTCTTCTGACCGCTGTGTGTGGAGTCCACGCCCGTACCTTGTCCACCCTCTTCTGCCAGCTGTCCTCTCGTTTGACCATCAGCTCGATGCAGTGGGACAACGTAGAGAGGATTCCTGCCGTGGTGGCCTTGAAGGTGATCGCTTCGCCCTTAAAGTCGATCCCGTTCATACCTTTGGGACTGGCGGGGGAAAACACTGGCAGAGACAGGAACACGGAAATAATGGAATGTAACAGCTGCCTCACGACTTGATTAAAAACAAACAAGTCGTGCTTTTCCTTGTTTAAAGTGAATCAGTTATCGACGTTTACTTTTTTCCACAGATGTTGTCAGTTAAAATAATGCAAGGTCAGCGAGCATCTGCAGGTAGACTCACGTTTCTCTTTGCTGCCGTTGTTGTTGTGATTGTATTCACCGTTGGGTCTTGTGGTGGTAGGAAATTCATCTTCGTCCTCCTCTACTACTGATAAGAAAACAATAGCAGTGTTAGCTCTATCTATAATATATCTCGGAAGCTAATAGCGTATAGTTTAATATTTTCAAACTAATTCCATGAGAATAGTAAGGTTTGACATCCACAGTTCCCGGCTAGTTCATTCATAACTGTCGGTAACGGATAACTTATTTTCAGCAAAAAAACATAATTGAGATTATACGTCCAGCGCAATATAAATGTTAAACATAAAAGTGATCTTAAAGACTACAAGAAAGCCACAGAGATTAAACAACCCACAGAATGTCCTGTAAAACAGGATTTTGATCTCTCTTTCTTTTCTCAATGAGCCGTATCAACAACTCTGGCTCAGCTCTCAAGCGGCGCGGATCAAGTAAACAAGTTCACGTCTAAAAATGCTTTCCTTTGCCAACAAACATGAGACACAGTCCTCCACAACTCCTCCACACCGCTCTAGAGAACATATTTCCAAACAGAATTCATCTCAAACAAATTTAACCCTATTTAAAATAAAGATCTGATACGCTAAAAGCTGTAGTGTAGTGTACTTAAGCTCCACATTACCTCGGTCTCTCTGAAACTCATCTTTGGAAACGACATCGGCGCAGGAGTCAAAGTACTTCTGCAGAGTGTCCACCTGTCTGCACAGAATGTCCCGGAAGGTTTCCATTTCTGAGAGCTTCTCACGCAACCTGTGCCCCTTCTGAGCAGAGACACAAAGTAAACAACGGCAACAACACCAGACAAAATGTCGCCAGAGGAAAGCTTCATCTCAGATTTATTGTTTCAGCTGACGATGAAAATCTGATGGTTGTTCAAATTGGCGCACAAAATGAAAATCATTAACACTCGGCATTGATACAGAAGATATGTTTGACTGTAAGCTGTGCATTAAAGGGGAGGATCGAGGCCTTCAACATAAATATTACATTTAGGTCTGGGTACCGTTAAAGAGTGATTCATATCAGTACCCTGACTTTGATATCGGTTCCTGATCGATACTTTTTTCAAAACCAATTTCAGAAAATCCAATTTAACGAATAGAACATTACATTATACATCACGGTACTAATCTTTAGTTTTGGTGCAGTTTAAAGCGGGAGAGTGAAACCCATGCGTTTTCATGTAGCTACAATTTACATCTCACAAGCATAAAATCAGGTGATGCTGCCATTTACGCCTCACATGCAAGCTATTGCTAAACAACAATTTACCGATTGTCACCAAACGCCTCATGAAGGCTAACGATAGAGGCCAGCTGGCCGAATGTCCACAGCGAAGCCGCTAGTTTCTGCAGCGCAATTCAGCGTTAATTAGAAAAAGGAGTAAAATAAGGCTTTCTATTGTGAGATCCACCAAAGTTGAAATAGATTTTATCTACGTGGGTGGGCCACTGAAGTAGAACCTATGTGAAAGTAGCTGGCATGAAAGCAATTCGGTCTGTGCCATGAATGGATCCGGGTTTGGTACCCAGCCCTGGTGGCCGGCCTGCTAACCCTTCAGCTAAGCATATTCAGTTCGTGGCATGCAGCTAACATGTTTCCATGGCCCGTTAACATGTCTAGCGACATCTTTTAACTCGGCCATCGGGGACCATGTCTCACCTTGAAGGAGGATGTGGATGCGGAGGACAGGGCACTAGCTGCTGAGGTGAGTGACAACATGGAGCCATGGCGCCTCAGACTCGTTTCTGAACCATAACCGGACTCGGCCTGCGATCCAGGTGGAGGTGTGGGAAGACAGCGAGGAGAGGCGAGAGAAGAGGAGGGAACAGAAGCTCAGTTCAGTGCACGCAAAACATTGGACAAACTGCAATGTAACAAGAATGTCTGCCGCTTATCAAAACTAGACAGAGTGGGATCAATTGGAACAGTCAGCGGCGCTGAGTAATGCTAAGCTGGACCGGAGCAGAACCTACACCTACACACAAAAACGAGTCTGTTGTGAGGGACCGCGGCTGAAAAATGCATCATGCATCGACATCTCTGATGATCTGATAATCAGCGGCTGAGGAAGAGTGGAAGTAAATTGAAATATATTCTAGCGTGGATGGAGTTGGGCTTTATTGTGACATCCTGAAGGAAAATAGTGGACGTACCGACTAGGACATACAGCACAGCGGGTCTCACATGACATCATAAAACAGATCAACGAGTAGCCTTTAAGGAGGGGCAGTTCTGGCATTTGTTCCATAACGGCCAACATATAACTGGGCGACGACTGCAACTGCAAACTCTGCAAAGCAACTGAATTTTATTACAGATAATGTGTGCGTATGCACACCGAGCCGAGCGCACCAAAGCAAAATGTCCTTGTTTGTCCCACATGCAGCCTTTAATTGTTATCTATGACATTAAAGAGAGACAGTAAATGTATGACCCAGTACTGCACGTTTCACGTTTCCTCAACCAGCAGCAACGGTAATGTTTGAATGTTTGAGATTCTTAAACATTTGAATCAGGACTCTGACATGCTGGTGGTGTGGTTTATGACTCTGGAGTTATTTGCGTAGGTTTAGTCATGGCTTTGAGGCAAATTTTCCACTTGATTACTGAATTAACAAGAGACTGGAAGTTATTTCTGTTGATGGATTGGCAGGCGGAGGAATTTCTTAAGAACAGAGAGCAAACTGAAGAGAGGGAGTCAGGTGACCATCTCGAGAGGGAGCACACATGCATACCTCTGCTAAAAGAGCACTTACAACAGAGTGATAGGCCGAGGGAACTGACAGTAATACAAATATTAAGCGGCGTAGTAAACCGTTCAGGGCCAAACCAACAGAAAATAAGGTCTCACCGTTTGCTGTTGAAGGTTTGTTTACATTTACTTGATCCAGAGATTGTTATGGTTTTAAGATGAAGAAAATTTAAGCTTTTGAGTAGTTTAAAGTAAAGCATTTTCTCCCATTTCCACAGGCTTACATACAGTAGATTTAGTTGACAAGTAGAAAATATACTAGAAAAATCTAGAGTCATATAAGAACAAGTCTTCACTAATTTCTTACAAGAGAGTATTTGATTTGTAATCAGTTGTTTACAGCATTTGGTCTATTCATACCAGACACATATGAAGGCAGTGAATAAAATATATTGAACACCATACAATAAAATGAAATTAAAGAATATATCTATCTTATTGTATACGTATTTGTAATTTTTTCTTATTGTGTGGACCTCTCTCTCTCTCTCTCTCTCTCTAAACCACAGCCTGAAAAATTACCCAGCTCAGTCCCAAAAGCAATTCCCCATTACAACATTCATGAACCTACAATCAGACCTGTTACTAAAGAGACACTACAGCAATCAAAGTTAATAACCATCTGCAGAAAATGATGTTATTTTATTGTGAAAACACTGACTGCCCATAAACACACTGCCAAAGTCAAAATAACTGTCGGTTTCAAAAACACCACTTTTTGTGTTAAGCTGGGCTGTAATTGGCTGCTCAAGTTGCTGTAACACAACACGGAATTAAAAGACAAAATAATACACTTTTTCTATTAAATCAAGAGGGAGAGATGAGTGCTCACTTTCATTTTTCATATTGAAGTCAGTGATTGTTGACACTGAAAGGGCTTCAGCTGCACAAAATGAAGGTTGTGATGCCTACACGGGTTGTACTTCTTGACTGCTTTCTTAATGCACCTGTAAAACTCCGATTTAAACTACATCATCCTCAGTGCTGCTCTGCTATATTATAAGAATAATATAATATAATATAATATAAACACCCGAGAATCACAGTTAGCTGGTTACATGGGTAAACAAATGTTTGACAAAAAGTGCAATGGGTAACACTGTTTACTTCTTTGGTTAGAGCTGAGATACCACTTACTGAAATTAAGGATGCAAAAAAAGAACATTTTATTCTTGTTTCTGTTCTGATCTTTGAATTTAAGCCTCTAATTACAACCGATAATAAGGGATGCTCCTCAGATCATGACTGAAATGCAACATATTCAACCAATCCCGTTGCAGTTATCCCACTCCTCCTCCTACATCCACAATGAATAGATGTCGACGGCTCTCTAAAAATTGGTGGTGTATTACTCAAATAAAGGTCAATCTAAAACCTTTTTTTTTTCCCCTCTTCACATGTTTGCATTTGCAAAGAGAGTGAGTTATTGTATCGATACGGGCAGCAACCAATAGATTAACATCAGTTATCATCATCAGCTCTGAAATTTGATATCGGTGCATCTCTAAGTGAAATCATTATTGCTTGAATGCTAATTTGGGACCACGAGGCAAAGCAGTACTCCATGAACTGTGCCCACGCCAGAGACCGCCATCTTTATGCACCTGGTCAGATGCATGACAACCATGCAAACTGAACACCCACTCGCACACAACATGTGAAATGGCGACTTGAGCCCAAGGCTTTGTAATAGTAATGAGATGAGTGACTGCCCCGAGCAACCATGAAGAACTTCTGCTTGGGAAATTACCTCTCAGCACACAGCCATGCAGTATAAGCCTAATTTCCAAATAATACTGACTGATTTCTTCTGAAGCTAACATGCAGTGGAGCTCCATGGTAAAGCTCGTCCACATATTTATTATTGTGAAAAACTGCAAGCAATATAATCCTTTCAGCAGCTGTGTGAACAAGGCAAAAATAGGTCATGTACAGTAATTATTCATGTCCCGTCGCAGGCATATAAAAATGTAAACACTTCAGTGACGAGTGACCGTGTGCAAGCAGCATGCCAACATGCTATAAGCCCACCATTCGGCCATTCCAACAGCCAAAGCAGAGCAGGACACTGCTGCAGTCCTGGTGGTTTCGCGACCCCAACATGGCCAGGCGCTTCCCCCAACACTCCCAATGTTCTGACAATTCAGAAGGTTTAATCCAGTATTCCCGTTTCCCTGGACACACCTCACTATGGAACAAAAGGGAAGAGGAGGAGGTGGAGAAGAGAAGCTATACAGGCGTAGCTTAGCTCATCAAGTCAAAAGAAAGCAGCGATAAGAGAAGGGAAGGAAAAAGTAGTCATTTGGAGACGAGCGGCAGACACTCGCTGCTCCATGAAGCAGAAGAGACCGACTGTGTGGAAAGGAGGAGTCTTGGAATTCTCATGCGTGCACACACACACACACACACACACACACACACACACACACACACACACACACACACACACACACACACACACACACACACACACACACACACACACTCTCACACACTCTCTCGCCATGTACATACATCAACAGACCACACACCCTGAAATGTGAAATCTTTTTATCCCGTCCGTCTTTATGTCCAGCATCCATCACCGGGCGACCAAGCTTGACTGTGTGTGTTTGCATGGAAGAGTGAGAGCGAGAGTGGGGAAGAAAGGAAGACTGCATGCGTGTGTGCATTAGAGAGAGACGAGAGCTGTCTGGGGCCGTTTGGGTAATGAACCAATAAAGTAGTGAACGGGTGGGCGAGTGAAGCAGCCTACTGTATATCATGGCAGAGAGAAAGAAAGAGAGAGACAGAGTGGGAGGCAGGGAACAACATTTGTCTGCATCTTCTGCTTTACTTCTGTCTACCCGACTCTCCTTTTATCCCTTCTGATTTGCTGATACCCCCCTGATCTGGACTAAAAGCGTTCAGATTGTGCCCACAACCAACATGAAGAAGTGGTGGAAAAACCTCAAATAAATACAGGGGGGGGGGGGTCTTCCCCATTCCCTCGCACGTCACCCCTCTGAATCTGCTCGAATGGATCCGTCTTTTCTGTATAATGCAGTTTTATGTGTCCCTCTTGATTTTTTTTTTTTGTTGTTGTTGCCGTGAGAACAGCCAATCAAAAAAAAAAAAAAAAAAAATCCATTATTCATCAAGAGCTGCATTTACTGTGACTTTTCCCACCAACACAAACACACCCACACATAAAAACACAAACGGACTCCAAAAAATGTTTTTCCCCTGAACAGCCTCATTTTGTAATATGAATATGCAAATAATGGTTGTTAGTCTTTGCAAAGTGGCTGTTAGGGGAGGGGTCATGGAGCTGTGATTTCAGGCTCACTCAAAACAAATGCTGAACATTATAATAAAAAACAGTTAATCTGTCTTCATGTGTTTTCAGCTATTATTTCTTAACGCACATGATGTGTTTAGAAATACTTTTTTTTTTAAATGTCTGTACTATAATGTTATAAAAAAAACTAGAGCACAGCAGCATCAGTGACTTTCTCGCGTGATCATGAATTACTGCATATAATACAGCCGACAGATTATTCACTAGCTATCCATTTTTCTTGCAAATACATCTAGCTTGGTGTTACCAAATTCACTGTGCGGGTCTGGCTGCGCTCCATTTGCAATCGTTTCCAATCTTTGCATCCTACTGGGAATAGACGTCGGGTTAATTGCTATTGGAGCAGCCTTTTACCAATCGGCATCGACCTCCATATGATTTATGTTGTGCGCCAAAAGTCGACCACCCCCGCCACTGTTGGAACTACTTCAATGTTATCGCGCTTTGTCAGCCCGCACAAGAGTGCCTGCACAAACCTTAATAGAAACAGGGTTTTCAGACGACAATCACAGCAATGACTAAAGCTGTGTGCAATAGCTTGCTGGAGCCAGGCTAAAATGTGTCTTCGCCGGATGCCAGAATTTGTAGAGCAGTTCAGTCTTATTATTCAAATTTCCAAAGTGTCATGAAATGAAGAGGAGCTGGCTTTATTTGGCGAAGAGCCACATTGATGGAGAGCTGACGATCACAACCAACACCCATTTCTGTAGTGACTATTTTACACTGCGTAGTTTTACAAACTTTAATTGTAGACAACTGGGATTCACAGATTATCTGCCGTTACTGGGGAACGGGAATGAACAGACTAGCATCCCTTCCCGACTTTTATCCTCCCATCCCGACGACATTTAGTGCCATCGTCAGCAGTTCATGCGCACCACTGACTGCAAGTTGCCTTGTGTGCTTCTTCTTATGATTATAATAGGCAACTTCTCGGGAACTCCTCGGGTAGGTCAGTGTCCTCTGGCGCTAGTGGCTCAAACATGTACAGCTGTACAAGTCCAATGAAGCTGTCAGGCGGAGCATCCATCTTCAGCTCGTAGTGGTATTTGACACTTCTGAGAGAGGTTGCACCTTTCCTGGGACCGGCCGTGGTTTCAGCACCTTCAGCGGACACGCCCTCAGTGTTTTGGAGAACAGGATAATGCTCATTTTTATTTTTTGTTTTCCACAATTTGAAACCTAATTCGCTTGTTAATTTTTTTTAAAAGAGCGGTAAATATCACATTTTTCTCTGGGGAACACATATACATTACTGCTTTAACATGAACTTGTTTAACCCATATTAAAGCACATTTATAGCCAAGTATGAGTGTTTCAAAGTGGCACAACATTTTTTTTTTTTTTTAACCCTACAACACCTCAAAAGGTGACCAGAAAGAAAGAAAAAAATATATACATATATTATTTGTCATCACACTTAGTGTTGGAAAAATGTTCCATGTATGAATGTGTGTGTGTGTTCTACTGTCTCCAGTTTTTGTGATGTGAGTACTGGGGACTGGAAAATAAACTACAAATGAAGTGCTCATATTTGCAGAACAAGCAGTGTGAATGCTTAAACAAAGTAGCAGGAAAGTCAGGCCACCCTGGTTAATGCTTTCCTGGGTCCAGATGGAAAGATTAAAAACACACTGCAAGTAGGGAGAAATGCTTGGTGCAAGACTTTCTTTGTCCATTTAGGAGCAGTGCAGACACACTACCTACAGGAATGCTGCAGGTGGTGCTGCATTAAGCTTTCTGAGGTTACTGCAGGTCACAGTCCAAACATAACCCTAAAAAAAAACAACTATCACGCCATTGTTAATGGAATAGAAACCTGTGGTTGCTTGCACTCGCACTAAAAACTCTCAGCAGCACAAACAAAACAATCCACAGCACCATTTGAGTCGAGACTCACGACTAATGAGGATTCACGGGATATTGAAGGGAGTTTTTCTGCCCGATGTCACTCGTGGGAATTGTTGAATTGTTGGACTCCACTCTCTAATGTTATGAAGCTTTGTTGGAAGTCTGTGTTAAGTGCCCTGAGATGACTTTTGTTGTGATTTGGCGCAAAATAAATATAATTTGTTTTCAATGGTGGTGCTTTTTCATTGGTCTCTCAACTTAACTGTTTTTATGTGTCAAACGTAGCACTATAAAAGGATATTAATAAAAAACTAAATAAAATCAAACAGATGGTTAACAAGTTCACTTTTTAGTCCACAGTAAACTAAACTTCTAATTCAGTAAAGTATAGCTGGTTGTTTTAAATAGTTTTTAATAGATGATGACATTGTTTAACTGTTGCACTTACTGTGTAATGTGAGGCAGTTTTTCTATGCACCAGAATATATTTTAAAAGTATCCTGATAAAACAGTAAGAAACTAAACAAGATTTTTTTTACAGCTTTATTGGAAAAATGTCTACATTTTTCAGAAGGTTAACAGATTGTGTTTCTTACATAGGTGCCATTTATATTGAACCCGATTTCATCAACTGTACATAAAGCCATGTGATCTTTAGGTGTAATAGTGTTTACAGCAGTCCAATTGTATGACATGTGAAGCACGATCCCAGCCAGCCTAATAAACTCCTGAATGAAAGGCTCGACAAAGACCTGGCCAATAAAACACTCACATAGTCCACATATAAACCTAAGATGTCCTTGCAGAGTAAGCAGCTGCCTACCATCTGATGTCTGATGACCTCAGCATCTCACTCCTCAGATTCCCCACATTCCCAGGGATCAGGGCTGTGTGTGTGTGTGTGTGTGTGTGTGTGTGTGTGTGTGTGTGTGTGTGTGTGTGTGTGTGTGTGTGTGTGTGTGTGTCTCTGAATCCTTGTCCTGCCACACCTAGCTCACTGAACACAACACAGATAACTCCCTGTCTGTTCTGAAAAAATAACCTGACCCAAAATTCAACCTGAATATTGGAAGAATGTGAATAATGCAGCAAAACATTCTTTTTTTGTGGGGGATTATGGCAAAATTCAATAAAATATTTATCATGGCCTCAGACACTATAACATTAGAAAATATTTTCTGATTCTTAACAAACACCAAGCAAAAAAAAAACAAAAACAATCTGAACACAACAGGGATTGGAATCCCTATTGATTTCTCCGTCCTGTTAATACAGCCAGATTGCTTTCACAATAAGCATTATTTATATATATCTATAATAACTTTTCCTAAGAAAGTCTGTATGACAAGCAAACAAAGATGTCAAAGGAAACTAACAAGTAAGATTCAGAAATATATGCAAAAGAAAAAGAAAACTGAAGTACTCACTTTGTGCAGTTCTATTGACTCAATCCACTGGAGTCTGTGTTCAGGATCTTCAGCTCTGAGGTACCAAACGCTGTCGTTCACGCTGATGTCAAAACGACACTCGTCAAACTCGTGAGGCTGCGCGGAGAGAGGAGAGTCATGTATAGTTATTATGCAGAGTGCATGAGTAATGTCAGCAAATACTATCCCCACAACCAAATATCTGTAGTTGTAGACCACAAACTCAATGAAACATATTCCCCTAGTTCAATGAAATCACTGCTCCTGTCTTGACACTGGCTGACTAGCAATAACAAATTGTGGACACACATGGACTCCATCAGTCACAGAAATGCATATGCTACACAATAAACAGGAATTTTAATTAGAAACCGATGTCTTATGTCTGGGTTGCACCCAAAACAAAAAGAAACGGAGATTGTTCCACAATGCTGTCCCCCGAACCTGAATCTTCAGAACCTTTCCTTCTACTCCTGGGCCAAATCTTTCAACTACCACACTCCCCCAGTCTACAATGCACCCCACCCAGCGCCAACCACCGAGCGCCTGAGGCACCCAAACACATGCAGCAAAGAATTCCCTCGTTTCCTCTGAGATTGGAATTTGACCGCTTCACTCAGCTGAGAAGAGATCTGCTCTGCAAAGGTGCACAATAGGAAATAAGGCACAGTTGACTTGAATCCCCTCTTGCCCCCCCCACCCCTCATACCACACACACACACACACACACACACACACACACACACACACACACACACACACACACACACACACACACACGTGTTTCTGCTCTGTCAGCTGACTTAACCGTGCGTTGGCCAAATTTGATTAGTTTTGCTGAATGAGGCTCATGTCCTGGCTTATTTGCTGCCACACAGACAACAACAACAACAGACAATCGAGCTCTGAACACTCAGCGTCAGCCTGCTACATAACATTGTGTTAACACTTCAACGCTGGTATTACATATTTAGAAAGCTGACAGGGGTGACGTCTTTTCTGTGACCTTTCAGGGCTTTTACTCAAGTCACCAACAACCTTAGAGACAGGCGTAGCATCGAAAATCTCACACCCCCCTTTAAAAAATTTCACTGGAAGGAGTTGCGCAGTGATGACCTCAAGCGCATCCAGCCGGGATGGTTACCGGCTAGAGAAATCCAGTCTATCTTACTGTGCAGTATCAGGCACGGACCATAAACTTGGCCTTTACGATTGAGTTTATAACTCTTTTTTTCTGACTGGAACGTTCTCTTTCTCCTTGCGTAAGCACTGCTGTGTATCTGTGCTGCATTGGCTTTCTTCAGTATACAGGATTGTGGACTCTCCAGTGTCAGGAAAGAAGAGGTTATCAGTCCAACACTGATAGTCGAAGTCTTAGAGGACTCGGTGTCCTCTAAGACTTTGACTGAAGGTCTTCCTCTACGTGCCTTAAACTAGTGTGTGTGCATACATGTTTGTAATATAATTAAAACATTCAACACGATAAATAGACATATAAAATGTTACTGATATGAGATAACACCGAGCAAAAACATGTGAATGATAGGAAAACTCAAATGCATAGAAAGGAGCTTGTACTGATGTCAGCTTTTGATAATGGACTTTGGCGCACAATAGGAATTTTCAGACCGTGACATTTCCTGCATGTTGTGCTTCCGTATGAAGAAATTCTGGTGATTGTCGACAGCTACTCTCTGTAACAGACTGATGTTAGGCCAAAGAAGAAACAAAACAAAAAAAATAAAGCAGAGGCTTGTTTCTGCATTCCTGAGTCTTCATACCACCGTCTCCTCAGACTGAACTGGCTTCAGTTATTCAGGAAAAGAGAGGCAGTGGGAAATGGCTGTGTGGGTCATACTACTCTGATAATTACAGAGCACGTGTAATAAAACTGTGAACACTCTGAGTTGAGCGACTCTAACAATCAGACAAAAGTCTGAATGTCGTGTGGAACTCCATTCAGGTCTGCACAAACTTGGCCTAATGTTCACACAAATAAGCACTCTTCTCTACAGGAAACTCACTGTAACCTTTCATGTTGCAGTTTTAATCCAGGTTTGAACCAAATAATCCTGTTGCACAAATCCCAGTAAAACCATTTGTTTGGCCTCTGTACTTGGTGGCGGTATGCTCACAGAGGGCAGTGAATATTTAACCAGGGTGTGGGATTTCAGTTTATCTCGCCAACAGGAGGCCAGCATAGGAGGAATTCAGGTCCAATCTGTACAGTATGTGGTCAAGGCTTCAATTTTCAAACCGTCGGGAAGACCAAATTGAAGTAGACAATCACTGCCATGGAGAAAGAGGCACGCCAGAGGCTGCTCAAAAGGATCGCTGAAGCGAGACGGCTTCCGTGTGCTAAAATACAGGACTCCACCAAACCCGAGATCTTACGAACACCCTTGTTACAATTGGACTTGTCTATCTCGCAGGAATCAGAACTGATCACCTCTGTGTTGATGACAAGGAAATGACATGACCAAAACAACTGGACCTGCTGGGCCGATCACCCCCCCCCCCCCCACCCCATCCAATGAGACCCACTGAATTGTTGTTGAACAGGTGCCGAGTTCATCCTGCTTTCTACTGGTGCTCAGACAGCAGAAGAGTCATGTTCCTTCCTCATACCGGGGTAAACACTTACTGTGATGACAGCCTTGCTGAGGCACAGAGACCCCCTGCAGCCGTACTCCCGCTCATCCTTCGACTTGTAGTAACTCAACGTGTTGTTTTTCAACACGACCCATCGGTCCTGCCACCCGTGGATGTAATTTGTCCACTGTAAACACACAAGAGGTGCAGTATTCAATCAGCTGTACGATGCAAAATAGTCTGCCTGAATTATGTCTGTGCAGAAAATTAACTGATGCGGTTCATTAGCAACGATCGGACTTAGCAGTGTGCCATTTAAAACATATTAAAAACAAGCATAAAACTCTTAAAAAGCTACCTTGCTTAAAATGCCTCCGAGCTCCACGGGCGGCCCGGATTCCGGGTCCACATCCTCATCCGAACCGGACGACGAACTCTTCTCGGACATTTAATTCCCAAGTTTCAAAGAAAACTTGAATCTGGTTTTGTTTTATCGACAGAGCCAACGCAGCTTTCGGGGAGCTGCCGGGTTCGTGTTGGGGTCCGGACGCCCTCACGGCCAAAAAAAACAACAACAAACAAACCCCCCCCCTCCTCCCCCGCTGACAACAAGCCTCTTCAACGTCGGAGAAATAATGTTAATTAGGCATTAACAGAGGGCACAAACCCAGCAGCGGGATAGCGTCATTTATCTCGGGTCGTTTGACTGGTCCTCGTTAACGCGCTGTCCCGGAGGTGACAGCTGGGTCTTTCTTCGGTTTCTCGGTTGTTGTTGTTGTTGTTTTTTTTGCGGGCTTTGTTTTGAAAACTGATGTCGAATATCAATTAAGACGAGCTAACTTAGTTAGCTGTCAAAACGACGCAACCAGCTAGCATGAACTTAAAACTAACCAACTCGTGACTGTTCTCGCTTTAAAGCTGCAGTCGGATTGAAAGCTGCTCGGGAGAAGGATCGATGTGGAAAAGGCCTCCGAGCTCAAACGCTGCACCTCGACTTCAATCTACAAATGACGAGGAGGCTGATTGTGTCGCCGCTGAGGTTCCGCAGTTCAAGTTAGCAGTAGCGGAGGACCGACTAGCTTCGGTCTTCACTCGGGTCGGTGGGGGGGGGGGGGGGGGGGGAGGAGGAGGAGGAGGAGGAGGAGGAGGAGGAGGAGGAGGAGGAGGAGGAGGAGGAGGAGGAGGAGGAGCCGCAGCCACGCTCCGCTCTGTGTACTCACTGCGTCGAGGGACGACAAAGCTGAACACGGCGAGACCGGAAGTCAAACACGTTCTATCAAATTAAAAGCATATTTTCCGTATGAAATGACAAAAACCGCGAGGCATACTCGGTAAAATATTTATTTAAAGCTTTTTTGTTTTGTTTTGTTTTTTTTTTTTTTTTTTTTTTTTTTTTTGGGGGGGGGGGGGTTAAAATGTGTCCCATATTCATTTTGTTTACTTTGGAAGGAAAACACACAGAAATATTGTTTTTTATTTAGACTAATGACTTGGATTTTGTAAAGGAATGGAATGACGTTATCAATGTGGTTTTGGAGGTAAAACTAAATTTCATCCCTCTCTGAGTGAATTGATCAACGGGTCTAGTTTTATTCTTTAAGCTTTCCTGTCGAACAGCTGACTTGTGATCCATTAGTTTGAAATGCATCAAACTATGGTTACATTTCACGGAATTTTGGTGTTTAGTTAATTTGAAATATTTTTTTAGAGAATTAAAAAGCGTCAATCGGCTTTTAAAATACATTTCTAATGAATAAACGTTGATTATTTGTTCAAATGTATGCATTAATTTAACAGGAAAAAAATGACCATCAACTTCCGCTGCAGAAATTACGTCATTTCCTGTCAAACGCAAGCGCACTTGTTTTAGACAAAAATGTCGCTTTTTCAAAAATAATTTTTACAAAATCTGTAAGGAAACTGGACTTTCCCGGGTTAAATTCTAAAATTCACTTTTATTAACCAACTGTAAATGTAGAGGAAACCCTGCACCTTTCTCGATGATGACGTAAATACGCGGAAGTACCGCCAAACCGTGTCGTCACTGTTTTCAAAACATGTAGGGTCATGAACGTTAAACAGCTGAGCGATTCGTTTCAGTGTCGTTGTTAATGTTCAGGGAAAAGGTAAATTTCTGAATTACTACCGGTTATCGGATCCAACTCGAGAAGGCACGCTTAATGGGATACACAGATCCGGTGTATTATGAGAGTGTTTACTTTACAACAGAGTTGAGATCGTTATAGTTTGGACTATATCAACAAACGACTGTTTTGCCATCATTTTGTGGGATGGAGAATGGGGATGTGTCCACCAAAGAGGAGAGCTTCCTCTCCAGGATGGCACTCAATGACAACAAGGCTGGGATGGAGGGTCTTGACAGGGACAAGATCAACAAGATCATCATGGAATCATCCAAGGTAGGTGCTGACAACTTAAACACACCTTCCACTTTAGTTTAAACTAAATACCAGAAATCTTCCAGACATAGAGGCTTATCCTACACAAGCTGTCTCTAATATCATTGTGCATGACCAATAGTAGAAGAAGTATTCAGGTCCTTTACTTAAGCAAAAGTACTGATATCACACTGAAAATACTCCACCACAAGTAAAAGTCCTGCATTCAAAGCCTTACTTAATTAAAAGTATGCGAGTATTATCAGCTAAATGTACACGCAATGTAGTAACTGGTACATGCCAGTGTTTAGATATTATATATGATGTTTTTGGATTAGTATTACTGTTGAATTGATGTTCATTTTAACACTTTAGTTATATACAGTTGCGCTAATATACATTAGATAAGATTATACTCTATTAATCCCACAGTGGGGAAATTCGGTATATAAAAGTACATAAAGTATTTAAAATAAAAATGATGTACTTTTGGTTAGTTTAATCTATAGTAATGCATTACATTTTATAGGGTCAAGTCATCCATTGAATCTAAGTGGATTTCAAAATTATTTATTCATTTTAAAAAGCCAGAGAATTTTCTCAACCCATAAAGGAACGTTTAATTTGTCAGTTTATTAGAAAATGTCAAATTCCACCAAATTTGGAGATGCATGTTTTTCACTGGACAGAAAGGGTTTGAAAATGTAGTGGAGTAAATAGTACAATATCTGCCTCTGAGATGTAGTGGAGTGGTAGTGTAAATTTACATAAAATGGAAATAGTCAAGTAAAGAATCCCTGTGCAAACAGCAAGAACCTTAACAAAAGCATGTGTAGAAAAAACAAAACAAGCCCTACTATGATGTGCACATAGGAACTGTGACATCCACTTTTACAGATTGTATTCCCTTTTCGTCCAGTGTCCTCCATGAAAAGACATACCCTACCAAATAAATGTGCTATTGTAGCTTTTAATTTCAGCTGTGCTGCAGTGTTGATATAACTCTTCTTTGTCCTTGTCCTTTGCTTTCAGGGATCCAGGTTTTATGAGAATGAGTTGAAGCGAGAGCAGCAGGTGAACCAGCGCATTGAGAAAATGATGCTACAAAAGGCACAGATCAAAGAAGCACAGTTAAAGAAAGCACAAGCTCAGGCAAGACAAATAAATCTGACTTACCTGATTAACGTTGTCATTGGTTTCTTTTTGGAGGTTACTCAAGCACACATGCTGACAAATGTAATGAGATGTATGAAAACACATTTCAAACATCATGTAACTTACTGTAAGTGCTTTTCATCAAATCTCTCTGTGCAGGTGGAGAGGATGGCCTCGGCGCTGGAGAGGAGTCGTGATCTAAGCCGTGTGATCGTGCACGTGGACATGGACGCTTTCTATGCTGCTGTGGAGATGAAAGACTGTCCTGAGCTAAAGGACAAGCCCATGGCTGTCGGATCCATGAGTATGCTGGTGGGTCTGGGAAATGGACACACTTATGACAAAAATGTCTAAAATAATTCCTGCAGTTGCAGGTGCAATAGATATATTGTCCAACACAGACTGTGCCGAGTATGCTCACATTTACTATAACACAAACAAGTATGCGTAATTAACTTCTTATAAATTATATATAGTATATATTAAGTGTCTGTGCTGGGCTAGAGGTAGTAACAGAGTACACAATTCTGTCACACATTCATCACAATCTTTTGTTGGCTGGTTGTCAAATTATCGGATGTAAACGGTTTACCTAAAATATGAACCATAATGTGCATAAAAATACTTAATGTTATAGGTTCATTACACATTACATTACTGTATTCTTGAAATCCTTGCCATTTTTACAGGGTAAACATCATTTGTATGACTAATAAAGAAATTTAAAGTAGACTCTTGTACGTGAAATCTAAAATACTGTTTTCTGTCTTACAAGTGTTTTATTCTGTTTTATTCATTTTCTAGTCAACATCTAACTACCACGCCAGGAAGTATGGGGTTCGAGCTGCCATGCCTGGTTTCATTGCAAAGAAACTCTGTCCCAGTTTAGTCATTGTTCCAACCAACTTTGATAAATACAGAGCAGTGAGCGATGAGGTAAGAGCAATGCCAAAACACACACAAAAAACAAACACATGCTGCGCAGTGCTTTTGCGACTTCTTGCCCACAGACACTTGTGAATTTATATCTCTGTTAGATCCGGGAGATTTTTGCAGACTATGACCCTCACTTCCAGCCAATGAGCCTGGATGAAGCCTATCTAGATTTTACAGACCACCTGGAACAGAGACAGCGTTGGCCAGAGTCCTCACGTACGCATCACTTCCGTGCCAGGAGCATCTCCACAGGTAGGGCTTAAATGAAAAGTAAGAAGGAACACCTGGTGTGTTGTTTTTATTTTTTATCTGAAAAAAGGAATTTCTGTCACGTGATGAATTGAGGAGTTTTACACACTAGTATTCCATCTAATCAAATTGAGTAGTTTTACACACTGACTAATCATCACGTGAAATCATTTCTTTTGTGTAAAGGTGAAGAGCCGACTGAGCTTCCCCAGGAGGCAGTGCCAGAGGTGGAAGACCTCTCTCCGGTCCTGTTTGAGGACAGCCCGAGCTCCTCTCCCAGTTTACCGGGCTCTGAAGGTGTCTGTGCTGCTACTGGTGCTTTCGAGGTGTTCGGGACATCTGTCGAGGAGGCTGTGAGAGAGATGCGCTTCCGCATTGAGCAGAAGACCATGCTGACTGCCAGTGCAGGTGAGGGGAAAGACACTGATGTTATGAATTAAACACTAAGGGCCTGGTTTACTAAGATCTCAAATAATGGGTACTAATTTGCGGTTTCCTTCCAAAAGTTTGCACATTTTTTTGGCACCCGTTTTGCGGGTGATTTACGAAGAGTAATTGCGTTATTCAAATCAGGTGCAAATCGCTGTATTTAGATGAGGGGTTTACGTGTGTTAAAGTGATTCCAGCCATGAAAAACACAGAACGACCGCAAATGGGGAAGGAAATCTGATCCCATTGAAATTAAGAAATATAAATATAACACGAACAAAACGCTTTATAGGAGATTATTAGCAAGAAAGTCAATACTGTGGGGAAAACAAAAAGGAGAAAAAAAGGCTTAGTAATGAAACGTCGGCAAATAAAACAGGAGAGATGGTGAGATGCTTCTAATAAACACCGATCAGCAGGTCCAGATCTTTCTGTGATGAGCAGATGAATTAGTTTCATTCAATGCCTCGCGAGTGCTCGTGAACCTTGTGAAGCTACCTGTGAATTCTGTGGGACACATTCAGTACATGTGACAGCACACCTGAATAAGGGGACTTGGTTGGACATCCGAGCAGCGATACGCTGGGACGACCCAGAGGCAGGACAATGCTGAGTCGGAAGAAGTTTTAATGTTTTAACATTGCCAGTATTTCATGGCTTCTCCTTGTTATTTACTGTCAATCATCATTCAGTTCATTCAATAACTCAGAAATTTCATCACTGGACAAACAATATGTCTGAATAATTTTTCCCTGTCATCTCAAAAAATGTTTCCATGGGTGTAAAAACACATTCTCTACGTATTTTTTAGTTTCCTGCGTCTCCTTCTCACCACAATAAGAGCAGCTGTTTCTCCAGATTTGCGCATCTGATTAATACGTTCCTTTCAGTCCAACTAAAATACACAACAATCACTTCTCCTGTTTCTACTTTCAGGTTTAGTAAATGTCGTTGCAGGTGCTAAATTGTTCTATTTGCATTTCCCCTCCCAGTATTTTGCACCTGCAAGTAGAAACGCTCAATATTACATATGCATGCAGGCAAACACGCAAAATGGACAACGTGTTAAAATGCACATTTGAAAGACGCAATCCTCACTGCACGTCGTTGGTAAATCTGCTTGGAAATTTTTTGCGGGTGGTGTGAAGTTTGCACATGATTTTACACACGCAAACCTTTAGTAAATCAGGCCCTAAATGTTATTCTCTGTCTATCACAATATCAAGAAAATACAGGAAAGAGGACGTGATCTTCCCCCACTTAACAAACAGTCATGCTGTTGTTGAGCATTTTGCTTTTTTACTTTGTTTTCCCAGGAAAATGATAACATATATTTAACTTCCTCACTCCAACCACTCCTGTGCCTTCTCAATAAAAACAAAATGTAAAAATTATGGAGTACAGGCAGCTTTATTTTCAGTGCAATTCATTCTTTACAATAACAAAACTGCTCAGCAATAATAATAGAAGTCCTAAAAGTCTATGTGGCCTATTTTGTTCTTGATTATGATCAATATTATGCACATTTCACCAGCATGTCATTTCCAAATGGTCTGTTCTAATATTCTTTCCAATATTGTAGGAATTGCTCCAAACATGATGCTTGCCAAGGTGTGCAGTGACAAAAACAAGCCCAACGGCCAGTTTAGACTCCCCGCCACCAGAGAAGCAGTCTTGGACTTCATCCACAATCTTCCAGTTCGCAAAGTACAGCACTCATCACTCAAACTAAAACATAAACAGAGACGTGTGCTTGTTGCAGTGCAACTATTTCCCTCATATGTCAGTCAAATTTAAGCCTAGAGCCCTGAGTTTTACAGTCTTATAGATGTGGTCTGTGAACCTTCTGTGTCCTGTCTCCCTGTGCCTGCGTGGGTTCTCTCAAGGCACTCCGGCTTCCTCCCACCAGCTAAAGACATGCATGCCCGATACAGAGGGGCCTTAGGTGTGAATGAGAGCGTGGATGTTCTTTGTTTCGGCTTGTCTATGTGTTGGCCCTGTGATGGACTGGTGACCTGTCCAAAGTGAACCCCTCTGACCCTGTTCAGAATAAAACGGGTATAGATAATAATGTTGTGTTTTATGCATTCCTCTAGGTTTGTGGTATCGGGAAGGTGAGCGAGAAGATGCTTAATGCTCTGAGTATCAGTAGCTGTTCCCACTTTGGCCAGCAGATGGCATTGCTGTCATTGTTGTTCTCAGAGACGTCCTGGCATCATTTCTTGCAGGTTTCTCTGGGTCTGGGCTCCACATTTATACCCAGGTATAATCCGTTTGTTTCATAAAATTTAGTAAAACTGATTAAAGAAAAAAACAAACTGTCCACATCAGAGAGAGGAGGTAATATTCACTCTTTATTTTGATACAGGCACGAAGAAAGAAAAAGCATGAGCACGGAAAGGTTTGTACTTAAAAAGGCATTAATTGACACTGATGTGATGTGGTTGAATTGTCATTTATTTAGTGTCCATCCTCTTGACTCTTCCTTAATTTCCTCTCTGCTCCATTCTTTTCGGATGCTCACTATTTACAGGACATTTAAAGAGCTGAGTAAAACTGAGGAGCAGTTGTCTTTATGCAGGGAGCTCTGTGAAGACCTGGCAGAAGACATGAAGAAAGAAGGTCTGAAGGTATGACATGAACATATCTATGCATATTTTCTTAACAACAAGCTTGTCTTAAATACATCTTTGGCTTCCTGTCCTAGTTGTGCCAACTTTGTCTACTGTACACTCAAGATTTTATTGTGTAACTGCTGTGACATTGCTTGAATGAATCACGATGTGATTGTCTCAGACTGAGCAAAGAGAGCACTATTTGAACATAACATTACATAGCTGTGCAGATAAAGAGAAAATGGTTATACTGTATAGGTAAAAAAAAAAAACCATCTTATTCTTTGCCTTCTTAAAATCACCCTGACTCCAAACTGAATCTCACACAATTACTTTAACCTGTCCATTCCCTCTTGAATCAATGGAGGAAGGACTGGATGTCTTGGCACCGCCATCACCCCCCTGCCTGGGCCCTGATGTGGCCTTGATAGCTAGAGGAAATGGAGGGCCATTAAAGAGACAGCAGGGGCTACTATCAGCCTTGGAAGCATCTCCCTGGGAGATGATCACATTACTATGAAAACTCACAAAATGCATTCTGACAAATCAATCACTGATATGAAAGATACAGATTTCTATCTCTTTTCCATTTACAGCCTTTCCATACAGAAATACATTGATTATGTCAGTAATCGGAGGATGTTGGAAAGCAGACAGTAATGATCTTAACAGTTTCTCTTAACATGAATTCAGCTGTGTGTTTTCTTCTTTTTTTGAAGGGTAAAACAGTAACACTGAAGCTTAAGAACGTGAACTTTGAGGTGAAAACCAGGGCGGCGACGCTGCCATATGCTGTTGCTACAGTGGATGAGCTCTTTGCTGTTGCTAGGGACCTACTGAAAACGGAAATGGAAAATGAAAGCCCCCAGCCACTCAGACTGAGGCTCATGGGTAATTAGATATGACAATATAACTGACATATCAATTAATATAACTAGCTTGAAATAAGTTTAAATGATCTGTGACACACTTCATGTGGAAATAATAACACAGCTGGCATTCATTTTGAAGTTTTCTTCAGATAATTTGTTTTTTGTGCTTGTAGGTGTTCGTATTTCTGCCTTTGTCAGTTTGGATGATAAGAAGCCCCTGCAGAAGAGCATCATTGGCTTTCTTCAGCAAGGCAAGACAGACTGTAGTGGCTCTTCACAAGGAATGCATCACAACCCTGAGAAAGGGCAACTCTCCAGTCACTCCCTCCAAACCCTCCCACTTGTGTGTCTTCCACTGGCGCAGAAGTGCCAGAGACAAGAGGAGGTTCCCTGGCAGAGTAAGCAGGGGCAGTTAGAGGGCAGCCAGGCTGGTGAGGAACCCCAACAGTCTTTCTTCCAAAGGGCTCATGCCAAGAGACTGCAACTCCAGACATCGAATGCAAGCACACAAGAGGAAGGAAATGGCGATAAGGCTTTTTCCTCAGTAGGCACCTACACTAGTAACAGTGAAG
Organism: Brachyistius frenatus; assembly: GCF_029030835.1. Taxonomy (NCBI): domain Eukaryota; kingdom Metazoa; phylum Chordata; class Actinopteri; family Embiotocidae; genus Brachyistius; species Brachyistius frenatus. The sequence goes on along the minus strand of NW_027210682.1, from coordinate 404,528 downwards.
AGTCATCAACAAACGCAAACAAGAATAACTGTACAGCTTCAGATCTCTCAGAAAATGACTTGGTTTCGCCCGAACAGGCCCATGCATCCACATCAGGCTGTGCTAGGACAGGGTCAGAAACTCTCACATGTCCGGTGTGTTTCAGGACGGTGGAGACGACTGATCTAAATGCCTTCAACCAGCATATAGACCAGTGTCTCAGTGATGCCTCCAGAAAACCAAACCAAATCACAGTTTCAGACGCAGAATCTGAGTTGGACCTCGAGGATGACCATAAAGAACATGAAGTAGTGGACAAACTGACGTGGCAGTGTGAGGGAGAGTCAAAAAACAATTCAGAGGTGGAGTTGAGCAGAGTTGGTCAGCACAGCCTGAAAAACAATTCTGTTCAGAAGGTTTTGATGATTAAAGGTGACAACAAAACCGGGACTTCGCTACAGCCTCAGTCATGTAAGGGTAAAGGTCCCGTCCTCATCTGCCCAGTATGTCAGCTGACCCAGGACACCGATGACCTCACTGTCTTCAACCATCACGTTGACCTCTGCCTGAACCAGGAGGTCCTACATGAGCTTGGGGGACAAACTTCATCTTCCAGAAACCCACCTGCAGTTGAAAATAACAAGACCGCAGGTTAGTGTGTGTATTATTGAGATTGTTCAACGCTTGTTCATTTAAAAGGGATCCTGTTCTGTGCACTCAGTGTGTTCCATTGTTAAATTAGCAATCTCTGGTTGCTTTGGCTAATTAAGGGCAGTGAAAACAAGTTGTGACCACAACACCAGCATATCGTCAGCTTTTACGTTGATACGGAAAACAGTGGCTTATCTACACGTCTTAACTAGCTACATTTACATTGATTTACAGCTACCTGATGAATGCAAGTTCAATATTCACTCTTCATTCAGCTCAGGATCAGTTTTTATGTGGCTACAACTCCCGAGGGAAATACTGCATGTTGCTCTTTAGCTGCTAAAGCTAAACCCGGATACCCCAAAAAAACAATCATAATCTTAAGTGCTTTCAAACACGCTGTGTCCTGTATGCATCTTAAGCCTGAGGATGTTTCTGTCTCTGCTGATGACAGATACGAAGCTGTTAGTAATGTCTATAAGCTGTGACTGTGGCTGTGTGACATCTTAACAGAAGGGATGTCTATTTGGAAGGGTGTCAGTGGCCTATGACCTTGTTATTTACTGACAGTGACATTGTGTGAGAAGTTTGTATCGATTCTGACAGCGAAAAGACATCTCATTTCACCCCATGGGGCTCCCCTTGCCCTGGTCTTGGGAATGGCTAAATCACTTTCTCACCTATTCATTTCCTACAATGAACTGCACCCTGGTTTCCTCTTAAACAAGTCTACCTCAGAAATGGCACTCTTTATATCCCTGAAGAGGTGCTGCAATTGCGTACCTCCTCAATGGATGTCGGTTTTTTTGTCAGACAAGAGATAATGATGGAGGGGTTTTTTTCTATCCATGTCAATGAGTATCTGTTTCTGTTTGTAGAAAGAGGACATCTCCTGCAAGCAAGCAAAGGCAAAAGCAAAAGGTGAGATCGCTTGTTTAAAGATTATTGCTTCACAAAATGTTGACATTTGGCCTCTACATATTCCCTGTACTGTAAGTAAAGTAATATTTACAATTATACCAACAAATTTAATTTACAAAGAAAAAATGTGGATTTTTTTTTTTTCCTGTTCATTTCATGACTTAGACGGGACTCGCCTTCCTCTCCTCCTTCTAAAAAGGCCAAAAGACTTGGTGCTTGCAACACCATTGACAAGTTCTTCAGGTGATCTGTGCACATGGATCCATCCTCATCTCAACGAACTCAGACAGCTCTCCCAGTCCCATGATTTCACTGGGCAGGTTTTATTCATTCTATGGACTCTGCAGCTCATTGCACTCAAAGCCATATACAGTTTTTCTCCTCAATAGCTGTTATTGAGATTTCTGATATAAGAAGCTAAACATTTGCACGACTATACCTTACTTGTCTTCTTGGAGTCATATACAAAAAGAAAGTGACACAGACAAATACAGTTTAATTTTAGCAAAATGATTTAATGACTGATGTCTGTCAACGACAGTTTCAATGCACATATTCCATTACTCAGTGAAGTTAAGTCGAATGTGATTTTTAAAGGAGCAGTGTGTAGGATTTAGTGTCATCTAGTGGCGAGGTTGCAGATTGCAGCCAACTGAGCACCTCTCACTTCACCCTTCTCTTCCAAGCATGTGGGAGAATTAATGGCAGTGAAACTTGTAAAAAAACAAAACATGAAAGGCCTAGGTTGACGTAAATATGCATTAATAAAAATATAATGATGAATCTTATATTTCATTTCTGCCGATAGATCGCCCTAATCCTACACACTGGCTCTTTAATGGTAATTTAATAATAGTATGCTAAATTCAACATGAGGACATTTATTACATGCCATAGAGGTCAAAACATTTAAATCCATCTTCATTAAGTTATTTAATTTCCAGTTGTATTTATAGTGTCAATGATAAAGCTATATATTTAATAATGAAGATAAGAGAATGCTTCTATCATGTAAATTGTTTGAATAAATCAATATTCTGCGTACATCTCACTTTTTGTGACATTTCTACACAAAGAGTACCCATCTATCCTCCATCAACCTGAAATGTAACAACAGTTGTTCCCTGAAGAAACACAGGATTAGACTGGTTTAAAGCAAGTTTGTGACTGGATGGTTGTTGTTTTGAGTCTTGACTCAGACAAGAAAGAACTATAACAAAAACAAGCCGGAGGTGGAGCCGCGCAGTGACCAGCAGCTCAACACTGTGCTGCCTCAGGTGGTGAATGATTGTGGAAAAAGAGCATGTGTAACCAGCCTTAACTTCTCCGAACAAGTTCCTTATGTTGATCTATTGTAAACATTGTGCTGCGTTAACAGAAATTGAATTGAAACTAAATGCTTGGTATCAATGTGTAAATTAAGCCGTAGTTGTGCCACCGACTAGTCATACTGTATAACTAAGGTGAAGTGTGTCACGTCATGTTAACTATACTGTGTTACTTTTAGCCTGCCTCTCATGGGCGTGAGCTGATAAAGTAAACACGGATCAGCCCCACAGCATTAAAAAAATAGGAGTGCACTTCCATTTCAGGTTTTGCTGTTTGCTATTTGAAGACCAGAACTACATGAAACTGGGTAAAACAGGGTTTCTCCATTTTCTGTGTGGTCTGTTTCCTCGGGCATTTGGTTAGGCTTGCTTTCAGTGTGTACATTATACTGTTTATTACACCACGCCCCACTTTGCTACACAAAGAGGTCACACAGAACTGCCTAATGGAAAAAGGAGCTTTGGCTTTGAGGTCGACGGTCAAGAAGCGTCCCAAGAAAGAGAATCTGGACCCTCCAAAGTGGATGAGACGGGAGACTGTCAGTGGATTTGCAGACTTCATACTCAACAAGTCCTCAGACAACGACATGGACAACAGCTTTGACAACAAAGAGATGTGTGAGTATGCAAGGATAAGAAATGAGAAAAGCAAGTCTCTTTTTGAAACTGAGCCATTGATTTTACTCTGTAAAGTATGAACTATTAATTTGTGATGAAGAGACTGTATGGCCATGGCATGACAGTTTGGTACCAAGAAATGCACTATTCACTGTGTATATATTTATATATACAGTATGTTTGCTGTAGGGGTGTCGATACACTCTCATCCACAGAAGGTACACACTCATCACTGTTTACCTTACAGCATGTTTGCTGTTCAGGTTTTGACATCATGTGGTTGTGAATTAAGCCTAGTACACGCTGTCATGTATGTTGAGTACATTATGTGAATAGCCATACTGTCTGTAAAACCCTCCTGTCTTCTGTGTTGTGTAGTGCTTGAGGCAGAGAAGAGGTTTATGGAAGCAGCTAAGAGGAATGATGTGGAGACCATGAAAAATCTTGGAAAAGGGCTGAACGCCAATGCAGGAAATGTGGTGGGTCAAAAAAGACAAGCAATCTTATCACACAACATTATTTAATATCACACAGGCCCAAAGGCTGAACAGCTCTGAGGTTTTGGAGAGATTAAGTGGATAGTATATTCATTAAGTTGTTTCCCTCAGCATAATAGGACTGCCCTTCACTATGCAGTAGCTGGCAAAAACAAGGAAGCCGTTCAGCTTCTTCTACAGCGCAGGGTCAAGGTGGATCAAAAGGACAAGGTGAGATGGAGTGAAATGTATGAATCTGAAGGATTGAGCCACAGACAATCGCTTGTGTAATTTTGTAATTTTACAAGTAAGCACAACTTTCTGTTTTGTGTTCTGTTTCTGACAGTATGGAGTGGTACCCATTCATCTGGCGGCCTGGTTCGGCAGTTTGGAGATCCTGAAATTATTAGTGCAGGCTGGGGCTGAACAGAAGGTTGAGAACGAGGTGTAGTAGCAGAAAGAGTTTTGTTCTGCTGTTTTTTCAGTAACTCGGAGAGAAAAATACCCCCAAACTGGGCCCATTTGTCTTTTAATTTTGTCAAACATTTCAAAAAGACCTGCTGCTCCTCAGGCATGTGTTGATTAATTTCACCATCCTGGATTTAGACTTTAACATTTATATGCTCGTCTTGTTACAAATCTCAGGGCAGACACACTCCTTCTTCTTGTTTATCCTTTTGCTTCCTAATGCAACTCAAGTTGCTTAGACAATAGCAGTTTGACTAGACTGAAAATGTTCCCTAAATTAAACTCACTATTTCTCCCTCAGGAAGGAATGAACATTATGCACTGTGCTGCCATTAACGACCACACTGAAATTGTAGAGTATATCGTTAATGACCTGCAGATGAAAGAATTAGACAAAGATGACCAGGTATTAACTTGATAAGCATTTTTCATCAATCAATTCACTTTCTGTTGAAGTAAATTCAGTAAATGTGGTTGTCTGTACCTTCATTCTTACATTTCAGTCAGGACACCGGGCATTTGCACTGGCGGCAGAGCACGGGTGCGTTGAAATATTAGAGATACTGATGGAGCCATACAACATGGCCACCATGAAGCCCAACAAGGTGCGTGTGGTTCTCTGTGCGGGTACTTGCTTTTGGTGCATCAACATGGCTGCTTATGTTCACATGTATCTGAGAGCACACTTCTGTGTCACACCTGCAAGAAAACTCAAAGTCAAACACTCTTTGATGCGACTTGTTTCCCTCCCTCCCTTCTGCCAGAGAGGGGACACGCCCCTGCACTTAGCTGCCAGGACCGGCCACTTGGACGCCGTCCAACTGCTGCTGCAGAGCTTTGATACTCGGGATGAAGTCAATATGGTAGACAATCAGTGTAAACATCCTCTCTATCATGGTTTGGTTTGTGGCAGTGTGGGCTCAGTGGATAATCCACTGCTGGATGGTGGCTCCATTTTGGATTAATTAAGATGTATCAAACATGTACTGGTGACTACAACAACACATCATGTGATCTGGCTTGGGTTAAGTTAGGGGTGCAGCTCTGACTGATAAATTATAGCTACTTGGTCATATTTCTCTCTGGCCGATGATTTCTTTTGACTAGGCTGGGTACTTAATGAATATAATCTGAGTTAAGAGTGACAGTGTGATTCGTTGTTAAATAATTTGAAATCAGCATCGAACCAATTTCCCATAATTCGCTGGTATGTTTCCTTGAGTGTAAAGAAGAGTGGTTTATTTCTGAATTCTAGTTGGTAAGAGGTTAGATTTTGTGAGCACAGTAAATCCTTTTGAAATGTAGAGATTAATTTTCTATTCCAGCGCCACCATTATTGATCTATCTTCTGTGTTACAGGATGGCGAGACAGCTTTGTATCAGGCTGCAGTCAATGGTCAGGAAGAATGTGCTCTGGCCCTGCTGGAGGCTGGCTGCGACCCCAACGTCCTCACAGCGGTACAATGAGGCACTACACTGACTCAAATAATTAAATCCCCGCTCCAGTGCCCTGCTTATTAATGATACTGTACTATCACATTCATTACGGGGTTAATCCTCAGGTCAGCCAGGAAATATGTCATAAATAAAATTGTTTTTAATACTGCACAGCTGAACTCCCTCTCTCTGTAGGCCAAATGCAGCACTCTCCATCCAGTTTCAAAGAGAGGAGACGCAAGTCTTGTCCAGCTTCTCTTGGAGTTCAAAGCCCATACAGACTTTCAAAACCAGGTTAGTAAACACAGGCCAGGTGGCAGCAGTCACTCTCGGTAAAGTTTGCAGAACACTCTCTGACACATCAACTTTGCTGCTGACATGCTGACTTTAATAACATCTTTTTTTCCCCCCCAACAGTTCATTTTGTTGGCTAAAGCTACTGTATGTAACAAGAATATTTTTGTCCTTAGCACCTAGAGGCACCTCTCCACCTGGCAGTGAAGAACAGTCACATCCCTGTCATCCATTCTCTACTGGAGGCTGCCTGCAACATTAATGTCACCGATAAGGTACGATCCCCCTTGTAACACAGTAAAATAAGGCACCAGACAACATACATAAACAGCATTAAACTAGTGGAATGTTTTCTGCATTGTGTTGTTCTGTCCTATTATCCTTTAGAGGTCCCAGACCGCTATGCATCTTGCTGCAGAAATTGCCAGAATTGAAGTTGTTGAAAGTCTTCTTAAAGCAGGGCTTGATCTAACACTCCAGGACAGAGTAAGAATTCACAGCATTTCTAACAATAGTTTAGTTTCCATATTAATTAAAATCGTGATACATAGTCAGGCCATCCACAGGGCAAAAATCTCTATGATGTATTTAAGCAATAATAGCTCATGATACATTAAAAATGCAATTGTAAATAATTTGTTTATTTCAATACTCATGCTGGATTTGGAGTAGCAGGGTAAGACGGCTCTGGGTGTTGCAGCCAGAGCAAATGAGGTGATTATTGTGGACATGATCATCAAAGCAGAGAGATACTGCGCCTGGAGAAAGGTGAGAGATATGACACTTGTAGCTTTTACAGTTTTCATGTCTGCCTTAATCCATTCTTAAGGCTTAGAAATCAATAATTACACTCAGCAGATATAATTCATTTCTTCACGTCACGTTCGATTAGTTGAATCCCTTCTCATACTAATAAAGCATCCGCTGCAAAAAAAATAGGACATTTGACAGGCAATTTACTATCTATTCAATTAAAGTTATGCCTGATTCATTTCCATTATTGATTTTCAGGACGTTTAACTCTGGCATTCATATTGCTAATCATGTGTGTTAGTGTCTTTCCAATAATCTCCTCCTGTGCCCGTGTTTTTTGAAGCTTGTGGCCTTTATCATTCTGCTAACAAGATTTAATTGCCCTTTCAGGCCAATCCTGAGCTGAATGAGAGTGTTCACAGCGAGTATCCGCTAACTTTTAAACTTGACCACCGCTATGAGACCAAGCAGTTCCGCTCGATGGCCTGGCGCCTGGCGCACGAGCTCCTGAAAGCAGGAGACTGGAAACGACTGGCAGAACACTGGGGCTTTACCGAGGAGCAAGTGTCTGCCATCGAGGAGCAGTGGACAGGTGCCACAGCTCACACACTGACAGGACACGCTTTCGACTGTGCATTTGATAACTCTGAAATACTATAACGTAACTCTCCCAATACCAACATGTTACAAATTAAAAGCCCTGTCCCTTGTGAAAATGATATTCTAGAAAAACTTATTTTTATGTTCTAACACTCAAAGGCAGGTTTTTTTTTTTTTTACTAGCTGAATTTTCCTGTTTGTGGAAGTGCTGTGTGTTTGTCCACAGGTAAGCACAGCTATCGAGAACATGGGAACAGGATGCTGCTGATCTGGCTCCACGGAGAGGAGCTGGCTCAGACGAGTCCTGCTAAAGAACTCTACCAGAGTCTCATCCTCACAGGGAACAGGAAAGCTGCAGGTACATTCAGTTCACGTTTTAAAACAAATATAAACTTATAGCTGAGCTGCCTGCCACGTGTGCCAAAGTCTTACTATAAAAAATGTCAACTTGTCTTCCAGATAAGATTCGGACGGAGGCAGAGAGTACCAGCAGTAAGGGCTGCAGCATTTCATGAGGACGAGCACTGCAACAGACAGACTGACGAAATGAACTCCATGTTTACGCCACCGACAACCACTTATCTGCACAGGGAGTTCAAAGTCAAATAATTTATTTAAAAAATAACACTGTGCTTCAGCTTTGGTTTAGTAAACTAAACAGCCTGTGGTGTTGGATGGTCACCACATGTACAATGAACAATACACAAATATATGTGATGTTACACTGTCACGTGTGCATAATTTAAAATAAAACTTTCATAGGAAATTCTAAACGGTCTCCAGTCAGTAGTAATTAAAACAATTTCATAGGTTCCTGAGAAAAATCCTATTGCTCATGAAATTGTGCCCTATTCATTGTACGATATAAAAACAAATGGACTTGAAGCTAAACTATAGGTAACTTTTCCGAGGATTGCTGCATAGAATGTCTCAAATCTTAAATCTAGACTACGTGAGCCACATTTTGTGTGAGATATGTATGTGATCAGTCAACTACTTTGATGGAGTGTACATGGCACGTGTTGGAGTGTGTCCTGGAGGAGCCTTTGCCTCCAGTGGAGGAGTGGCTCTGTTGGGAGGAACGAGGAAACTTAGCAGCTGTAGCCTGCCCGATGGTGAGCTGAAAAACATAAAAGAGAAACGGGAAAGAGTATAAATAGTATTTTTCAGCTTCACATGACAAAAGGTGAATGCATAATAACACATAGATAATAATATTTTAGAGTAACAGTAGCGCCGCACCGTGTCCCATACCTGCGTCACAGGATGATGGCGTTCGATTATCACAGAGCTCATGGGCGGAGCCACTCCCGTCACCTGGAGGTTGCTGCGTGCTGCCTTCCCGACATCAGTGCGCGCAGTGATGCGAGCAGTTACAGTCTTTGAGGATTTTTGTTGACCTGTTGCGATGATACGCCCACTGACCTGAAACAAATATTATTGCGTCCTGTATGAATACGACGACTGGAGAAGACGTCTTTTTTTTTTTTTTTTAAAGCTTATTTTTTGGGGCATTTTCTCTTTATTTTCGATAGCGCAGTACAGATAAGCAGGAAATGTGTCGCCCCATAGAGAATTCTTTTGTTTACAAAACTTGAGACATCCTGTGTTGTTGGTCACCAGTTTGATAAACCGTTATTCGATGAGGTCATTTCTATCATAGTGAGGCATAGGCATTTTCATTAATTTAAGGCAATTGTACCAGAGTCAAAAGGTAAATATGTCTAATGCTGACCTGTTTATGGGAACTTGTAATGCCCCCAAGTGGGAGTGAGCTGTGCACCACTGTAGTGGGAGAGAGAACTTCCTTCTGGGACATGGAGGCACCAGAGCCCACCTAAGGAAAAGGTAATCAAGGAGAACAGGAGTTTAGTGGAAGCAAGTCAGTGCAGCAAATAAAACAGACATCATTATACATTTAACACTGATCGGTAGAAACTATTTTCTTTTAGTGGCATCGACATTCTGTGCCAGAATTTGCAGCAAAAAAAAAAAAAAAAAAAAAAAAAGATAAAATCATGCAAATACAAAGAAACTGCACAGAAGAACTGCAGTGTGAATACATGTATGTTTTCATTAGATACTGTCAGTGGCTCACCACATCATCTGCTTCGCTGTGGGAAGGGTCATAGTGGACTGGACTGAACAGTGTGGAGGAGATGGGATGTGGCTGAAGTTGAGCCAGTGTAGAAGAGCCAGCCTCTTCCTGGGGAGCCAGAGGATCTATAGAAAGAAAGAAACAGTCACCGAGTCTGACTCTGGCATATTTGTGATTAGATTAGAAAATCTTCATGACCAGCATCATGTGAAAGAAAAGCCTTCATATATGATGTTTCCTTTTTATTGAAAAATGTCACTTTGTAGCTGTTAATAATGATTAAAACTTGGCAATGCTTTACTGTATGTGATTACATTTGTGTTGCTTGTTTGAAGCCACAGTACATTAAAAACACATTTTGAACCAAATATTTAACAAAGAAGCAATCTTCAACTACACACCCCTGCCTTGGCACCATAAAAAGGTGGATTATCATTAATTATGCATAACCTTTAGAAAGTATGTGTACTAAAAAAAAACACCTAAATATGTTATACAAATATTCTTTTAATAAATGAGAGATTATAAAAGAGAAAATCGACTTTTGTCTAATGCAACAGAAAAGAGTATTCAATTAACAGCCCAGTCTCACTATCACATTGAAATGCATTTTCGATTGCAAGGCTCATTAAACCTGCAAGCAGATGGATGAGCAGAAGACCATGTCAGAGATCATTTCTACAAGCTAAAAACTGTGAGATTCAGCTTCAGAGGCCATGTGCTCAGCAAAAACAGCAGACTAAGACAGCACAGTAGAACTGATGGCAGGATGTGAATTTATAGCATGAAACCACAAATGTAACCGGGCTGGTGTCAATGGGATTGTTTGATGACGACAGTGTAATGCTCTATTACAGTACTACTACTGGTGTCATTTAAAAGGATTGAAAACACAGCTGATCCTTGGTTCATGTTAGTTATGTTTGTCTATTTTAATATCCACTAATGGTCCCAGTCTTACTATACTACTAAATAACAAGTCGTTTTATGCTTTAATAAATGCTGCAAAGGGATCGTGAGCTTTATCAGCCAATCTTTCAGTGCCACCTCAAAATTTCATACATGTGCAATGTATGCCTCAGTCAGCACTAAACACATCCACAAGCACAGTAATTCATCACTTTATTAAGAACAAAGACCCCGTCCCCTCCTGTCATTCATAAATCTACACAAATGTCAATACCACATGGCGGCACTCTATAGGAGAAATGGTGCTTCTGTTTTTTTTCTCTCCCTTTCAGTCTTGATGGTTGCGTTGGATCAATACAGCACAGAGGGAAGGCTAGCGATACAATTACGGTACGTTGTATTGAGCAGGGGTCTTTACAGTGTATGTTGTTATGGAGCTCATGATGAACATAACGGCTCATGTTTTCATGTGCTCGTTGTTGAAGAAGACGGATATTCTCTAAAATTATACGTGTCTGGTAATTCAGTTACAGACCATGCTGATCATGAGGCGGCTCCGGTCGTCCCTCTGCAGTGTTGAACATGCTGAGAGCCTCCATGTTGAGAGCACATACACCCCTCATGAAGGCTTTCTTCATGGATTCCTCATACCGCTCTCGCTCCAGTTGTAGTCTCTGAATCTCTGCCTGGGCCTTCTCGATAGCCTCGCAGTGCTGTGGAGGAAGGTAGCAGAAGATGGAAATAACCAGCTCATTTTCAGTTTATAGCATAGACAACACCACATATCTCAGGCCATTATGTTGCACCCTCGAGATACATCTGTAACGCCATCAATAACATTATTAACCCTCATTAATCTTTATTTCTTTGTCAAGCAATTCAAACGTGCTTTACAGCTAAATTTCATTAGTGTGGCTGTTACGCACTGAAATGTTCAAATGGGATTTATCTATTACCACTGATTAAATAAAGTGAATACACATTTGAACATTATCAATACATTTACCTATCTAAGAAATCTATGAATCGTGGTAACCAGTTGTGTTTTGGGTCTGCTTCACGTGACTCAGTTTTATAAATGTAACACTGAAGAAAATGTGCTGGGATTCCTTTGGTAAAACATCTTAATGAGGTAGAGTCAAGTCTCATTACACACACACACACACACACACACACACACACACACACACACACACACACACACACACACACACACACACACACACACACACACACACACACACACACACACACACACACACACCGTTTCATATGTAGGTTTATTTACCTCTGCCAGTTTAGCCTCATAGTCTGTAGACAGGCGGGAGCAGACCTCTTCAGCTCTTGAACGACAAGCTTGCTCCACCTTGACCTTCCAGTGTTTCTGGACCAGAGAGAACCAGCCGAACCACACCTTCTTCTTCAGCTGCAAATTGTAGTGCTGCCGCGCCACCTGAACGGCTTGAGCCTGGCGGGGAACCACAACAGCATGAAAATATTCACAAGGAAATAATTACACCTCTAATTCACTCTCGTACAGCTGCAGTACATTTTCTCCTGCGGTGCAATTTCTGGTAAAAATATAATCATGCAGTTTTTTTGTTGTTTTTTTTTTTAAATGAAATACACAGGTGTTCTGTAAATGTAAAACAAAACAAAAAATGACATTTGCTGGAAAAAAACTTACACAAAGCCTTTTTTAAGAGGAAATATTTGGGACAAAAATGTGGCATATGCATGTTCAGTGTGTAGTGACACAGTGACACATGAGTCGGTAGCTCATGTGGAGAATTTCATTTCCATAAACCATTAAACTGCACAGGCAGCAATTTAGAAATGTGAAGATACATTCACTGCCAGTAATTTTATATCAATTTGTTAAAAAAAAAAAAAAAAAAGAAGAAGAAAAAAAAAAAACATAAATTATATTAAGTGTTTGACACCAACAGAAATCATTTAAAAACTGAGATTTTTAGACAATCTCTCCAGGGAGATATTGATAGTGTTGCAGCGGGTTGTGCACATGAAAAATGCCACAAATAGTCGACATCTCTTCTCAACGTTTCTGACCCTATCCAACCGATATTTCAGACAGAAATATTAATCTGTGGATATAAGGGTGTGGAGGGCTGAGGGGGTTTCTGCTTTTCTGATGAAGCACAGCGACCCCTTAAATACCGCAGCAAATAGGTTATGAACTCGTGTCATCCGTGTACCTCTTCTTTGACCTCAGTGCGCTGAAGTCTCCAGTGGCTGAAGGCCTTCATCTTTTCGAGCTTTTCTTTTTTTCTTTCCAACACCTGGCTCAGGTTCACAATCACCTGAGGGAGGAAACATCACACAATGACCTTCTCGGTCTGCAAAGCAAATAAGATGTTTCTTCTTTTTCATTTAAGTGATGAATGTTCACGAACATAAGAAAAAGATTGAGCAAGTAAGCAAAATAGAGATACACAGGCTCATTGTCTAAACACATCGAACACATTGAAATCCGAGACGTGATGATTAGTCAATTGAATCAACAGAAAATGTATTGGCAACCATTTGAATAAATCAGTAATCTTTTAAATAATTTTAAAGAGAAAATACAAAACATTTGCTGGTTTAAGAAGCTTAAATTAGGAAAAATGGTTAATTTGTTTTGTGTTACATTAATGTAAATTCAATATTTTGATATTCTGAACAAGCTGTTTGGTAATATAAGGTATTTGGTGATGCCAACCTCAACTCCATGATGCTCTGATGGACATTTTTCATTATTTTCTGATGTTTTATTGAGCAAATAATTAGTCAATATTAATGAATGTGAAAATAATTTACAGATTAATAGATAATAAAATTGTCTGGAGAGAGCAAATAAATACACATGCAACCACCTCATCTTTTCTCTGATTGGAAGTCTCGTAGGTGTGTAGCAACTCCTTCAGGCTTTCTAGCTCAGACTTCAGGCCAGCTCTCTGGGCTGTGTGCCTCTCCCTCTCCTTCTGCATCTCCAACTTGTGCTGTTCCATGAAGGCCAACTTCCACTTCCGGAGCTCAGTCAGCACATTTGACTAATTAGGGAATAGAGGACGGGTTAGTCACAATGTGTTCATTAGTGAATATGGTCATCATTCTGCACACATATTTGGAGTCATTTTTAAATTATACAAACAGGTGTGCCAGACAGATTATCACTGACCGCAATGGCAAAATATAGGGACCTTGTAGATCTCGTCTCTCGTCTTGTTTTGTTAGATTAACTCCGTGAGACACTGAACAAATTCCCCTCGACTTCAGCCGGATTTATGCTTGTGGACAAAGTGCTGGGTATCCCACCATAAATGCCTTTGACACAGGATCTGATTTACAGTTCTGATGTGCACATTTTAAGGACGTTCTACTCTAAGGTAATATTGGCTTGACAGATTGATGGTTCTATTATGAACACACCGAAAGTGTCTCAAACACAGTTTATTTTCACAAATGTAAAGTTGTTTAGTTTATTTGGAGTGTAAAGAGGCTTTCAAACTACATATTCTTCCAATCAAGTGAACTGCAAGAGTCTCAACATCTTCTCCCACAGTCCCGTTCTCTACTGCCTTTTCATGATTCAGACTGCACACTTTTATCAGCACAGCTCAGCAAGTGGTTTGTTGTCATCTGCTCTCCATGAATGAGCAATAAAAAAATCACAGGAAAAGGGCAGGATGGACACCCACATGGAGCCACCCACCTCCTCAAGAATCATTCCACTGGGAGAAAATGAAAAGGTCACTGGTTCTGTGAAGAGTAGAGCTGTCATCCTTTTCAAAAAGCCTTCCTAAGTCTCAAACATATTCCCTGTATAATCTCTGATCTCGTCTTCACCACTGCCTTGTGAACATAGTCCAGTTTTAGTTTCATTCTATCCATCTCATTCTAACTTTCTAATTACGTGAGTATGGAAAGGTGAGTGGAGAAATTTCATTATGAACCCAATATGCTGAATTGATTCACTGAAAGACTGAAAATGTATGTTGGAAACAGCATAATTATATTTGTTTTCTAGATTGGTCTTCAAAGGCTTGATTAATGCTCTGTTGACACTGTGCCACAGATTTGACCACTCATGCAAAACTCTTAATTATGATGAAAATAAACGTTTCTCACAGTAAATGAGCAATTCAGTTTAATAATTTCCATTTATCTACAGTAAACCCGCCAGCTCGGACATATTTCGCTGTAAACTCAAAACACACTGTTACATACACTGTATATACATTAAAGTAATTATTATTTACCAATGTTAAAACTCCCATATAGGCATACGACATTATTAATTGGCTCTGAAGCAGACAGAAAATAACATCTATTAACTGACTGACTGTGGGAGAAGAGTTCTACAATATGAGGAAGAAGACTGACCTTCAGGTTGTTGCTCCACGTGTCCAGAATGTTCTCCATCTTGCTTATGTTCGCGTTTGAAATAAACATCTCTGCCACAGCGAACTGAAGAGGGTCAGGGCTGTTTGGCCTCGACCTCTCAGACGCCACGTCCAACCTGTCTGAGAGCACCGACGCCCTGCTAGACGACTGACCTGCCATCTTCTCAACTGGAGGGCAAAAAACACGACAGCAGACAGACAGAATATCACTGAGAATATGAAACTACATTGCAACCAGATGCAATTATACCAAGAAAAAATAAATACACAATCACACATAGCCATTTTGTTCCTTTGTTGTTGTTTTTTTAATATAAGTTTACCATGAGATGCTCTTGAGTGTGTGGATGGCTCAACAATCAGGGGGGAGGCCCGTGATGATCTCACACTCCTGCTCCAATGCCTCCCATCTTCAGTGGCGGGATCTGACAGAAGACACAAAAGTTGCAGCAAGCGAGTCAGAGAGGGAGGCAAAGCAGTGAAAATAGATTAAAATGGATTTTTGCGAGAATCAATTCTGTAATGAAAATAGTGATCAAAGGGTAAAACTAAAATGCAAAACTAAGAAAACACGAGACAGTTTAAGAACAGAAAATGGGATGGTGAGAGTGGTGAATAAGCTGAGCATGGTTTCTCGTCCAAGAATGCATTTATGTCAATATCTTAATTCAATTCTGCAGAGGGAAGTGAAAGCCTGCACTCTAAAGAGCAGTATGGGCAGAGTGCCAGGAGATCATTACTAATCAGCCCGTCTGCTTTCTACATCCCTGTGCACCGCTCCATGACAGTTAAAGCACTAAACCTCCAACGAGAGCCGTGAGGGGAACTGATGCGACTGTTTAAGATGTGGGTATCACAGGGGAAAGAGATAGGGGGTACAATGTGACAGACTGATATCTAGTCTAGAAAATATAAAGCTGATAAACAGACACTACATGTTCTCCATGCTGGGATGCCACAATCCTTTTTGACAGCCGATTATTTGCTGGGGGTTTGTGTCTGGAAGGGCTCAAGTTGAGTTTCCATCAGAAAAGCTTGGTGAAATGTGTGTGCATGAATGTGTTCTATATGCAGGAGGAACCCAAGTTACCTGATAGGTGCTTTGACTTTGTGCTGTCTTTACTCCGACCGTCTGCAACCAGATGTACGTTGCTAGGATGCTTCTGTTGAACGATGGCGAATGTCTCAAGCTTTGGCGTGACAACAGCATAGCGGAGGAGCTCTTCATACTCATCCTGTTGATCCACAAAGAATACAAATAAAACTGTGGGCCCATTTCTTGGCCATTGTTTCCGATTGTTTCCGAGAACATTTTAGTCACAATTTTTAATTCTGTGACATGGTGATGCAAAGACAGCTTTACATGAAGTCCATTAGGTCGAGCAACACAACCAACTAAACAGATTCCCAGATGACTGACTGGAAAACTTGTAGTGAATGTTAAAGTTACTTAACCAAGTACCTGCTTGGCAGAGCAACTTTTGTCTCAACATTTAACATAATTAAAAAAGCTACTCATTTAGTTGTACAAAACAACATCAAATTCGTATTAATATTTTGAGTGTGTAAATCGTTATATTGGGTTGTATTATTGATTAAAACTGCAGATCTCCAAATTTATGTGCACAAAGCCGTATAAAATCACCTGAAGGTCAGAGGACATAGAGCTTCCCCGGTCCAAGTCTCTGGGCAGAACAGGACTGGTCGATCCTTCTTCTGAGGACATCTAGGCAAAAATATACAGAGTCGGAACAATGTTAGTTTAACACAACAGCATGATCTTACAATGTCAGGCCATAGTGCCTCATGATGTAAAATTTCCTCTTGAACATAAAATGTTTCTGTCTTTTAGGATGATAAGGGTCAAGTTATAATCTTCGTCAACAGTAGAGCAGGAAATGCCTTTGTACATGTTAAAGTTAGGACTAAATTCTACAGTTATTACATTATTATTTACTTTCCAAGAAAAATACAGTTTACATGCAGTGGTGGACAGTACAGTCATTTGCCCAAGTAGGCCTACTTTACTTAAGTACAATTCTGAGGTAGTTGTACTTTACTTGAGTATTTCCATTTGACTACACTACATTTCAGAGGGAAATATTCTACTTTCTACTCTGATAAGTTATTTGACAGCTTTTGTTACTATTAAAGGTGAATATGTGCCATAATAGATAACATAAGCTTTTAAAATACAACACATTGTTGAAGATTAAAACAGAGGTTTCCGACCTTTTTGTCTTCTAACGTCTCACAGAAATCAGTGGGTAGTCAGAGTCAAATTACTTTTTAGTAGGACTTCTTATACAGTACCTGTACAGTACTGTGTTGGTACTTTTCTAAGGATTTGAATACTTCTTCCACCTCTGCATTCATGTGGTACAAAACGAAGAAAACCGTATGAAAGTGAAACTACATACTCAACATACTTGACTCAATGTCTTCTTGGTAGCCGAAACGTAATTCAATATACAATAAATTAAAAAAAAAACTTACATTATGATTAAAGCAGCTGACGATAGTACACACTACGTTTACTTTCTCTACAGTAGTGGCTTTAAGCAGATCATGTTAGCGACATCACTGCTAACGTTAAATCCGAAGAGACACACGCTTCCGTTTTGGCTGTCGAGAGTCGAAAGAACACGAATTAAACTACTTGACGCAAGTATACCTTTAGAGACAATATATGTGGCACCGTTTTCATGAAATCCTTACTTGTTTTATTTATCTGTGAAGGGCACCACACTTCTCCGTTTTCCAAGTACAGTCGTCAGTTGGAAAGTGCTTGCGTTGCCGTTTCAAACAGTCCGACTCTCAAACAACAGATCCTCTGATTGGCCGCTGCTTCCAACGTATCTTGTTAAATCGTTTCTGGTTGGTTCAAATATTTCCCTGGCAACGATAAGCGGAACAACGCTAAACTCACCAGTTGCTCCTCCTATAGTTGAAGTGAAAAGGTCTTTCAAAAAAAATGTTCTGGGATTTTATAAAGTCGGTTCGTTTATTTAACACTTATTTTGACCGCTAAGATAAGCACAGAGTTGTAAGTATGTTGTTTTTTTTAGGCTCAAGGCGTCAAGTACAGGTATTATTGGTAGAAAGGGCTGAGGACAGACGAGAACATAACAAACCCCACACGTGTTACCTCATGAACCTCCCTGTGGTCGTTCCTCTTTTCACTCAGGCAAATACGAAAACACAGACAGTGGTTCACGAGCTGAACTGCAGCAACGTCTCAACCAGTTGAAGACGTAACACTTATTACGACACATACGTGGGACAGGCCCAGGTTTGGACTGGGACAGACTCCAGAGAGAGAGGACATATGGTCTTATTTTAGCCATGGCAGAGCTGCAGGTGGCAATGTTGGACTAGACCTCCACACCTGGTGTGTGTGTGTGTGTGTGTGTGTGTGTGTGTGTGTGTGTGTGTGTGTGTGTGTGTGTGTGTGTGTGTGTGTGTGTGTGTGTGTGTGTGTGTGTGTGTGTGTGTGTGTGTGTGTGTAGGGTGGGTGGGGTGAGTGTGTGTTTGCAAGGTCGTGACACAGGCGGCAGTGCAATAATCTCCCCAAAAACAGCAGATTGATAACTATTCACAATCTTTAGGTTCGATGGGAGAATCACGGATTTTAGCTGATACATTTTGAATCACATTTATAGTATAAGCAATGAAGGAATTTGAAATGAGGGCCTGGCACACGCGCGCACACACACACACACACACACACACACACACACACACACACACACACACACACACACACACACACACACACACACACACACACACACACACACACACACACACACACACACACACAGGCTACACTTTTTTTTTTATTACGTATGATGCAGGCTATGAATTTGAACCAGAATTGTGAGGTACAGAGGATAATCCTCGCCGCTCTGTGGGGGTGGAGGTTTCCTGTTGAGTGACAGGAAGCCGTAACTCCCACAGATTACTTTTTTCCATTTCAGAGCAGATGATTCACATGTTTTAAAAGATTTTGGTAAAGCATTCACCACAGTTTCTCTCTTGGGGTGATTTTTGTCATTACGACGTGGCATGTCTTTGATTCTCTATCATGCTATTGATGCTGTATGGCTCATTTTCTGACTTTAATTCCACAGCTCAGTTGTGACCACAGGTTTGTGGAATGGTTGCTGGCTTTGGGTAAGAAATTCAACTTTTGAATCAAACAATAGCTTATCTTGATAACAATTTATAAATGTCATGTGGTTAGTGTGAGAGGACAAATTACCAGATTTGTTTACTTCCTGTTCGCTCCTCCGGAAGAAGACGCCTTCCTTGGACACATTAATAGAACTATCATGTATTCTTTAAAGGGTCTAGCATTGCTATATTTTGAGAATTAGACTGTTGCATATATATTTTGCTAACAAAAAGCGTATATTTATTGAATATAAAACCCAATATGTCACCAATTTAACCAACAAAACATAGTAAAGAGCATAAGGTTTGTGTGCTAGGGAGGTCTAAGGATTAAGGAGGAAAAATTGAGAAGAAAAGATTTAGGATTAAACATGTTAAGATATTAGAACAAGAACAACCAAGGAAAAGACAACCGCAGAATCGGTGTATGCAGTGTCGGTACTGTATTTTGTATTCTGCTGTAAATTCAATTGTTAATCTGGTATAGTGCCCAGTCTCTTCTGGTCTGGCATGCGATATGTGTTTTATGTTTTTCTTTATTCACCATGAATAACATTGTCCGATGTGAGATTTAGTGAAGTTACACGAAACTGAATTATTAACTCTTAAAGTATATGGAATCCATACTTATCTTGATTAAAGGAATGCAGCAGCCATTACTCTTGTCTTTCGACTTGCATGTGCACAAACATGAATAAAGTAAGAAGTAAAAGCACAGACCTGAGTTTTAACTTATTCACAGATGATAGATACAGACCTCCATTCTGCACCCACTCTGTAAAATATTTTCCTTTTGTTGCAGACAAAGGTAATGTGCCACTGTTGATTGTGGTAAGATTAAAGCCAGTAGTACTTCTATAGATCCCTTATGGATATTTCACCTTCCTCTTAGCAAAAGAAATGCACCTGGACTTGTGTGTTGAAATGGGATTCAGCTCACATTCTCCTCTCATAGCCTGTTCAATCTGTTCCAGGACAATAATCACAATCCATTTGACTTTCTTCCCTCTGGTATTTTAGCTCAGCTACGTTAGACTATCCAGGACCTTGCAATGGTAGACAGAACAGAAATTTAGAAATAATGTTCCGCGCTTATACATCCTGACTTTGTTAAGGAACTTTTTCTGACCAGACTTTAGTTCTGCAGTTAAAATTTAACAGATTCAAGCAATGTCTGGTATTAAGGCCCCTTTCGAATTGTCATTTCATCTGTTGCTTTGCGATTGGGAAACAGCGGATTACAAACTTGGCGTAAAATTGTTTCTGCCCTTGATCGATTTTCAGTCAGACGTATTTACAGACAGCCATAACTCCAGAGGACAACAACTAATGTCCTATCATCAATCGTAATGTTATCAACCCATTTTTCTCACATATGAGACAATAATGACCTTTCACTGAACACAATGTTACCAGAACTCATCTTATAGTTATTCATAGCTGCCTGATGTTTTCAAATTAGTTTTCATTACATTTTGATGGACCAGGACTTCCCCCTTGGGCCACTCTAATCCATCACATCTATCTATCAGTGACACCAACGTTCCTTTGTTTTGCTTTCGGAAAGCTTGGCTACTGAATTCTCTAGCTCTTGTAAACCAAAGGCATCATTGTTTTCACTCAGATAACACAACCAGATGAGATACAAGGCAGCACATTTTCTTTAATTATACACATAACATATCCCTGCAGCATGATGAAAGCTGAGTCCAGCATAAAGTGGTCAGCCATCTGAGTGCAGATGAGCTGGAGGCTGACAATAAAGATGGAGACTAAGTCAGTTAGCCTGAGCTTTTATCTCCGCAAGGCACAAACAATTACCATCAGTGTCTACATCCGTTTGTTATAATCCAAATGAAGATAAACAGCAGACAGTTGTTCCAGTGTACCTCCACCTCTCTATTAATTTATTAATGAAAGCTGGCCCTGCAAGTACGACATTCATTTTAGATCTCTGGACAGTAAGATATGTAACATAAGAAAAAGTGGAATTGTAAGCCATTGCAAATCATTCATGTAGGGGGGGTGCATTGTTTGTCTATTGAAACATTGATTGTATTTGGTCAACTAAAAAACTCAAGCATACAGTATATTTGTTTTCTATATCATGTTTTAATTTATGTCATCTTATAAAGAACCATGCTCCGAGTATTAATCCTTTAAAATATGTGCATAAAACACACAAAAACAGAAGGAGACATGCTTCCATATAATTTCTATATTATATGCATGTATTAATATAACAGTGTAATGTTGTATGTTCATATAGTATATAAATTGTACATATCACAAAATCTACAGCTCATATGGGGAAGGCAGAGGGATGCCGAACAAGCAGTGAACAATCTCAGCCAGCAGGACTGACTATATGAGATTCCAACACTGGAACGACAACCAGTATTAGGCTGCATTTATCAAGTGTGGCATGGGAATTAAATTAACTTGACAGCTATTCTTCATACATGTCAAAGTCCAATTCAAAAGAAAACATTAGTACTTATTGTATTTGCGCTATAATAAAAAGATACTGAAATCCATGAGCATCTTTCTTGCTTGTGTGCATGTTTAAAAGAGGAGAGAGAGAGCTCTGACATGCACAGTTGTCTGTGTGTGTGTGTGTGTGTGTGTGTGTGCGCGTGTGTGTGTGTGTGTGTGTGTGTGTGTGTGTGTGTGTGTGCGTGAGGGTCATTCTACTGTCCTGTACATTAAGCTAAGTGCTCCTCAGCTCTCCAGCAGTAATAAATGGAGTCTTATGGCTTGAGGGTGGTTTGTTTCCCAACTCTGAATCAAAAGCAGAGAGTGTCCCAAAACCCCAGGTCACTGCTTCTGTGAATCATCAAATTCAAATTCAGAGGAAAAAGAGAGATGCTTTTCTTTTTGTTTACGTGTGTGTGTGTGTGTGTGTGTGTGTGTGTGTGTGTGTGTGTGTGTGTGTGTGTGTGTGTGTGTGTGTGTGTGTGTGCACGCTTTTATGTCATGTGTGTATTTGTGCACAGCATCATTTACAATCCAATTCAATGTCCTTTGTGGTGAATATGATCCACAGCCAGTGTTACAGCCATCTCTTGGTGTTTAAACTCAAGAGGCAAATGCACAACCAGAATGCACTATTGACTGCATTTCCTTCATGTTAGATGTTTTGATATGAAGCAATTGATTTTTTTTTTGTGTTTCTAAAAGTGAGAGTAAGAAATTAGATGGGCTGGGTGTAACACAACAAAGAGCTTGCTGCCAGTCGGTTTCTGCAGTGGACTGTGCAGTGGAGTATCACTGGTTGTGCTGGTATAGTTTGCAGGATTTAATGATGTGAATACTGAAAGGCTGAATGTCCCTGTGCTTGCATCAGTCCGTTATTTCCTTTTTTCCCTCCCTCACTTTCTCCAGGATTCACTCGCGGCTTTCAAAGGCATTAGGATCTGACATAGCGGGCACACAGACAGTCACTGTTTCACACTTCATCTAAAGAGCCTACTTATCTTTTAAGCTCATGTTAGGTTACGCAATTATTATAACCGGATTGTATAATCTTTGTGTCGTGCTCGTCAATACTATCACTCCCTCTGTGGGCATCGTTTGTGGGCTGAGAAAAATGAAGGTTTTGTTGTGCTTAAATTGCATCTGAGAATCAGGGGCTTTACTTACTGTGCAGGTCACTTGATATTGCCAAATTAAGCTCATTGGAGTGTAAATAAAGGAAAAACATGCTGTGGATGAGTAAAAAAAATAAAAGTAAACATAATACTTGAATCACAAACAAGAATCCCAAGCTGTGAGCTGAAAAAAAAATAATACCACAATAAAAAAACACCATCTATATGAGAGACACAGGGTCGTTGTAACCAGAGATACAACCATATTCTTCTGGCTTCATGGAGTAAAATAAGAGCAATCACTGTAAATGTGCTTTTGAGAATTCTGAATGATTGCCAGCGGCAGTGCATTAGCACTGAATCCATCTTACACATGTACAAGTTGAGCCGATGTACATATAGATATACAATTGTTTATACAAATATAAACTACATTACCAACATGTGACCTGGGATGATGTGTCACTAAAGTGTAAAACCCTTCCATTATTGTATTGTATGTTGCAGAGGAACCTTTACAAGCATCAGCTGGACAGAGTGAGAATTCCACAGAACCAAAGTTGCATTCATAACTCTTCTCTTTTCAGAGGTCCCCGAGACTTGTCATCCAGTGGGATAAAAGGTATATTGTGGTTGAGAGGTGCCACTGCAGTCCATAAAATGGCCTCGGTCGTTTATTTTAAATAACTGGGAAGCTGCCAGAAGTAACTTGTGATTTTCCCGGTGGGGATTCATCAGAGATGCTGAAAGAAAGTGGCGATTCCTTGGAAATCCTGCATTGCCATAATGCTCCTGCAGCTCGACAGGGAGGAATCAAGGGTGGTTATCAGTCACATGGAAACCACCTCGATCGGAGAGTTCTCGAAGGTGTGAGGGAATCGACTTCTGACCCTTCTCTCTATTTTTCCATTAGGGGTCCAAGTGGAGACCATTTACACACATGTGAATGATATGCAAGGTGAGCAGTGTCTTAAGTTGCTTAGTGACTGACATGCTCAAGGGTCACGACCTGAAAATAATTTTCATATAACACAAATAAAGCCAAACTATGTGACTACACCTTTGATTACAACTTCCCACTGATGTATGAGTAACCCTTACACTAAATCCTACTGAGGCAGTTAATATGGGGCAGTGTTGGAGGAATGTCTCAAGTCAGTAAGAGACAGACTTTTGTTCAAAGCTACTTTACTACTGTACTTTTGTTCTGGCTTGCCTCCCAAAATGAATCATAACTACATTATTTAATAATTTCTGGTATTTATAGTGCTATAGATATGATTTATTTTGTTGTGTAAAAATTATATTGTAATGTACTGAACGTTTTCCTCATATAACAAATGCTTTCTATGTATTCTTTCATTTTCTGTTCCATATTCATTGGTTAGATCAACTACAACTCTTCTGAAGGGTCAGCACTCTGTGATTATTCACGGAAGATATTCAAATAAAGCACCTGCACGTTCAGAGAGGTGGCGAATGTGCGCAGGGGCATAAACAGCAGTACAATAACCTGACGCACTGAGACGCGCAGATGTTGGTCGGGACAGAAGTCGTTGAAATGCACGGAGCGGCTTCAGAGTCGACTCTTCGTAACACGGTGAGCTTCCGGACAGCTCCACTTTTACGAAAACAGTAATCGTTGAAATTGAAATCAGTCGAGTGAAAGCACCGAATTACAAAAAACAGAAATCAATGTTGTCTACAGAATTTAGATCTGTCGTTATTCTTGCAGCTCACATAAAAAAAGTGGGTAACTTTTCGACTAAGCAGCAGTTTTGGCCCAAGCAGGCATCGTTAATTCCCAAACTAGAAGTCCACTTTATACTCACCATTCTCCAAGACGGAATAAATAGTCTTGTTCACATTCGTACAAAATAGTGGGTTTGCCCTACAGTGAATGGATGAAAGCACCGACTGCTTAAATTAGACCTTTCTCATCTGTTCAACATTCGTGCGCTGCAGCGTTTCACGTCAGTCACCTAACTAGATTGTTCCATCAGACGGAATTACCCGCATCACTCAATGAAATACAATTATTGATTACGCTGCCCCTCTCTCTGCTCCCTCTCTCCTGCCACCATCTCTCTTTTTTCCCCTCTCTCTCTCTCTCCTTTCCTGGAGTGCTGCAGCGAGAGGACTGCATAAAAAAAAAACCTTGTCGTGCGCTGGCAGTTACCTCTGATCCTATTCTACAGTAAAAAGCCCACAATATATATTTTTTAATCCAGAAAGCGATAGCAGGGTCTGATGCAATGGGTTATTATCAGCTCAGTACACTCTTCTCGCCGTAAATGACGGTAAGTAACTACTTTTTTTTTTTTTTTTTTTCCCTTCAGAAAACATGCTGACTGGAAGATTTCCGACCTGGAAAAATCTGTTTCAGCCTTTTGTAATCAGCTATATTAAGGCTCACATGTGAAATTGCTGATCTATTTGCACCTTTTCAATGATATCTCCAACGAACGTCGATGCTGGGAGACGGGAATGCGTCATTATTTATTCACAAGTTTGTTTGTCATTTGTTAAAAGTTGGAATTGTTTCCGGGCATGTGTGAGTTCACTAAACTGAGTCTGCAAAAGTGGAGAAGAATCGGTTGCATTAGCTGAAAGTAGGCTGCCGTCATGATTAATTGAGGGATGTAGTGGGGATGCAGCTCCAGGTTCTGTTTATTTTTTAATTGTGGAATCCAATCAGTTCCATATTTTAGGGCTCGCATACATTTGACTGTTTTCTTTATGCACATGTTGATGTCTAATATCTGATTTAAGATACGTGAACAAGGTTTTCCTATTTAATCTGTGGTTGGAAACCTTTTGTTGTTTGGCTCGGGATAAACACTGACTGGAGCTCATAGTTTGCCCATCTTTAATGCAACGCCATGTTTTAGTGAAACACTTGTCCTCGGCATGAGCAGAGTTTCGGGTTGTTGGCTGTGGACTGTTCATGCTGTATAGTGCAATCCAGCCACCTGCCCCGGGGCAGTTAAAGCACTCTGCACTGCCGCCAAAAGGAGGAGAGGATGCGGGAGCAGGCAACTGACTCATCCATGAACTGCACCTTAAGAGGCAGTGAGCGATTGACAGGCACACAGCCGGTGAACTGGAAATCTGTGGCAAAGTGTTTTGTTTGCAATCCCAAGGCTCCTGTAGTAGTCCTGCTGGGTTCACACTGAGGGGGTGCATCAATGAAAGAAATGTTAGATGAGGTAAAGTGATTGCAGGTTGCAGAATTCAGTCTTTTGGATGTAGTTTTTTTTCCACCACATGATAAACAAAAGTGTCAAGGCATTGTTACACCCTTCCTCCGCATTCAACAAAATCGCCAACTCAATCATCCTTTTACTTGTAATTCTGTTATTTACTCTAAAGTTTATGCAGCAGAACAAATGCTATTTTTAGAGGAAGACATTTTCTGTTCCAGTGTGTCACTGTTAAACGGAAGAAAGGACTCAAAGTACAAAATATGATCTGCCAGTGACGATGTATAAAAGTAGAGAGCTTCATAAAACAGTCTGCGCATTTTCTTGACATGTACAAGCAAATGGGCAAGTAGGGGTTTAACAGATTAGTAATTATTGCAGTTAACTGAAATACTTTTACTTTTAAGAACCCTCTTGTCATCCTTGTGTCGGCCTGAACAGTAGTGTGATTTTATGTCAGAAAGAAAATCACAAAGTTTTTGTTTTTTTCGTGATTCCTACAACTTTAGACACACATACACACGTATACTGTGCGTCACATTAAACAGTTTGATAAAAGGTTCCTTGTAAAACAGAAACAGTAAATGTGTCACATCTACCATCCCCTGCCTATAAACTGTGTTATTGCGTCACTGCAACGCAAATGCTCTGCAGCAGACAGTGGCCGTGGCACGTTATGTTTCGTATCTCCTATATATTGTGTCAGCAGTGACGTGTGCCGATGCGGTCAGACCATGTATTTACCAAGAAGATCAAATACATATCAGTTAGATGGGGGAGAAAAAAAGCAAAAGAGACAGCACACTTTACCCTCTAAAGCTCTTCAGGGTGCAATGGGAATTATATTTTTATTCTAATAACTCCTGAATATGTTTTCTTTCTGCCTTTACATTTTATGATTTAAAGAAATTCACACTTCTGGACAGATTTTCTGAACATATGCATTCTTTATCCTTTATTATTTCAATCTCAGTAAAGGGACTCAAAGCATCAATGTTAAAATATATGAATATAAACAGGGAGTTCCCTTTTTCTCAGCTAAGCTTGGCACAGGAGTGATTGAAATCAGTGCTAATATTCTCAATTGTATTGCTCTTCATGGTAGGAACCTGCTGCAGCTCCATTGTCCATACACATACATGATATATCTGTATGATGTAACTTTAGCACTGCTGGTAATAATTTGATCCTGTCAAGTCTTTATCATGTGGTGGATCTTTTAGTGCTGTGTGGCAACATGATTCCTATAACATCTCGACAGCTACAGTTTTATTATATTCTCATGAGGAACAATTGGCCCTGTACAGCCACTGTCCCCTCTCTCCTCTTCCAGTAATGGCATCAGTGTTTGATGAAATCTCCTAACACAAGACGTCCCGGGCTGGATGGGCTTCTGCCTTCCAGATGAGGTCATGGGCTCATCGTTTTGATGGGATTACATGTGGCTCTGCCCATTTAGAGATTGGGCCTGCTTTCTCTGATGCTAATAGAACGATCCACCCGTCATGCGACGGCGCTTACGCATGTCTGTGAAGGGCAGGACGCAGACAAGTCAAACCTGACTGGGATGGAAAGCATTCGTGATTCTTGCTGGGGAAGGGACATAAACTGTGAAAAGCATTTATTATAATATTCATTGCTAATACACTAATAGTTGTAGTGTCTAAGGATGAGCGGCATACTACTGCCCTCAGTGTTTTATGTCATTGCCTTTTTACTTGGGAAAAGCCATTGTTTAGACTAAAAAACTGCATTTAGCCAAAAAGGGCACCATTGATTTTCCTTCAAGTTCTCGTGAAAAACATTTAGTATTTGTCTCCACCAAAAGTTCGGGGTCAAGCTACCAGAAATTATAGGACAACAATTGATTTTTGTATTATTATTATATTGTATTAACAACCTACTTGCCTCTGCCAGTCTGTTTGGTGACTGCTGGACTCAGCTGGTAGATTAGCACCAATACTGACATCAATCCTTTTGACAAAGTACGTTGCTTATAGGAGGCTGATAATTGCCTCACTATGTTTTAGGTTGTTTTGACTTACGTTGTTCATTACTGTAGTCATCATTACTATGCAATATGGTGTAATTAATAATTTTTTCCTGCCAAAATGGCCATTTCTAGGATCATTACTGCACCATTTTCGACTAATAGTTAATGCTAAGTGTTGAAATGGATCACCTTTGTAAAGAACACACACTCTGGATATTAACATACTTTTTATTTTTAACTTTTCCAAAACTGGTTGTCCCCAGTTGAATATATGGCCAGCACTCCTGTAACTCTAATCTCTTCATTTGTCTGTATGTCCATACCAGGGAAAATTTGGGGCCAAGTGATAATTGACCAAGAGTTTTTTTTTTGTATTTTAAAGAGGTTGAAGGAAAGCAGGCCATCCATCATGCAGACAGGGGGTATCGCCGGAGCAAGGCCTATTTTCAGCCATCCTCACATGGTTCACAACAATGGTACGCACACTATATTAACTCTATATATTTTAATTATATGGAACAGCTATGCCCTGGGACAGTGTAAAGTTCTTACTGTTACAATACATTTCCCCATTACAATTTTGGTGTATTATCAGTACAAGTATGATTAAATGATAAATTGGGATAAGGTAAGAAAGATAAGGAAATGGGAGAAATGTATGAATGCTGGATTTCCAACTACTGGTGGATATTGAGTCTTGGCTGAATCAAAGGAAGTTGTAAAAAAAGACTAGTGAGCTGGTTATGGTGTAAAAATGCACAGGTGATTTCATGAAAGAATGAACATGACAAAGAAGCATCAGTGGAAGTGAAGGGGGAGCCTGAAAGCAAAGCAGATAATAAATAAAGAAAAAGCAGGAGAAACAGGATGTGGTAGAGATGGCATCAAATAAAACTGAGATTGGTTTGTTTGGCAGTGTTGGTGGTTACGGAGTTTGATTGTGATTGCTCCCGTTGCTCGGGCTGTCTGCGCTGTCGGGGTCTCGTCAGCTGCGTTCAGGTGAGGTTTGGTCGCTTGTGCTCGGGTGTCCTCTGAGCTTCATCACCACTGACAGCACGCCTCACCACACACTCCATTGATTTGCTGACAGGCAGGCTCCACCAGTGTGCAACCCCTTTTGCCGGTGTGTGCTTTCTCGTTTTCCGTAAAAATGTGTGTGAAAGCTGACATGATTTAATCCTGAAACAATAAATGGGATCTGTTCAGTGACACCCCATGAACTCTGACATGCTCCCCGCAGGGTGTTAGTCTACTGAGGAATTCAAAATGAACTTTATTTTAAGATGCTGTCAAAAAAGAAGTTTCACATATGACAAGAAGCCACAATATTCAGTGTAAGAATTGTTAAAAGAAACCTATGCCACTTATCTCATATTTATGCAGGATAACAGCATTTATTATTATTATTATTCTATTGAAAAAAGTGGAAAGAAATAGAAAATTTTGCCAAGTTCATCCTTTGTAATGTTGCTTTTGGACAAAGGAAACAAACTGATTGTTAAAATGCTGTCACTCTGCTCATCCTTAAGACAATATCTGAGGCACTACCGGTGTCAACAGAGGCATTAAAAATCATTAGTCTACGTGTAAAGGAGTATGCTCGTAACCACAGAAGTCATTCAATGAGCCAAAAGGGATTAGTAGAGTCACCTTGAATCAGCAGTGTCATTTTGCCCAGTTAAATTGCATTATGGGAGCTGGAACTGGGTCCGTGATTTGTGTCCTCCTGACAAGGCTTCAGTGTTCATTAGAGGCTGTGGCTAGCAGCTCTTAGACACATGGGAACTGCACACACTGGACAGCTCTGACCACACACACACACACACACACACACACACACACACACACACACACACACACACACACACACACACACACACACACACACACACACACACACACACACACACACACACACACACACACACACACACACACACGCACACTGGACAGCTCTGACCATCCCCACCCTGCTCATAAATATGCACTCTATCCTATTTAGAAATGTTTTAGAATAAAGTGAGCAATTTAGTATTTTCTAATTCAACTGAGTGGATTTTATAAATGTTGTTTTTGTTTTGTAATAGTTGTGTATGTGTGTATAGATTAAAGAATAAACAGGCCGGGGTGAGCCTGTGGAGCACTCACATGAAATCATGTTACATCATTTACACTGTTAAGCTGGGGTCTCCCTCCCATTGCTGGTATGCCAAGGTGGGAAAGGGCCTCCCCTATCATGCTGTGTGCATGCACACTAACATATGTCAATGACATGTTTAAGTGTGAGAGACTGTCTTTCTGGGTATCTATTTATGTGTGCCTTTTTCAAATTAGCAGCCTTACAAACCAGTCATGTGTCCGTTTGTAGCCACTCATGACCATTCCTCCTTCTGGTGCATGGATTAAGTTTGACAGTGTCGTTCCAACTGGATCGTCACTGCCATTGTAATGAACGAGCTATTTTATTGGGGGCAAATTGATTTTGGGCAGAGCCTTGTTTATTAGCCTCTGTTCCTCAGAGCTGATTATGAGTCAGCAGATTCAGCATTTCTGTTTGAAGTGATCGTCTCTTCCAAACTAAGGCCAGCTCATGAAATATAGAACAAGGAGAGCGCCTCTGGAAATTAAATGTTCATTCTGAATAAAAACAGAGAGCTATACAGAAGCCTTTTTCCCTCACATCAGTCCAAATGATTAAAAGGCCTCGGCGAATGGTGAGTGAATGATTAAAGAGGGTCTGTGCTGTCAATGGGGTGTCAACCGTTAGTCTGGAATAGTTATGGATATAGTGGTGGAGACGTGAGTTACGGGCACGATCTGATGAACATCTCCCTGTCTCTGACTTTATTTCTCCTTTCTCTCTGATCTCTCCCCTGTCCTTCCTTTGGCTCACTCCTTTTTTAATTTTTTTTTATTTTTATTTGTCTCTTGCTTACCTTCCCTCTTGTCTTTCAGCTTGGCCGATGATTGCCACAGCCATTGTGGGCTATCTCCTGTGGTGACTGCAAACTCAAGAGTTTTCGTCTTTGCTGCATCTTGAGACCCACTGATCTCACCATTCCTGCAATCCCACCGTCAGCTGACATTCACCCCTCTTTCCCCTCTCCCCTCTTTCTTCTACTCCTAACTATCCTCTGAACTCCTGTGAAGATCAACCGGTGGAGCTGAAATGGAGGACACTTACAATAACAGGACTTCCCTGGCTAAGGGAGCCAAGGACATTGTCAAAGAGGCCAAGCGTCATGCAGCAAAGAAAGTCAACAAGGTGGTGGACCGTGCTACAGATGAGTACTCATCTCAACACAATTACAGCCGATTCCAGGATGAGGAGGAGGAGGATGAGGATTTCTACCGAAACCCCCCAAGGCAGGATGGAGAGGGCTACCATGACAATGAGGAGGGCTCCAGCGATGCCACAGAGGGCCACGATGATGAGGATGAGATCTACGAGGGTGAGTACCAGGGGATCCCCGCGGCAAGAGACAAGAAGCATAAGGAGGGCCAGGTGGCACTGGGACAACCGATGTCAGATGCCACTAGGGACCGTAAAGAGCTGGAGCAGGAGAGGCAGGCTGATGAGGAAGAGCTGGCCCAGCAATATGAGCTCATCATCCAGGAGTGTGGCCACGGGAGGTTCCAGTGGCAGCTGTTCCTGGTACTCGGGCTGGCGCTCATGTCAGATGGGGTAGAGGTGTTCGTCGTGGGCTTTGTGCTGCCCAGCGCAGAGACGGACATGTGTGTGCCCAACTCCAGCTCAGGATGGCTAGGTAAGGATCCTGTGTGTGTTTGTGTGTTGGTGAGTGATTAAGCATCTACTTGTGCCAACAGGAAATGATGCAGTTCCTTCGAAATGTATTAAATTGAGTCTGTTCAGTTATTTTTTTAAGATTCTCAATAGTGTTTTTCAAGGACTTTTATCAATAGCCATTAAGTCAGCTGAAAATTTAATTGTGGGACAATAACATTCACTTGGCTTACTTTCTTTTTTCTTCCCCGTGAGAGTAATGTTGGCTGAGCACCTTTGGGTGTAGGGAACTTGATTAAAATAATTTTTCATTCACTTCACTTTCATTTAATCTGCAATTTTACAAAGCAACTTTGTTACCTAAAAAGATCGGGGTATGAATGATAGTAATAGTAACAACAATAATAACTTAAATAGGGTTCTGTAGATGAAAATAACCCTGAATATGTCATAGGGATGTCATCAGGGTGATATCAGCTCAGGCTTGGAGACTACAAGTCTGTGATTTAAGAAACAAAAAAGCTAGAGGCGTCGAGTGTGAAAGACACATGTTGACCAGGCAGGGTGGGTATAATGAAAAGACATGCAGCTGCATTGTGGGAAATGTAAGATCCAATGCTTTTAGAGTTTGATTCATGCTTGGGCCTGAAAATTGGGACATCTCGGCCTCTGCACTTTCCAACAAACAGACCGAACAGAAAATCACAAGAATACTGCTTTAAGTAACTAGTTACTAGTTCCTCTGATAGCAAAAAGGGTCATTCCTTTTTTTAGCATCACAAATGACCAAACATTAATATAGAATTTTAAATAAAATACAAATTTTACATCAAATTTGTTGTTGGCTCTGCAGAGGTACTACTGCAGAGAATAAATAGTTGTACTATATTCTACATGTTAAATCGTATTGTCTAAGAACATTCAGTGCATACTTTAACAGCATTTAATGATACTGATGCAACTATATCCAACATCTAACCATTTTAGAATGCAAGTTTACTTTACCAACATGTTCTGTAAGATTATTGTTTGAATTAGCACGTAATGTAAAACTTGGATAAAACAATGGTCCACCTGACTTTATATGGAATAATGTTAGTTTTAAAAATATGATAAGTTCTGTGTGTTTGTATTATACATGTCAGGCTTTATTCTATAGCAGTGCCTCACTTGGATGAGGTGTTTCGGTCCACTGGTCTCCGTGTCAGGATTAAGAGGGTTGCTAGTATTCCCTGTGTGCTCTGTGGATTGAGGTGGAGTCTCAGCAGTCCCAGTAGCTGCAGGTGTATAATCCATCACCAGAGCGCTGTGTACAGGGGCTGACTCACTGTGTCAGTACCAGAGTGGAGAGGACATTAAATCAGGCGCACAGCCCTTAGATACTATCTGCCACAGTGAGACATGACAATACATCAACTTCACTGCAACATCTGATGCATACAGCAGGGCCTCTTTGAGAACAAAGGTTGCACTGAAAGTTTGAAAAATCTGGATCACAATGGGTAAATGTCTAAAATCATGTGCATGCCCTGTCACATTTAAAATACATTATAGTAAATTAACATTTATTCCTAAATGTTCTCCTCTTGTGTGTGATCCACACAAGATGTTGTCTTCACTGCATCTTCATTTTTCTGTCTCTTTCCAAGTATCCATGCAAACTCTTTTCTTCCTCTCTAGCCAAGCAAAGTCCTGCAGGCATTCATGCTCTACGCTCTGCTTCTCCTTGTTCGTGACTCCATCCCTCACCCCCTCACACCCTCCATTCTATATGCCTCTCTTCTCTTCTCCCATCCTCCCCCATTCTCCTCTTCTCTCTCCTACTGATTGCCCTGAGGCTCCTCCCCGTTGAGGTGAACATGATTGCTGTGTATGTGTGTGTGTGTGTGCATGTCTGAGCGGAGCCTACATGATTACTATGACCTTGTTGGTATCCATTTGGAGTTTTCCAGACTAATTACACTTAATTACAGCCAACAAAATGAAGTGAGTTGATGTTTTACAGGTGCCATGTCAATATTTTATTGCCTTTAAGTGTAGAAATAAACAGGCAGTTAAATCTGTGAATTCATGTGATGAGGTGGTCTCATTTTTTATGTGCTTTACATAACCTTTATTTAACCAAGCTGCATGACATGCTTCTTTTGCAATGAAAGCATAACAGTAAGCTGTCCTTTTCATGTTGGTTTGGTGG
The DNA here is from genome assembly GCF_029030835.1 of Brachyistius frenatus. Lineage (NCBI taxonomy): Eukaryota > Metazoa > Chordata > Actinopteri > Embiotocidae > Brachyistius > Brachyistius frenatus. The sequence goes on along the minus strand of NW_027210682.1, from coordinate 370,689 downwards.
TGGCAATGAAAAATAGCACTCAGTGGGAAGACCCATGCTCAGCTTTAGCAGTAGTACCCGAGTACCTGTGTGCCGTGGGAAGCTCGTGAGGTATGAAGTAGCTGCACCAGTGGTTAGTTATGGTGCCACTAAAGGGGTCTTGATTGTGTATGTTTTTCCACCTGCGTCACACCTTCCTGCATGGTGGCACTCCTCACTTAGTGTATTTACATATATTTAAGTTAACTTTCTACTGTAACTCGATTTCCTAGACATCATGCACTGTATACACAGTAATCAACAGGGTTTCTGTACTTCTTGATTTACCCAAAATAATTCCTGCCTTACGCTTGTACGCCTCACCTAACCAGTCAAGTCGTAGTTTCCATCCATACCTTTATAGACTCATGACATCTAAAATGTATGCGTCATACACGTCCTGAACCCGACAGCAATCAGCACAGCTTCAAGGTGGACAGTCAAGTCAATGCACGACCAAATGTGAAATATGGTTACAGTCTTCCCTTCTGTTCCTGAGCTCTGCCGTTAAACAATGGCCGGAAAAGTGTTTTGCAGAACATTATGATGTTACGGTGAAGTTGACCTTTGACCTTCTGAATATATAATGTCTTCACTTCATCATTTTCTCCTATTAGACATTTGTGTGAAATTTGATCAAATATTGCATGATATCTTGAGATATGACCACAATAATGTTTTGTGAAGTCACAGTGACCTTTGACCTTTAACCAGCAAAATCTAATCAGTTCATCAATGAGTTCAAGTGTGCCAAATTTGAGAAAATTCCCTCAAGTAATTTTTTGAGGTATAGTATTCACAAAAATGGGACAATGTCTGGCCCCAAAATTCTTGATCTTGGACAAGTTACATCCAATAAGTTCATCGTTTGGGACAAAATTTATATTTCTGCCAATTTTTTTGGAAATTTACTCAAGTCATTTTTAAGATATCGTGTTAACAAGAATGGGAAGTACATGCGTATGGAAGTACGGACAGGCGGAAAACATAATGCCTGTAGTTAGAGATGTCGCCGGCACAGGGGAATAAAAAGCCAATAAGAGGCACTCATGGCTGTCAACATCCAATTAAACACAGGCAAAAAAAAAATCACCCCAATAAATCAAAAGTTAAAATACAGAAGCAAACATTTATAACACTGGACAATTCAATTCAATCACTGACAACATTTGAATTACAAGGTTTTGAAAAGATTTGGTATTTGGTTACTACCTGAGCTGGACTCAGTCACAGTTGAACTGTGCAGCTCCATTAACCAAACAACAGGCACAGACAGGGACATACTGCACAGACTGAGCTGAATGTAATGGGATAATGCAGTACAGAAACACAACGGCCTGAATAGGATGGATGAGAAGAGTGCTGATTAGATTACTGGATTCAATTTGGTCCTTACTAGTTTCCCGATCTCGCAGAAATCTTTACATTAGAGTAACATCAGGATGAAAGATGAAGTGCTGGGTTAGGAGGGGGTGAAATACTGTAAATACCTTGAATAAGGGGGCACGATGAAGCGGCGGGGAAAGGCAGGCACGGTGCAATGCAATATGTGTGACGAACAGGCGAGAGGAGAGACAGCTTTGAAGCACAGAGATTACCAAGTTAGAGAGGAGTAGTGGGGAGAGAGGTGTGGGTGGACGGGAGTAGAGAGGAAGAGATTGGTGGTATTTAGAGCACCAACAATGTAAGGGAGAGGCTCAGCCATCATCTCAGACACAACCGACAAAGGGAACACATCACCCTATCATTATTATCATTATTTGTTCTGTTAGGCTGTCTTTTCCTTGCTGAAACTCCCCTCATTTTTCCCTTTGACTCTCTCAACTCGGCTGTCCTCATTTTCCTTTAACAGCCACCTCTCCTTCTCTGCCATTGATACTTCCCTCTCCTCCTTTCTTGTTTCTTTTACTTTATCTTCTTTTCATCCCGGCTTCCCTGTTATCTGATCTCATGTACCTTTTCATTTCTTGGCTTTCTTTGTGTCCTAACTTCACTCTCTGTCTCCTCTCACGCTCCATCTCTACAGTACTTCTCCCTCTTTGTCACTTTTCATTTCCTACCATTCCTGCTCTTTCTCCCTGTCTGTATGAGCCAGCTGGCAGGCTGTGTGGGGCTGCGTGGTCCAGGGGCAGCTGAGCATGGCTAAACTGCAGCAAGATCGCAGCGTCACTGCAGAGATTACACTACTTGAATCGTGCAGCTACCTCCACATTGTGTGGGAGAATGTGTGTGTGGATGGGGGATGAGGAAGGGGAGAGTGTTTGAATGAATGTCTGAGCATTTCTGCGCGCATGTGAACCAAACATGCTGTCACCAGCAATATCAGCCACAAGTAAACCATGTCTAACTGCTCGCTCTTATCAGCGTTTCATAGCATCACTGTATTTCATGCGAATTATCACAGTCTTTAATGTTAATGAAGGTTGGATCATTACTGATGCTGAGTGAGTCATTTTAAACCCTGCACTCTGGGACCTATAATAGGTTACTATCATATAGATTCCATTGAAATCACACCCCCACTGATATGACTTAAAAATTACAAAAAAGCTTCAATCTCTTTTTCTGCGGAGGTGGCAGAAGACGGAGGCATGAATCCGATCAAACTGACACGATGTAGTACAAATGTGATTACACGCTGCTCAGCGTAAAGGAGCTGTTGACAGTGGAGCAAAGTGGAAACTAAGGCAAACAGTGTAAATGAGAGGGGAACACCGACGAGAGGAGAGAGGAACAGGGGCGTAGGAGGGAGGAAAGGAGGAGAAATGAGGAAGGGGAATAAGAGATGAGCAAAGAAACTGGAGAGCAAAAAGGAGAGGACGCAAGCAGTGAGAAAAAGAAACGGAAGAAAGGTTGAAAAGAGAGGCGCAGAAGAGGAGGAGAGTGGAGGTAAAAGGAAAGGAGATAAAATAAGCTCAAAGTAATGATGTAGAGATGGAAAGAAACTGAGTGCAGTACAAACATTTTAAACAGAGAAAAGTACCATAGTGTAGTCGCAGCAAGCACCAGATACGCTGTTGTATGATAGTGACACCATTATGAATAAAACAGGATGGGTGTTTTGCGCGATGCTGAAACAGTTTGCACCATTAAGAGCGAAGAGCATCAAAGCATGAAATCAGAGAAGAGGTCGTGATGCAGCTCAGCGCTCCCACGGCTCTCAGGGGGCTCCTTGGTATGTGACAGGGCAGAAAACACTGCACTAGGGCCTCCCTCATCCTCCCATCCTCACGCTCTTTCTCCTACCCTGTCTGGCAATTACTGAACTCTCCTCCCTTATTACCTTTTTCTCTATTTTGTCACCCTCTTCATTGCTTTTGCACTTGCTGCTGCTGCACATGTATTTAATTTGTTTGCATTTGTGTGTGATCCTGTGTACATTTTCATTCTTTATCTTCATCTAGTTCCCAATTGGTTTGTTCGGCAGTACTAATGCAAGCGTAATATTTGAATCGATCAATTCAATTTACTGTTTGGTCCTATGTGTGTGTGTGTGATTGTTGCAGTGCTATTTTACCCTAAAAGAGCAGCTCTGTGGAATTTGTCTTGTCTTTAAAGTGTGACTAGGATTTTGCTGAATATTTACCATTCTCGGAGATGTGTTTTGACATCTCAACATAGTGTCACGGGGCAAAGCCTTTTGCTTCTGCCGGAGAAGTCTCCTGACACATTGTCATTTTTCTGATGGTGCTCAAAGTCTATATTCTTAACTCTTAAATTCAGCTGTATTTCACAGTCTTACATGAGAAGTTTGTACCAGCCGGCATCCATTCAAAGCTTTATATGTAAAGGTTTGTAAGCTTTAAATATATAAGTAATATATGAAATATATAAGTGCTCCTTAGGGCAAAGCGTTTATTCACATATAAAAGGCTTTGTCCAAAAAAATGTGCAAAATGTTAATGTGTTGCAGTTAAGGTTGTCATTAAATGTCCATCTCATGTGCTTCTGTTTTTCTGCACAACAGATTTTGAGGGGGATTAAGTTTTCCCGTGTTGGATTTGAAAGAAAAATCTTTCAGTAAACTAGTGATAAGATGCATTAAAGTTAGTTTGGTGTAAATTTGACTGCTTGTGCATCGCGGTATCATGCCAAACTATGTGATAGTGACAGTCAGTCCACCAGAGGATACTGTGTCAGTGTCACGTTTTGCCTCGACGAGGCTTGAAAAGTACATTCATATCTGATCGGCTTTGGAGGTCAGGTGACCGGTGAATATGTACAAAGTACAAAGAGTGTGAAGTGTGCATAGGGCAGAACACCGCAAACACAGAACACACATGTTGAGTGTGTACTCCAAGTTTTGTCACTTGATCAAAATCAGCACCTGAGTCACACATGGTTTTGTGAGCGGTGGTCCAGGTCTGCACACCTGAAACTTTAGCAGAGAGAAAAATTTGATGTGCGCCCTCTGGTCATGCCCACGAAGTAGCCGCTCGCCAGACCAGGCTCACAAATGTGTGTGTACCTCTGAAACTGATGACGATCAAGCAACGCAATTTGTAACACTTACTCATTAGATTCAAAGCTTCTTCCTGCGCAGTGCACGTCACAGTGCTGCATACCGTTCGCACGCAACAGGAGCCGTCTCTGAACTTTTTGATCCACCTTCGTACATAACCAAAGGTATTTAACATATGCTAAGTAACTTACGTAAAGTTACTCAATCTAACCCGAGCCGTAGTTTTTTTCTAATCCTAACCAAGTACTTTTTGCACCTCTACAAATTGCGACCGTGTCACATTCAACCTGAACCATGACCTACGGCACCTTACTTTTCACATCGATGTGAGGCTGAGCGTGACAATAACACCTGTGGGTGTGATTCCAGGTTGGCTTGAGGTATTGGCTTATTTTTACTATGAAAGCTACAGAAAGAGGGACTCTATTAGGCTGAAAGTTGCGTGGGAATCATAATTTTTTTTTTTTTAAATCCCTCTTGGAGCAAAGAACAAAAATGGGACAGAAAATTCTGCTGAACTATGTCCCATAAATTTTGAACATGACAGGTTAATTCCACCCAAACCTTATAATGTTAAGAGACGTCTGTGCTATTTTTGTACCATATTACACCACAGTGCACTGAACTCTCCTTTGCTGGTACGGGCACTGCTCATGCTCAAAGATACCGTAAAGCAAGTCCAGAACATCAATAAATTCATTACGTAATTGACAGTCCTGTGAGAGATGTACTCATTAGTTAAAAGCTTTTTTGCTCTTTTTTAAAGGGCATTAAGGTAGCAGGAATCAGAGGTGTTTCCTTTGTCTGTTTTGTCACAGTATCTCAAAGAATCCCCAAACCCCAAAAACGCTTTATTGTTTGTATAAAAAGTGGAATGTTGATTCAAAATAAAAGGGCCTCTAGATGTTTGGATGCATGCCATTTAAATGGGAGGCCAGTGGGGGTTTGCCAGTACACTGTATATCTAACCTCTCCTTAATGAAGCAAATGTGAACTGTGCACAGGCTAAAAATGTCCATTAAATTTTGAATTGAATTTATGGTACCTTCAGGCGAGTATCTAGATGGCTGCCAAATGTGACAGATAGCTGGGTTTTGACCCCTGAAGCGAAAGAGTCAAACAGATATCTGCTCACAGCAGAGGAGAGGAGACCTGACTGCAGACATTACAGAAAGGAAATGCATCTTGCTATTAAGATTATTGTAATGGGATGAACAAAGTGTCCCTACGGCTGAGTCGTATCAATCCATACACAATGGCAACTTTCACATCCTCTTTCTTTTTGTGTGGAATTATGAATAGAAATACGTCTCTAAATCAGGTTTATGGTTATGTGTCTGGATATGCCTGGATATTGATGAAAACCAAACATGACTGTAATATTATCTGCTAGTAAACAATGCCGTGTTTCAGCCTGCAACAGTGAGAAATCAAGCTGCAGTTGCTCTTTGCAGCAGACATTGCGTGTCCGTGTGAGCTGCTGAGCACACAATGCCACATACAATATAGACTACAGCAGTAATAATAGGTTCCTCTCTTCAGGGCAGAATCATGATGATCAGTGAAAGAAATCAATGTTGTTTTGTTGGAGCATTGATCCCATTTGTGATGAGAGAGATTGAAAGAGAGCAGCAGGCCCTTTTGTAAAGTCACCCTGCATTACTGTTCACATTTGTCTCCCCATTGATCACGGCCGGTTTTCTGTCTTTTACACACTGTATTTACTCATCAACATTGGTGTGTTACCGGGGGTTTTCCGATGGGGGTTTCAGGTTCAGTGATAGCAGTCAGGGCTTTAATTTTTAAGAATCCAGTCAGATTGGCAGGAATAATATAGCTTTAAATTGGAGAGTAAACATGTAGTAATACGTTCTCGACGTAATGAAATTAGAAAGTTTAGGTCTGATATGCACTCTTGGAAGGCGTGTGTGTTTAACAATAAAATATTAGAGTAATATCAGCAGTTGCACCTATAGCAGCAGTCTTATCTTTTCCTTTAGAAAATAGATCTATGCATTTAGTATTCCAAAGAGTCTGTCATCCAACACAACTTCCAACTCGCTGATGAGGCACAAGCTTCATGTTGTTCCATATTTTAATTTGAGACCTCACCATTTGCAAGCAGAGGAACATTTAGAGGACACGATAACTAAAACACTTGACTTGGCTGGGAGTAAGTGTTGGCTGGCTTTGTCCACTTAGGCTGAGATGTTTTCAAAATGTCGCTGCACTAAGGTCACATTCACTTCAATTACTAGAAAATGAATACTAGTAAATTGAGATGTAAGAAAAAAACTACGCATAACTGTGAATGTAATCTGTTCAAACTTTCAGCATAGATGAAAGCAATCTGTTCTTTGGTATAAATATTGTCTGTGGCTATATTAAAATGTTAAAAAGAGGCTATAATCAATCATTTTAATTTAACAATGGACCACATGACCACTTATATGCGAGAGGAGTGGTTCGTAGCGACAAACCCGCAGAGATCATCACCAGACTCGGTTGCTCCCCTCAGATTTACAGATCTTTATTACATCTTATAATTCATTCTGTTGGTTTTACAACTGGCTACATTACTACTTTGGTTCAAGCTCGCCACACAGAGGCATCGGTGGTGAAACGTAATTGAGTATTTAGAGTCAGCTATTTCCCTTCAGGAGTTTGTGGAGACCAAAAGCAGAGCTTAATCTTGTATGTACCAGGTGGCTGAACACAAATCTTTGCTTTCAGGTTGACTATATCAGCCTCACATTAGCCAAACGTGTCAAAAATATGAAATTTACTGTATATACTGTGCATTTTATATTTTATATTTTTACTGCTATTTTACTGCTATTTTATTGCTTTTCTATTGTTCTATTATCATCTTATTGCTTCTGTATGCTGCTGTAGTGAAAAAATTTCCCCTCAGTGATTAATAAAGTAACTACCTAACCTAACCTAACCTAACCTAACCTAAATAATCTACCAAATCATATGCAAAAAAAAAAAAAAATCAAACAAGAAAACTATGGGAGGTTACTCATTAGTTCATTTACAGATAAAAACTAGTACTAAATTTATCCTTGTCTGCTGACCAATGGGATAAACTTTAAGAATGAGAAGTCCTAGTTCCCAGAACATGAAAACAAATACAAACAGGATGGAATATCGAGATATGAGGTGACACACTGTATATTGAAGCACACAAAATTAAGGCCCCTCTCTCCTCCTTCCAGGTAGTGTTGTTTACTTGGGGATGATGGTTGGAGCCTTCTTCTGGGGAGGGATGTCTGACAAAGTGGGTCGCAGACAATGCCTCCTCATTTGCATGTCCACGAATGGCTTCTTTGCCTTCCTGTCATCTTTTGTCCAGGGATACGGCTTGTTCCTTCTTTGCCGTCTCGTTGCAGGCTTCGGGTAAGTCTGATAAAATGGAGGTCATTTTTGGGGGCCGATGAGAAGTTCAGTCAAATGATGCACGGTGATACCTCAAAATCTCTTCTTGCAATGGGAGGGTCACACTTTCTGTCCAAAATCAAAGTGTGCATCAGTGACAGAGAGAAAGAAAGAATCTCTGAGGCAAATTTTTTTTAGTTTTTCTGCAGGCACATTCCCATCTTTTCTTATTATTACTCCCTTTGTTGAAATCCAATAAGTAAGTGCTGAAGTTGTTTAAAAAAAAAATAATAATAATAATAAAAAATAAAAAAATAAAATATATATATATATATATATGTTACGATTATTTTACCTAAGAGGGTTTACCAAAGTGTACATTTATCTGTTAAGTTTGCTTTCCAGCTAAATATATGTAATTTTCTCCTACTGCTACAACTGTAAAACTGTAAAAAGGTATCATGGTAAACGTGATAGCTGATGATATTCTCACCACATAACAAAACCTTTAGTATTTACTGTACATTCTTGCATCTGCAGAGTATCTTAAAATAATCAGTGTTTGAATGTATGAGAAAATGAAACAGGGACAGACAGTGCGGTGTGCTCCTCTTAAAACATAGACATATGGTGTAGACTGTGATTTATGGCTTTCTCTTCTTTGGCAGTGTAACTGTTCCTTTAAGAGCTAATTCAATAATTGCCTCTACATCATTCTCTCCAGAGACCTTCAGAGTAATTGAAAAGGCAGTCCAAACTACCAATATGACCTGTATTGGTGAAGCGTGACGAACTAGTACAAGGATTTCTTTTGTATTATTTTCAGGGCAAATATGCTTAGCTGTGATTGTTTTTTGCTTACTTGTTATCTTTGTTAATATTTGCAATGACTCAATTCACCCATTTTTAAAAAAATGAAAAACAACCCTAAATGCCATTTACAGATGAAACAACGCTGAATAAAATGTATTTGACGTTTTATTAACTTCAATTTCAACTAAAATGTCTGACTTCAACTAAAGGAACAAAATAGGCCACAAACTGGGATTAAGACACAGTATGTAATGGCAATTCTGACTGTAACTATATGAGATGTAAAACTATATCAGTGATTAAAAAAAGTTAAGTTTCTGTCCTGGTTTGGACTCTGCCTCACTCCCGTCTTCTCTAACCTTCTCATTCTCTGGTTCTTGCAGGATAGGAGGCGCTGTGCCCATTGTTTTCTCCTTCTTTGCAGAGGTGTTGTCCAGGGAGAAAAGAGGAGAACACCTCAGCTGGCTGTGTATGTTTTGGATGATTGGAGAGATCTATGCATCTGCGATGGCCTGGGCCATCATACCGCACTATGGTGAGTATACCAGTCAAAAAAAAAAAAATCTATAGGGCTCACCCATCTGGGTCAGGGACCTGGCTGAGGGTCATGATTTATATAATATAGACTGAAGCTGGACCAAACGAGAAAGAATCTTTGTTCTTTAGTATTTAAATGGCACATTGAAGGACACAGAAAGACTTAATCAGTCAAATGAATGCTGGACGGCTGGATGAGCCAATTATTGTAAAAAGCTGTATCTGGCCAAACAGTACTGCAGTACTGATTGGATGGTTGGCAATGTGACTTTAAGCAAAGCTCCCGGTCACAGTTACAAAACTGTATGGCTTCCCTGTGGTCATGGGTTGAGGTGCCAGTTTTCCCTGCCATGCGAATCAATCACTTTATAGCTGTGAGTGACTGCAGGCTGGAAGAGGCAGAGGTTAAGAGATTAACGTATGCGTGGATACCATAGAGTAGGCACAGGCTGAAAGAGTGAGGGTGGTGTGATTTATGACAATACTGCATTAAATACCGTCTGCACTCATGATGAGAAGAAACTAACTAAAGGGAATTGGCTTTCTTCCTCTCGTTTCCTACCTGCTTTTGATCCCGCTGTCCCTTCCCTTTTACTGCATCCCCTCTCCTCCTGTTTTGTACTCTACCCATCTCTGTGTAACCCTGTCCTTCCTTTTATTGCCTTCCCTCTCTCTCCATTCTCTGTCTCCGCAGAGTGTTCTTCTTGATCAAGCATAATTAGGTTTTTCTCCTTGCTCTAATAGGACAAAGCTACATCTAGAGGTGATTTATGGCCAGACTACGCTTTAGCCAACCTGTGACGTCAGTGAGACAGAGACAGAGACTGTGGGTGTGTGTGTGTGTTGCTGCATGGATAATGTTTTACTGCTGCTGTAGACACATACAGGTCTTCTTCAAGGGAAATTGAAGGCAATAACATGGACACTGGAAGAGGGCATTTGAGTTAACATACAGTCAGACACACACAGACAGACACAGACGGACAGACACACACACACACACACACACACACACACACACACACACACACACACACACACACACACACACACACACACACACACACACACACACACACACACACACACACACACACACACACACACACACACACACACACACACACACACAAAGCAACTCTCTAATGGAGTTTCCTATAAAGGACTTCCCAGTTGTTGGTTTTTACATGCCTCCCAAAGACGAGCATACAGATATGCACAATTGCACGCACTGCTGTAGCTGTGCTCACATGGATGTGTAGAGGCACACAGCTGAAGGAGACTCTGGGAACGAGTCTCCATGAGGAAACTCTGCTGTCAGATCTGTTGATATCGTACTGGAGGGATGGTAGTGGCCTTACTTTGCTCTCTGTGACACTCACTACGACTCTGCCTCTCTTTCTGAGAGGGAACTATACGTGTCTCGCATACATACTCCAATGCTCAACAATGTTTTTTATGTTTTCCCTAAAGTGCTGCAGTGCCTTCAACCAACAGCACTAGAATGCATGAGCAAAAAAAAAAACCCAAAAAACTCCTGCAGAGATACCTTTATGTCCTTACAGTGAAAACATGAAAGTCTAAGTGATGGATTGTGACACTAGTGCCCCCGCATTATACACAATTAGAGCTCTTTATCTTCACCACTTGCTGACTCCTAATGTCTCCCAAAAGCCCCCATGCCAGACTCGCAGCTGGAACCCAGAAGGAGGTCTGCTCGGCACAGATCCTCATCACACTGATGAGAGAGTTGGAAGAGTTTATGAGCTGCTGCCAAGCCAGATCACCACAAGAGTAACCTCATTAGACACCACTCAGATCTACAGATTAAAGTTTAAATTCCTCAAGTGCACTCCACATAATATCTCCTATCTGTGCAGTATATGCTGTATCTATTTTACAGTATATGTCTGAGATGGATGACTCAGTCATCCAGAGATTTAGTCAATTATGTACATAATCCCTGTAATGAGATTTCCAGTGGTACGGGTGAAACACTAACCCTGAGGGGCAGGAAGTGCTGCTACATTTCTGGAGAAAAGGCAATCACTGCTGAACAACTCCTTCCCTTCCTCTCTTTGCTACGCTGTCTCTTTCTCTCTTTATTTCTCACTGTAGGTCACTTCAAACACGCGCGCGCGCACACACACACACACACACACACACACACACACACACACACACACACACACACACACACACACACACACACACACACACACACACACACACACACACACACACACACACACACAAAGACAGGGAGGCAGGGATAGCTACACACAAGCGAGGCATCGTCTATCAAAATCATTACTCCCTCTGCCCAGTAAAATATAAAACCCAATCATAGAATCATTGCTCATGTGCAATATATTGTCTCGTATAAATTGAGAAATTAGCCGAACTTTAAACTAAAATAAATTGTATTGTGTTCTCTATATCAATTAATAAATATATTAGCACTGCATAGTGGCAAATATAAAGATAAAGCAAATACCTGTAGTCTTTTTGCTGTTTTTATTTCAAAGTACGTTTACCTTTTTTGTTTTAGTCAATTATACTGAGACATTTTCATTTCTCTGGTCTCTATTCATACCACAAAATAGTTGTTTTCAGCTGTTGATATGCATGCCTATCAAACCTGGATTTAATATGCTGTGAGATTAATTCCAAGCAGCCTTTTTCTGGTTAACCATTAGCATTAACCCGCTCCCCACCCCACGACTCCCCTCCCACGTCTGTTGATGGATAATGGTGCTATTCCCTTTGGAGCAGTATCTCCATGAGGCACGATCTGTGGAGAGACGTGGGAGGTCACGACTGACACGGCAACCCCTTTCTGTGCATTCTACCAAAAAAAAAAACATAAAACAATCCAAAAAATGAAGTCAGTGAGGGCACAAACTGAAGTCTGCATACACAATCCATTTTACATTTGTGATTGCAGAAAATAATCCCATGTTTTAAAAGACAAAAAAATTATTTACAAATTTATTTTGATGTAAAGCATTACTTTGAATTTAGTCTGACTCACTAGATGTAGAATGTTGGAATAAACCTGCCATTGGTTGATTGTTTCAGTCAAGCTCTCCCTCTAAGATCGGTTTCCATTTTCAAAATACCCGTCGCTCCGAGAGACAACTCAGGCTGTCACAATTATGAAATTTAAGTTGACAATTAATTGTCATACAAATAATTGCAATTGAAATATTTTCAGTTGGCGCCACCCAAACACGATAGCTTCCAGGTCTGAAAAATGAGGCCGATGCGGAAGTGCCTTAAGTTGCAATACCACCGAGTGCCGCTAAAGGTTGGCTCCAAAAAGCTTCTGGCTCAATAGACTCCCATTCAACTAGTCTCATAAAATTTTAAGTCAATAAAGGTTCTCCACAATTACCTTTTTGCTAGCCCAAGTTGCTTCTTCTTCTTAGTTTTCTGGCCATCCATCTGAAAATAATCCCGTCATTAATTAGAAAATTTGCTTCAAAAAGCAGAGTTTTTGGGACAGGCCTGTGGTGCAGTTAGGTCACAGCTATCGGTGGGCGGGACGTAGCATCGCTTGGTTTCCAATTAGATTGAGTCAGAGCTTGTATATTTGGACACCTAATTTGATTTTCTCGCCATTTATATTCATTCAGATTTGGATGGGTGGTTAATAACACCTTTTTTTGTGGTGTAAAAAACTCAGAACACATTTCTATAATGACTTTACATGGACTTTAAAGTAGGTGTTCCGCTACGAAAGGAAAATAAAAAATACATGATGAATGATGTATGTTTGTGTAATTACTTGTGTGAATGTGTATGACAGAGCATTATGAGGTGTCAGCATAATCTGCATATGGTTATTCAAATTATGAATTAATTTCTGAGCTGTTTTCTCTGTCAGTGCACACATACTCATACATTTTTGTGTGTGAGAATGTGTACATGTTACAGTGATTAATGAGTCTGAAAGAGTGCCTGCGGGCTGAGATCAGATGCAACAAGATTTAACTTAGCAGAAAACACTCAATTCTATTCCTACACATTCAATTAACCCGTCCCTGTGTACTTCTCTCAGCTTCCCCTGCAGTGCCATTCATCTCTGAGTTTACACATCACTCTGCTGCGGCCGTCGAGTGCTCTCATTTAAATGCCATCTTTTATTTGAAGCTCCTTTGTGTTTGCAGTTTGAGATTCACATGTAACATTTACAATCAGCCTTTCACTTCAAGTAGTCTCTCTCTGGTAATGATACAGAAAAGTATCTGCACTAAATCTAATGATATTTAGTCACTGCTTCCCAAAAGCATTTTTTCAAGACTTATTAAGTAATTATGTTTGCTTTTATTTTGCCCCTGTGAGTTAAAAATTGGCTAAATAGCCATCTGCTGGCTTCATGGTGCGCTGAGAATTAGTTAATGATTCATCAATTGTTAATTGTGGGCTACTCTCCCGAATAGCTAAGCATTTTTTTTTAATGAAAAATTATAATTCATTATCAGGATCACTTCAGTGTTTTTAATTATGCAGCTTTGTAAGAATAAAAGTGTAAAAATTAAACTAAGGGGACATTAATTCTGAAGTAACTTAGGTAGTGCCAACACGTAGTTACAAAGAAATACCATTGTAGGTTAGAAGTCAACCAAAAATCTATTTGCGAATTTAAATAAAAGTCTTTGATTTGTGAGCTAAAAGATTAAAACTGCTAGACAAAACCAAAACACCTATTAAATCCTCAAGATTTTTTGATAATATGCGCACCATTAAAAAGACGCCATTCAACATGAATATGTGTATAAATATATTGTATTATGGCATCTAGTGCGATGGTATTGCAGCAGTGTTTGTAATGTTGGTTTCTTAGAGTTTTAAGTCCCTTTTTATTGAAGCTGCACTAATTCATGTTTATATATTATCATAACAAAGCATCAAATGACTTTATTATGTGAAAGCTTTTAGCCTGTTTTGGTTTTCGGGACTATGGATTTTTACTCCGATCTGTTCAGCAGCCCGAAACATGACTCTTATTCAGTTAGAGTAATGTTGCTTTATTCTCTATGTTAACCAATTTTGTGGTTGGATAATTGTGATGGAAATGTTAACTGTTATTGCAATTTGGTTGCACAGTCACAGGTTTGTGGATTATTGGTAATCTATAACAGGTTCTGCTGGTTTACCTCATTTATTGTCCACATTTTAAAGCATCCTCTTCTTTTCTGCCATGTCATCCATATCCATATGACCAGATTGTCACTTTGCTGCTGTTTACAGGTTGGAGTTTCAGTATGGGCTCAGCGTACCAGTTCCACAGTTGGAGGGTGTTTGTCGTCGTCTGTGCCCTTCCCTGTGTGTGTGCCGTGGTGGCACTAACCTTCATGCCTGAAAGTCCCAGGTTCTACCTTGAGGTAAGCAAATCTTTCTGAATTTCTATAAATGTTTTGTGTAAACCTGTAGTCTTCCCTGAATCTGCTTATTTCCTGGCAGATGTTTAACTGGACCAAAACAGTGCGAGTCAATTAAAACTCCTGGAGGAGGCCTTTTATGTATCTAGGAAAAAAAGAACACTTGAGATCTTTGAGAGTAGGTTTGCTGCTGCAGGATAATTACCCTTTGAAGTGAAAGGAGTCACCCTTGTCCTGATTCATCATTTTGTCCTATCTTGGAGAAATCGAAAGGCCATATCTATGTTTCATGAATATTATTGTGGATGTGAAACTGTTGCTGTGCCTGGTTAAGTAAGACTGGTGTTGATCCCATGAATCTGTCTAATCTTCTCTCTTGCTTCTCTTCACTTTCCTTCCTGTCAGGTGGGGAAGCATGATGAAGCCTGGATGATCCTCAAACAGATCCATGACACCAACATGAGAGCGCGTGGGCAACCAGAGAAAGTCTTCACCGTGAGTGTTTGTTTCTGTGGTGCGCTGTCTTGGCAGGGTTTCCTGATGCTTAAGGAAGCAAAGAGGCTTATATTCTGCCACCACAGGGACAGGTTTTTAAGCTTTTACTATGCAGCATCATATCTGAATTATGAAGGTCCTGAAAGCTGTTTTGTGTCATTCAGGCTTATTTGCTGCGTGAGCTGCACTTCGGGGAAGCCACTTAGTCAACACATGTTTCTTAAATTGATCGTGTACTGTACTACACACTGTTTATATTCACGTGTTTGACTGTTTAATTTGATTTCCTTTGCTCTTTGTATAGTTGTGTATTCAGTCTTGTGGGAAAACAAAGATGATCACATAGAAATAAGTGAAAATACTTCATTATTTTTTTTTAAAAAGGACATTGCCTAATTATAGACTACACTGGTTCAATATTGTAAATATCATTGTTCTGCTGTTTCCCATTATATTATCATTATTTTTTTTCTTCCAGGTAAACAGGATCAAATGCCCCAAACAGCTGGATGAATTGGTGGAAATGGGATCAGAGTCTGGCAATCCAGTTTTCAAGGTTTTCTTTCGAATAAAGGCTGAAATACGTGGGGTAAATATTTATATTTTTTATTTAGATGTCACGGATGCTTTTTTTGCTGTTTATTTTTTTATTCTTCTTATTACAAGGGGCAATCAAAAAGTTCCAAACCTGCTCTTGTTGCACATGAATAGACTTCAGCATTGTAACGTCCATGGAGCACAGAGCAGCAATGACTTGGGTAAATAAGTATTCCAAATTACTTTGCTTGATCAAAATCAACACCTGAGTTACACCCATTTTTGTGACCACTGCTCCGCGCACATTTGCGATTTCACCATGGCCCTAAAACTTGAGCAGTGAGTGCACTTTAAATTCTGTGTCAAATTTTTGGGGAACAGAAAGAAGTAGCAGGGAGCCAAATCCAGAAATTAATGGTGGTGGGGAGCGATGATTGTTTTGATAAAAAAACGAGATACTTGTGTGTGTTCAACACAATCTGAGTGGGTGCATTGTCATGTGTCAAGTGCCATAACGCCACAGTTCAGATTCTTTGCACCAAATGTTTTCCCTCAAACGCCTCACAATGTCATAGTAGAACTCAGCATTGACAGTCTGACCCTGGGGCACGAATTCACGGCACACAACCGCGCAAATGACAATTCACCTGGTTGCTCTCCTGACCTGATGTCGATTTTATAATCTTGGACAGCGATGTTCTGCCCCTCAAAACACCACGCATTGCTAATTGCTTTGTTGTCCTGGCCTTGATTTTCTGAAGCATTTCAAATGTTTCTGTTTCTAATCTACTGAGTGTGACACAAATTTGGATGGCCGCTCTCTGCTCAAGTCCATAATGAAGTCGCAACTGGTCAGAAAGATGCGGTACAAAGGTGCTGGTATTATTCAAGCAACGTAACACGGAATACTTACCCATGAAGGCTATTGCTTCCCTTTTCTCTGTACATGTCAAGGGGCTGCCCTTCATTCGCGTCCAACAGGAGCCGTGTCAGAAGATTTTGATCCTCATATTTATTTCTATGCACTGTTTCAAATCCAAATGAGTATTCTAATAGATCTCTTGTCTCTTCTCAGATCTATCTAAACCTTATGAAGTGCTTCAACTACCCTATGAAAGAAAACATGATACGACTAGCCATAGTGTGGTTCACACTGTCATTCGGGTGAGACTCTTTCTGATGTAATTCTTGTCATAGAAAAATCTGACAAGTTTCTTTGGTCAGATAATAGCTCTCGGGAGTCGGGCTTGCGGCAACATTGCATTTCTGTCATCTTGATCTTTCTGCTGTGCAGAAGTTGCATGGTCTCGAAATCAATCACAGTGTCTGGATCAATACTGTTACACTGGTGTCTTAGCGGGAGTGGAGATAGGAGGGAAAGCAGCTAGAGATAAAAAAAAATAAAAAAAAACCACAAAAAAAACTGAAAATACTCTTTAAAATCAAAATGAAAGCACAGGTGTCTTCTACTGTGTCCGTCCATCAATTAGTCAGGTTTCAGTCAATAATTTTGGCAGATTAACTGATTCTTGATATTCTGATATCACTGTGTCCTTTTGATTGCAGGTATTATGGTTTGTCAGTCTGGTTCCCTGATGTCATCAAACACCTTCAGGCAGATGATTATGCCTCTAAAGTGAAGATCCACAACAATGAACGCATTGAGGGCTTCACTTTCAACTTCACCCTGGAGAACCAGATACACAAAAATGGCCTCTTCATTAATGACCAGTGAGACAAGTCAATTTACTAGCAGGATTGACGGAGACAAAATCATCATACGGCTAGCTGCTTACTATAAACTGTTAATCCTGCAGTGCTAACAATTAAATATGAACATATTTGTGCTATGCAAATAAGTAGATAAAAGTAGGTGTAGGTTACAAAACTGAACGTAAACTGAATGAAACTGTGTCTTTACAGATTCATCAATATGAAGCTCAAGTCCGTCACCTTTGTTGACTCGACCTTTCGTAACTGCTATTTTGATGATGTCACATCGGTGGGCTCGTCCTTCAAAAACTGCACTTTCATTGATGCATTCTTCTTCAATACAGGTGAGACGTAAGAATTTAAGACTACGACCTAGAGTCATATGTTTTGCCATGTCTGACTCTCAGAGCCAAGACATCAATGTACTTTATTGTAATTGTGTCCGTTTTATAATTTCCAAATTGTGTGGTTTTTTTTGTTGTTGTATTCTTCATTCAGATATTGACGAATCCAAGTTGATTGATGGCACAGAGTTGATCAACAGCACTTTCACCCACAACAAGAAAGGATGCCAGATGACATTTGATGATGACTACAGTGCCTATTGGGTTTACTTCATCAACTTCCTGGGGACTCTGGCTGTTCTGCCCGGCAACATCGTCTCCGCCCTTCTCATGGACAAAATTGGGCGTCTGTCCATGTTGGGTAAGGATGGGGGGGGTGAAGGCTGGGCTCATGTCTGAATTGGCACTTTGGTAATTTCTTTTAATATTGACTGTAGATGTGGCTATCATCACTCGGTATGAGGGACAACTTTAACATACTTTTTGTGTCTGCATGTCCTTCAGGTGGCTCCATGGTCCTTTCAGGCATCAGCTGCTTCTTCTTGTGGTTTGGCACCAGTGAGTCCATGATGATTTTCATGTTGTGCCTTTACAACGGCCTGAGCATCTCTGCCTGGAACTCCCTGGATGTGGTCACAACGGAGTCCTTCCCTACTGTCAGGAGGTGAGGAGTCATACATCCTGCCTTGCATAGTTGCGTAGACTTGTTTGAAAACAGACGTACAGGTTATTTGGTCAACTTTAACATTTCTCCCTCTTCTCTGCTTTGTACATCCTCCCTTTTCTGATGTTTCTCTCTCTAGGGGAACAGGCTTTGGGTTCTGCAATGCTCTGTGTAAGCTTGCTGCAGTCCTGGGGAACCTGATTTTTGGTTCTCTTGTCGGCATCACCAAGGCCATCCCTATCCTCATGGCCTCATCAGTACTTGTTGGGGGAGGCCTGGTCGCACTCCGGTTGCCTGACACCCGGGCGAACGTCCTCATGTAAGAGCAGTGTAGCGTTCATCACCTAGGATAAAACCTGGTTGGGTGAGTCCTAGGGGACGCCCAGCAAGAGTTTAGAGTAATGAGTGCAAGTGGCTTGGTTCATACGTATCTTAACACTATTAATCCAATTTCACTAATAATCATAGGTAACAGTAACCCGTCTTTTCACAGTGTGTTTGACTTCCAGCACACAAACAGATCCTTGTGAGGTAAAACTCAGCCATTTTGAACAAGATGAGAATTTTCCCAGGTTTTGGTATTGAGACTTTGGTGGAGTTTTGTTTATTGACTGGTTGCACCTTCCAGCCGCAGTCGTAAACTTGCGGGGAGACACTGCACGGCTAAAGCTCAAGCCTTTTAATATTGATACAGTCTTATTAAGACATGCCAGATGGGGAGAAAAGTGAAAAACAAGCTGTAATGAGCACAGCCAACCTGCTGTGTGACAACGCAGGGAATAGATGATCAGACAGAGCGGACTCATGACACAGCTGTATGACAGCTGGCTAGCCCATAAGACCCACAGTGCACAGGATATATGTGCAGAAAGTCATGCAGAAATATAGAAAACGTCAAATACTAAGTCTCACATGTATCTACACTTTTTTTCCGGCTCTACACTTGCATCATGGTGTACACATAATAGTGTATTTTGATCAACATGACATTTGCTCAGACATCTGCAACCTTTTCAAAATAGATGATTTAAGTAGGAGACCAAGCCCTTTGCATTACCTACACAACCAAGAATCAAAAAGGCCATACTGAAAATTTTTATTTTCTTGTACTAATAAGTTATGTTGTATCTGAAAATACTTGTTATTTTCTGCTGTGTTATTAAGTTGTAATGATGAATTGTTCATTTTGTCCAGATGTTGTTATTCCATGTCACCTTCCATAGCTCTGTGATGAGCTCTCCTTCTGATTTAGCTTTGTGTTGGATTCTGCTTGTGGCAGTGACATGTTGTGCTACTTCCTTTCAAAAATACTAAATGGCCTTTTTTAATGTGCCTCTCCTTGACTGGAGCAGTCTGCCCATAGTCATGTGCTGTCCAAAGGTTAGAAGGAACAGACAGAAACTGAACAGGGAGTAAAAACAGGAAAATAATGATCCAATTTTTTGTACATATGTGAAATATGTGGCCAATAGAGTTTGAATTCCCTTTTGTCAAAACCACATGTTTTTTGTTAGACATACATATTTTGGTAAAACTTGTATTGTTGTGAGTAAGCTTTATCCTCACCTGCTTGGGTAGTATTATCATAATATGATCAGGATGTAGGATTTTTGTACATGACTGCAAATTAATGATATAATTAACAGCTACCTCGTTATGAGGACTAATTGGTGCCACCCATGATGACAATATCTACTAAGTAAACCAAGTTTTTTGATATTGTGTCTTAAACAATCTCAAATTAACTTAAACGTATTTGTTGTATCTGTGTTTGCAGTGTAGAAATTGTCTGCCCTTGCACTGGAATTGGCTCACTCATGGCTGCTCAAAAACAAAAGAAAACTGTACTGTACGTGTGCATCCATTCCATAAACGGAACCCTTTCCTAGATTTTGTAAGATCCAATCGAAATACATTGTGAAGTGTGCTGCTATTGCGCAACAGATATTTTTTGACCATATAATTTAAATATTTTTGAATCAAGAGTATGATATACAGATACTAAATAGAAAGCAGTGGCTTTTGCCCAGCACTATTAACTGCTATGAGTAGCAAGAATATCAGAAGGAGTGACCTCTGATTCTAGGTATGTTAAAAGCTTAATTAGAGGCAGATCTACCTGATGTGCTGGGTTGGGGAGAAACAATATTACCTGGTATGTTTGAGTTATAGCTTATATGTACTGTATTTTTGTGTGTATGTGTAAATGAGTGTATCAGAGACAAAGGGAGAGGACTGTACATGTGTGGGCTTCCGTATGGATGCATGAATGTAAATAATATGTACATATCAAAGCTGATACTGGTGATGTTCTGGGTTTAATGTGCATAAGCTCCTTGATTGACTTGTGTCTCCTGCTTCATCCACACAAAATTTCCATCTACTGTATCTCTGTTGTACATCTCTCTGTGTGTCCTTGGCTTATGTGTGTGCTTATGTGTGTGCGTGCGTGCGTGTGTGTGTGTGTGTGTGTGTGTGTGTGTGTGTGTGTGTGTGTGTGTGTGTGTGTGTGTGTGTGTGTGTGTGTGTGTGTGTGTGTGTGTGTGTGTGTGTGCACATACTTGCATGTATGTAAGAAAAATTCTGTTATTTTGTGCTCAACTTTGTGTTTTTACTGTAAATTCTCCTGGCAAAAAAATGATGGCAATATTCTGATTTTTGTTGAGGAAAAATGTGAATGTATCACTCTTGTAAGTTCTGTTCATCCATTTTATGGAGGTAGTCAAATGTATGTGGACAATAAAGTTGTGAATATTATTGTGAAGGGCCTGTTAGTCAACAGGTGACTGAGCTGTATGTTCAGAGGTCCATAGGTGTGAAACTATGTGAAGAAATATTTGCCAAATGAATGATGTGGAAAAACTGGAAGGACAGGGATTGCAGACTGTGCTGCTTTTGAACATATATAATAAAAGTTATGTTCTCTAGCAAATTATGCTGTGCTTTTATTTCACATTTTGTCCTGATTTAGGTTAAAGCATAAGAATACAATTATCATGCTCTTCATACATCATACATTTGCAAGTGTTCAAGACTACTTTGTAATTGTAAAATAAGCATATTTGTCAATGTATTTGGCCCATTAAAAAAATGGCAGTGTAATAAATATTTCAATTCAAAGCAGTGTCATACAAAACAGCCTGGAATAAATCCTTATATCTTTGAGTTTTTTTGTTATTTTATTTTTTTAAATTTTTATTATTGATGTATTGATTCACGTTTCACCTTCATTTTGAGGCTGTACAATTTGTGCAGTCTGTTTTACAATACTGCATGCAGAGAAACACATACAGTATAACTGTGGTTTCTTCTACCATGATCTCAATGCAAGTCTGCCACCTAGCGGTTAAGATTAAGTTTGACACTGATTCTTACTGGTGTAAACATTAATTTTTTTTTATTTGGATAAGAACAGTCAAAAACTCTTTTAGATTAAAGTTCTATACAATAATAACTTTACCCTCCCTTGATGAGAATTTATGATAAGAACATGTCTCTCAGTCTATGATGTTCGTTTAGGCCATTAACTACACACACACACACACACACACACACACACACACACACACACACACACACACACACACACACACACACACACACACACTATCAGGGGCAAGATTTACACAATGAACTTTGATGATAATGAAACAACACCAGTGGGCGATGATCTGATTGCAAGCATACACAAAGTATAAACAAACATTATACAACAGCAGCTGTGCACTGGCTGTTATGAAAGCCAGATTTACAAAATATCTTGACATATGATCGTCCTTCACTGACAGTTACTATTCACAGGCAAAGCAAGAACATCAGATCATCAAACTACCAGGTATTAACAGGCTAAAGTTCATGTGGGCCTCCTGTGCATATTTTACAGTCTTCCTTTTTAGTTTTTACTATTTATTTGATTGTGTTACTTTCATGGCTTTAGATGTCCTTTCATGCCTAATTGCAGATGTTTATGAATGTGCATCACAAATAAACTTGCCTTACCTTGTTAGCGATATCGACCTCTACTTGGGGCTGTCAGCTGCTAGCCACTCATCTCCTGTAGCTGCAGGAATCTCCCCTCCCTGCTGTCAGTGGAGTTCTCCAGGTACTCGTCCATCATCATGAGTGCGGCATGTGCTGCTGTCAGTTGTTGATTGTGATCCACTAGGTTTTGATCTTTTTGATGGCCTCATAAAAGAATCCCATACTCGTTTTTTTTTTTTTTTTTGCATTGTCATTTTCTTCCACTATTGCGTTTGTTTGTGTCTACGTCACATGAGACCTTTGACCTGTCTGTTTGACCTTATACGTCACTACCAGCCGGGAGGAAAGTTTGGAACTATTATAGACCTATAAAAAGTATAACAACATTATATTGCATATTATATGAAATTCAATCCCAATCATATATTTCCATTGAGAAGGGTGATATTTCAAGTGATGAGCAGTGTGTGCTTTATGGCGATTTGAGCACGTTGTATATAATATATATAGATATATACTGTAATGTATATACTGTGCATTTTATATATACTGTGCATTTTATATTTAAATATTTTTACTGCTATTTTATTGCTTTCTATTATTCTATTATTATCTATTGCTTTCCTGTATGCTGCTGTAGCGAAAAAAAATTTCCCCCTCGGGGATTAATAAAGTAACTACTTAACCTAATGTACAGTTGACCAATCAGATCGCTGGGTCGGAACTACTTGTTGTATAATGAACTTTTTACCACTAATTGTAATTAAAATATCATTAGAATATTAATATAATCAACAAAAATGAAAACAAAACTCTTAAAATGTTTTACTATTTTATAGTTGTGAACGTGCAGGTCCTCCATCCTCTGCCAGTTGGCCCCGCCCGCCCCTGTTTCCAACGGCCGAGTTCAGGTTCAGATCGGAATATCACGATTTGGTAAAGCTGTTGATAACTGATCGGCTCTTGTGTCAAATCTTCGAAATGTAAACTAACATTTGGCAAATACTTAAGACAAGCACAAGTACCTAAAAGCGTACTCAAGTACAGTACTAGGGTAAAGAATTAGGCTACTTTCCGCCCCTCCTCCCGCGGAGTTCACTGCTTGCAGTGGTGTAACGGTTTGCCTACTCGCCATTTTTCCCAGCGGCATTGAATGCAGCATTATATCCACCTTTTTTTTTTTTTTTTTTTTTTTTTTTTTTACCAGCAGGTGGTGCAAAGGTGCTAAATGTCCATCTCCCGTCCCGTCAATCATTTCACTTCAAGAGCGTGGCGGGGGCGAAGATCCGCCAACCAACCAGGAGCACTTTGTACAGGAGGAGATACGAAAAAGCAGTGCACACCATGGGGGCTGTCTGCTGCAGATCACAGTCGGCACTTTCATGAAACTTCTGGAGACTTTTTATGTCCCATTTTCGGCATAATATCCCCCTCCTTCTCCTCTCCCTCCTCCTCCACCCTCAGTTAGCTACATCACTTATTTTTTTTTTATTCATATTATATCCTGAGAGGCGCGGCGTGTTGTGTTGCCCGATAGCTGCTTGTCGGCTGAAGTTATTTCCAGTTCTTGACGACTTCACAGAAGCGGAGGAAACGAGGCAGGATGTACCATGAAGAAACGGCAGCGTTACAAAAGCCACGCTATGGAAGTAAGTCACACATTTTCTAACGGGGTTTTCAAGCTAACTCCTTGCGTGGTTATCAGGGAGGGTGTGGTGGTGGTGGGGGGCAAAAAGTTGGCCACACGCTAACATAAAGGTGCCATCACAGGGGGAGGGGGGGTGTGTGTGTTTAATGAGCTACAGGTGGTTTACCTGCACCTGTCTCCACTGATCTCTTTAGTGGCCAGGCCCTGATAATGTGGTGAATTAAGGATGACGTGTGGGCATGTGGGGGGAATGAGAGTGAGCTAACGTGGTACAATACGTTTTTAAGTGAAGGGGACATCCCAGTTGTTAAAAATCGAAACTCAATATTTTCTGTTGTTGTCCTCCCCCCCCCCAGGTGGCCCCAAATGCACCGCAGTCATTTTTATGCGATTTTTTTTTTTTTTTTTTTTTATGGTGGCAGGCAGCATGTCACATGTCTACACACATAAAGGTATTTTCTCACAGGTCAACCATTAACTTTGGATTTCTGCACCTATTGACCAACTCCACGAGAACGTGAAGAATGTCATTTATAACCGTGAGGCTTTCCTGTAAGATATCTGGTCACAGACCAGCATCTGGGGGGTAAAGAGTAGTTTGTTGCAGAGACTGTAGTTTAAGGTACCAGCGAGCTGACTTTAATTTGTTGTCATTGTGTAGAACAGACCAAAGTTACCCCTGCATGCATTTAAAAAAAAAAATTTTTTTTACCTTGCATGTGCTGTAATGGGACCAAAGTGAAGTCATCCTCTGGTATTAATTTCAGTAAATGTCATATTAACTGTAGTTTGTGGATTTGCTTGTGAAACGGACAAACGTAAAAAGGAAAATCTGTCTTGATTTGTGGTTCCCTCGCGGCCCCCCCCAAATGCTTATAACCCCTGCTGCTGCTAAACAAAAGCACACGTCATTATCAGAGAGATTATAACCCAGGTCTGGTGATCCTGTGACACACACACACACACACACACACACACACACAAACACAAAGGCAACAAACCCGTCCTGATCGTTAAATATAACATTCAGTGCAAGAGTGCAGACAGGAAGTGTGTGTGTTTGTGAGTCAGTGGAGGCACTAGTGTGTAATGGCTGCTCTGGGGCTGCTGTGCCTGTGAGACACATGTTCATACACATTTTCAGCCATGTCATCTGCACAGCTGGGCCACTGATCTATGGTTGGACGGCCGGATACTGTGCTCATGAGGGTATAAAACATTTCACCCGTGCTGGGACAATTGTGTGTGTCTGTATGCGTTTGGCCTCAAATGTGAGTGTTATTTTATGTCAAGCCTCTAGTGAGGCTTAGTAAACGGATGTATCTACAGGTGGCTGATGAATGGACAGAATTTAACAGAGTGCACTTTAGAGGTTTAGAAGATTCAGGGTGGCCTGATTTAAGATAGTTTACTTTTACATCTCACAGATAAAAACTGTTTTAGACTCCATATTGCAGTTGCAAATTAAATGAATACAATAAAGGCCTAAAATGACACGGGCTTAAAAGGCTGTAAAATAAATTACAGCAGCTTTGATGAACTGAAACATTATAAAAGGTGGAATTGGCTTCATTCATGGACTGGAAGCAATGCCAGACAGCAATCTCAGAAGCTCCAGTCATTTTTTTTGCCCTCTCTCTGCACATTTAGATTACATTGTTTAGGCTAATCAGTCAACAGGTTTAACTCATTTAATTTGGCCTCACTAGACACATTAATATTCATGTCCCCTGAAGGAAAACAAACATGGACTCTCTTGTGTGTTTTCATTCTTATGTGTATCAAGTTTATAATTTTGGGGGGTTTTACTTTGCATTCTAATAAAGAAGTGATAAACACTAAAAGCTGTTCTAGTCCATGTGAAACCTCAGCCACCAGCCTGTTATCCAGTGGGAGAGAGCTCTGTAACCCTGAGTTTGAGATTGTCCCTTCACTCAGCCAGAAATAAGGAGATTTGCTTGGATTAGGGGGGGGAAGGAGATCTCATTAAGCTGCAGGTAAATGTCAACTCTCAGCAGAAGTCACTTGTTGATTGGGCACACCACTAAGGCCATTTTGACGGGACCATTTCCTCTCTCCTACAGATACTGAATGCAAATTGTTGTAAAAATATCCTCTTCCGTTTCATGTGTTAAGAGATTAATGTTGTTGCATTGTAACATTTGAAATAACCTATTGCCTAAAGAAGTTGTATCATCTATAAATTAAGATCCTGTATGAATATGAAACATGCATGAAGTGCTCTATAATGGAATCGGGCTACAGAAATGTAAGCATCCTAAAAGCACATTTCACGATTAACTTTTATAGACTTTCTCCTGTTGTACTTGATTAAGCAGCTCTTCCTTAACTTTAATAATGTGGGATTAAGACGAATAAGAAAGCACAACCCCGACGGAGTATGTTTAAAAATGAAAAACAGTGACATGCTTTTGAATTTGTCTGCTTTTTCCAGCCATTCAGGATGATGAGAGGCTGTCGGCGGAGGAGATGGATGAGAGGAGGCGACAGAATATTGCCTACGAGTACCTCTGTCACCTGGAGGAGGCCAAACGGTAAGATGGGATGGAAAGAAGGATAAAACCTTGAAGTAAAGAGGAGCTTAATGGAACAGGCTGATAAAGTACAACCACTTTTCTTTACATTGGTCGCTCTGTCACCACTCGTAGACTGTAGGCATTATGTTGGGTGTGTTCTTGCGGCAATCGTTAGGTTTGTTTAATTTGTTATGTGGAACAGTTTTGTGTGTTTAATGAATATTGTTGCAGGGAGTGGTTGAGAATAAAGTGATGGCGAGAAACTAAAGGCTATATGATACACAAGGGAACAAAGCAGCATCTGTTTAAACAGTGTTTGTTGTAGTGTGAAGCTGTAATCACAGAATAAGGCAGAATCAGCATGCACACGAGATGATGACACGAAGCTGTGAGCATTCATGAGAGCGTGTGCAATTAAGTCGGAGGGAGGTGCTGACATGGTGGAAAGAGTGGATCTATCCACCACAGAGTCTTTGATAGCTGAGATAAGCATTCAAAAAAAAAAAAAAAAAAATCTCTGATTGACACGAGACTTTTTTAGGTTAGACAGCATACATGTAATGAAGAGTTTCGGCGAATAGCCAGAGCAAAACTAAAACTAAACCACTTCCTGTCTTCTCCACGAGGGCGTTCATCTCAACAGGAAGTGTGATCACACCTCTTTTATCTGGTTTTGTGACAGCCTTATCCAATTGCACAGATCATTTCCCGAGGTTAATGCTTCAATCCACTGCAGTGCGCTGTAGCCTTTTGGTGATTCAACAACCAGGCTGCTGCTTTGAACACTCTTTGTATGGATGTGTGCAGTCTCCTTTATACTAGCATTTCTCCCAGATTATTGTTTGACAACTGGACTTGCACTTTGACTCAGTAAAGACTGTGACCTAGCCTACATTATCTGCTTATGTCACAGGATAGTTAGGTTTTACAAGGGCAGGTAGGCTAAACTGAGCACAGATTCAGGTATCCATAATAATCAGGCCACGCCTTGATTATGACACCTGTGATTTTGATGCCAGTGGAAGGCTATGTGAACTGCACAGACTGTTCAGAGAAATTATTCTTTAGTTACACACAACGGTAAACCTCAAAATGACCACGTTTCATTCTCTCACTTTCACTCTCTCGCTGTCTGTTATTTCATCCCAAAGCTACAGATATTCTGTCACTCCTCTCAGTGGAACCTCTATTCGGTGAAACGTGTCAAATTAGATTAGGATTAAGACAGGTCTCTAATAAAGTTGTAAACCACGGAGAGCATGGGATTACGTTCTGGTCTCTGGAGTCAGGACTCGGCAGAAACAAGTACACCTCGGTTATGATCTTTAAGGACACGGTTTCATTATGCACTTTTTTAACTTTGGTAAAAAAAAAGGAAATTGCTAATTCAACCCATAACTCCAGAATATGAATGTATTTAAATAGTTTCTAGCCTTTCATGTGGAAAACAAAATATTGAATTAACCAGCAGACCAACTGCAACATAAATTAAATGTTCTGTATCAAAATGACCTCATTAAAATAGTTTTTTTGCTTTTGTAATTGTTGGCCTAACAATATTATTAATTAAACGATGAAGTTTAAATAGAAAGTGAGATTTTTTTTTTTGTATTCTAGATGGTATGAGGATTGTCTTTCGTTGTTTAGCTCATAAATAAAATGCATGCAGTTTTCAGCAGGGAACGTGTTTAAATATCAGTGGCTGTGTTTGGCAACGCCGGGCTCATTGGCTGTAGATGCTTTGATTTATAATAGTAGGAAAAACACAGGTGTTACCAATAACAATAATGATGGCCCTGTTCCATTCAAAGGTCCCAGTATGTCATGACGGTGACCCAGCATGCTCAACATCAGGACCCAGAAACCGAAGAAGCTACAATTCATCATTATTATATTTAAACGCATCTTTCCTACATGTGACATGTCTAATTGGACACACGTTTTAGTTTTAGTTCCCAGTCCAGTTTACCTTTGGATCCCTTGTTTCATTGACCGCCATCTATGCCATCTGTAAAAAATGGAACACTCATTCAATACTTTGCAGTGAAGTGGCACTAACACAACAAAACAAAACCAAAAACAGCCAGCAGGTTAAAAATAAAATGTCCTCACTGTAAACTTGTGGTCTAGATAGAAGCATCTTTAAAAAATAAATACACTCTCTTTTCTTCTAGTGCTTGATGACAATGTAATTGTGCATGCAGAAAAATTATTTTGCTGACCTGATTTGCTGCTATTATATGATGAACTTGCATGTTTAATTTGTTCAAATCAGTAATTATTAAGTTCACCAAGGAGGATATGTTTTCAGTGTGGTTTGTTTATCTCTTTAGCTTGATTACGGAAAAACTGCCCACCTGATTTTCATAAACCTAGAGGGAAATTGTAGCGTGTACCAAGAAAGAACCCATTACATTTTGGAGTGAATCTAAATCACAGGTCCGATCCACGAATCATTTTTTTTCACTTTCAGTAACATTGCAAGATCGGCATACATCTTAATGTCCAGTATATAGTAGTAAAGTTCAATAGTGACAAAACAAACAACTTTAGAAATGCGACAACTCTGTATCACAATCCACATGCACAGGCACCAGTAATCCTCTTAGATTCACATGCACTTTCTCAAACATAATACAGCAAGCAGTTGTTATGGAGCACTTGGGGACAAGGGTTTCATAGAGGAGAACCAGAACTGGTACAACAGTGGACATGTGAGACTTCAGCTAGGAATGAGCATGTTGATATCATTCTAATAATTTGGGAACTATCTCCAGACATATATATAGTACAGTATAGTGGATGAAGTTTCAGATTTGCATATCAAAGATTGGACTATTGGCCTCCGTGAAGGTATGTGGTCCTCACTCTCTCGTAATAATCTGTGCAATTCCAGTTTTACAGTAGATATCTTATTGTTCAATCCCCTAGATCTTCAACTTCTATCAACTGACAGCAGTTGACAGTTGATAGACACACCCTCCTCTGAATCTCTCTCTCTCTCTCTCACACACACACACACACACACACACACACACACACACACACACACACACACACACACACACACACACACACACACACACACACACACACACACACACACACACACACACACACACACACACACAGATTACAAACAAGAGTTTATGCAAAAATACCATCTCATGACCAGCATGACTAAAGGATGTGACGCAAGCTTCCAAAAGACACTCTGTGTACACAGACTAGTATAGCTGAAAGCAAAGGAGGTTAGTTTACTAATAATGTGTTGAGGAGGGATAAACTTATGCTCTGGAGTCCAGAAAGCTGTATTTTGTTCAGCACAGTTGGTAACAGTTTGGACAATGACAGGAAGGCCTTCTTTGGAGGTTTGTAAACAGGAGTACTCGCCTGTCCTGCTTCAGGAGACTAGTTCTCCCTTCATTGTTTTAAGTACAGGAAGTAAAGTTTCACTGGAGAACTATGGAATCCATGCAGGATGTTGTCTGACTATGTTTTCATGCACCAAACAAATGTGTTTGTTCTTTGTAAACTTGACTATCATCTCCGCTGGTCTCCATTAATATGCATCTTCTATTAAAGATATAAAGATTCAGTAATTTGTTTGGGTCCTGATCTACATCACTGCTTTGCCTGAGCTGACCTCGGGCACAAAGCTTTGCTGTGTTGGTTTGGCTGTGTAAGTTTCATAGTCTGTTAGCACCAGTTGGCTTTTATTGACAGTCAATGTTGTGCGGTTGCCAAAGGTTAACTTGTATTGATTCAACAATCATATGTTTGATACCAAGCCAAAACAATTCCTGCATACCATCAGTGAAGATCACCGGTATTAAGAAAGAAGGATGTGCCTGGTGACAATAATCATACAGATATGGGCTGAGAAAATCACTCTCACTGATATTGATCGCTGACCATTACTTGTGTAGGGAGAAATGGTATATTACAAAATATTCTCCTGGAAGAGGTCACTTACTTTACATGCTAATATTAAAACTCTTAAATACTTCTACTGAGCAAAAACAGCGGCTGTCTTTGCTCTCCATTTTTTTTTTTTTAAACACTCTTCTTGCATAATTCACAGCATTGCTTGATATCATTGATTATGTGAATGCTTTATTGCCTCAAGGTGCATAACCTACACACTCCAGTGGGTTTGTGTTGAGAGTGTATAGTGTGTTATGGATGTCCTTAATGTGCTGACGCATATTTTGCCAGATTGGGTAGTTTGTGCACCCACACGGCCTTAATTAACCTAAACAAGGTGTCTTTTGCTTCATGTGGGAGGGAGTGCTCTCTTGCTATCGCTAAGGCTGACAGGAGGCAGGCGTTGCTGGAATGAAACCTATAAATGAAACATAAGCAAGTTAGATGACTGAAAGGCATACTGTCTTTTTGGCAAATGATAAATTCAGTTGTAGGTTGTTGAGCTACAAGGGAACAACTTGTACATAAATTCTGTTTTTAGTTTCTAACAAGCAGGGGAGAGGTGTATCTGTAGCAGTAAATATGGTGTCACTTGTAGGCTGTAAGATAATGTGTAACAGACTTTTAGACCATGATCATTCACTGTGCTCACAAATCATTCACTGGTTCTTTGGCATGGGTTTTTCCAAATTTCTCTGGGAATAGTCTGGCAGAGACTTCGGCCCTGAAGTCACTGTTAAACCTTTTGAAAGGGAAATTACGTCAGTTTAAAAAGAGGTCAACATAATTTAACATAAAGTGAATATTCTCTCCTCACTTTCTAGTTTTTATCTTTTGCAAATACCACTGTGGTCAAGCTGAAATGATAAAAGACTTTTTGGGTTTTATGATTACACATTAGCTAACTTGATCACCGATTGATCACCTCTCATTGCCTATTTGACAAGTAAGCTCAAAGCACAGAGTGCCAATGTGTCCGCAGCCCCCTTCCTAAAGCATGCTGGGCTCAGTGTGGGTGCAACACGCTGCAGCAACGCTCGGTTCCCTCGCACCTACAGACAAAAACCTTCTGTTTAACACAATGTTATGTTAACCCAAACTTTTGTTTAATAGTTATTTTGTTGACCATCACACAAATGTATCTTAATTATTACATTTATCATTACACTGATCATATAGTTTCTATGGATTTCATTATGATATATAGTATATTTATATGTTCTTGTTTCACTGTCTTTAATTTTTGCTCTGATCAGAAAGGGCAGCAGGTGTAGGAAAAACCAATATTGACATGTTGACAACATGCAGGCATTCAGCCACCGAATATCTCTGCCTTGCACCTTGTAGATATCAGATTGCAGGGTAGACAGGCTGGGAACCATAACAATGTTGTCGAGAGGTTAATAAACTGAGCACCAATTGAATGTTGTATGACTTAAATGAGTTCAGCTCCTATTGCATATTCCTAAGGCTGTTCTCATCCTTAGATGAATCTCTGCTGGTTAAACAACAGTTTGAGATAATGTTATCCACTTCTCTGTTTTATTCCACTAACGTAGTTGCTTAGAATTTGTAATAAATCCCTCAAAAGTGGGTTTCTCGTTATGTTGTTTGGTCGATCAATAACATAGGATAGATATGCTCATAAACATCCTCTGCTTCATCTGATATTTGTGTATTTTTTTAGATGGATGGAGGCCTGCTTAGAGGAGGACTTGCCCCCTACCACAGAACTTGAGGAGGGACTCAGGAATGGTGTATACCTTGGCAAACTTGCCAATTTTTTTGCCCCGAAAATGGTGTCTGAGAAAAGGATCTATGACAGAGATCAGGCCCGATATAAGGTAAATCTTCTCTTCTTCCACTGACCTTCCATAGGTAAGGTCATAGTTGTACTATATGTGGATTTTCCAGATTGCATCATAGCAGACAGGGAAGACTGTTCACAGATCTTTCAGGCACTTCCTGAAAAACATGGCAGGCGAGTGTTCGGGGATCAATGTAACATGCGGCTGCTACAGTAAACTACGATGTCTGAGTAAGATGTTTAGTTTGACTTAAAGCATGATATTGTTTCTCTTTAAACAGTCCTTTTCAAACTAGTCCACGAGGTTTTTATCTGTCAGACCAGCTCACCTGTTGCATGTGATTTAAGATCTATAATGCTGCACTATTTGTGAACATTGCGTCTTTGTGATTCCTCATGAATATGTGGCTACATTTCTGTCTCTGCTCCTACGTTCATCTTCAGAGCAAAGGGCTGCACTTCAGACACACTGACAACACGGTGCAGTGGCTCAGAGCCATGGAGTCAGTGGGCCTCCCCAAGGTAAGGGCCACGGACACCTGCTCCCTGTTTAACAAGCATGCCGATGAACATAGACATTATACAGACCCATTTTAGTTCAGTTTTCACAAGCATCACAGCTTCAGATACTCAGCTTTTTCGTACAACCCCACGCGGACACTGTGTTAAATGTAAATAAAAACAAGATGCAATAATTTGCAAATCTTATGAACCCATATTTAATTTCAAATGGACCAAAGATAACATCAAATGTTGAAATCGAAAAGTTGTATTGTTTTATGTAAAATGGGCTTATTTTGAATTTGATGGCAGCAACACGTCTCAAAAAAGTTGGGACAGGGGCAACTAATGACTGGAAAAGTTGAGTAAAGATTAAAAAAACACCTGACTGAACATCTCACAACTAATAAGGTTAGTTGGCAACAGATCAGTAACATTTTTTTGTATAAAAAGAGCATTTCACAGAGGCCGAGTCTCTCAGCAGTGAAGATGCTGAGAGGTTCATCACTGAAGAAAGACTGTGTGGGAAAATAGTGCAACAATCTAAGAATAATGTTTCTCAATGTAAAATTGCAAAGAATCTGTGGACAAACGGGAACAATCTGAAGTCCAAGGACAGTGCTGATGAAAGAGGGCCATGATTTCTAATTAATGTGATAGTTTACTCATTAACAGACATTCATGTAATATCAGGTTCCAAACTACATGATTCCAGCAAACTTGTTTTTATGAAGAAAGACTTATTAGAAGTTGAGATTTATTGAGTTGTTTCTTTGCTCAGATTTATTTGGGATATGTTTTTTTTCTTTTTTCCTTGCACTGTAAAGCTTTATATAGTAAGTTGTTTCACGACGTCTCAACATCCCATTTGGGCTGGAAATTTATATATGTGTGCGTGTGATGCAAAAGAAAAACAATCCAGCCAGGGAGATCCTATTTAAGTGATGCACTGTACTATAACACATGGACCTGGGAGACCCTGGCTCTTTAATGTTTACATCGGCTTAAAGTTTATACATATTCATAGTAAAAGGTACAATTTGTAGCGACATTATAGCGCATACACACATTTCATATATGAAACTGTAATGAGGGTGTGTCAGTTCTGACAGAGCAGTATTAACCTCATTACATCATTTATGAGATGACACAAAGGACTTCACTGAGGCGTATCCTGGAAATGAACATGAGCTAAAGTTGATACCCTCTTTGGGATCACTCTCTGTAGGAATTTAATTGGCAGATTTTTATGCATAGCCTTTTTTGTTCATTCTGATAATGTAACCTTACCTGTAGCTTTTTCTATCCCACAACGCCATGTTTTTCTACAAAGCTGTGATGTTAAGTGCCTCATTTAGGTGTCACATGATTGACATAATTTTAGAGATACGTAAGATTGGACCAAATGACATGTGATATATTTATTAGTAAAGGTTATTCAAAGTTGTAAACGTTAGGGAAATATCTGTAAAATGCCTGTTGGGAGCAAAAAACAACAACTTGGAAAACCAAATACTGTGAGCAGTCATAAACGAGCAGCAGCGCAACAGTAAAATATAATGACGTCACTAAAATAGCCCTCCAGTAAAAAATACTTTTTATGAACACTGAGTGTTTTAGAGATTATGTTAAAGATTGGTGTTGGAAATTATTAGGTTGAGAAAGGTAATATTTATTTCACTGTTGTTGCCAGAATTTTATTTTATTGTACAGGTGTTTCTATTAGTATGTTCCACACTCACAACCAAACATCTACAGGTTAAAATGTCCAAAAACCCTGCTGTTATGAATAGTGTGGTGCTCTTAAGTTACAGCAGAAAAAATGAGTGTCAAGATGCTGATAAAAGAAGAGTAATACTTGCTGTGATTTCTGCTTTCAGATATTCTATCCTGAAACAACAGATGTGTACGATCGCAAAAACATGCCCAAGGTGGTTTACTGCATACACGCATTGAGGTAAGACTGACAGGATCCCAAAAACACTGTGAATTTTCACTTTACTATTTTTCACTTCTGACAGCAAAATTGCTCGTTCATTTCTATTATCTTCTGTTCGTGCAGTGGCGGGGCACCCTGTGAGTTTTTCCTGAAGGTGCCACACCTGAACACTGAATGTGATTTTACTTTCAGGATAGAAATATAAACCAGTGGAATAAATTGGTTTTGTTAGATGACCTGAAGGCCAAGTGCTGGTGTCTCGTAGTAAGAATAAAACTGAGTCATTTTGGGCAGATCAGATTCAGCAGGAATGTTGTTACTGACGTTTGCTCACCATCTAATTCAGATTCCTTTCACCCAATGGTGATGGCAGACAATGACAAACACATAGGTTTGACTTGGACATGTAGTGATTATTTTGTCATCCACACAGAATTTGAGGCCAGCTCCTTTGTGCAATGACAGATGTATAAAACTGCTTACACTGTGTGTGTGTGTGTGTGTGTGTGTGTGTGTGTGTGTGTGTGTGTGTGTGTGTGTGTGTGTGTGTGTGTGTGTGTGTGTGTGTGTGTGTGTGTAGGTAAGCCTCTAATTTGTATGACAAAAGCAGAAATAGTACTTGGTAAATGATATGAAACAGAAACTGGAAAACATTTTCTATATAGAGTGAGTGAGTACTTCTTGTCAAACATAGAGTTTTTATGTTTTGTGCATTTAGTTACAAGCAATATTCTGCAAGTTGACATACTGTAAGGACTTGAACTGCCCATTTTGAAAAAAAACTTTATTTATGGGCTGATTATGAACTAAATTAACAGTTTTTCAAACAGTCATGCTGAAGTTTGTTTGAAAACAAACTTGATGATTATGACCACTCTAAGCACACTGCTTCTGCAAACTTCAGTTGAATTAATCTTGTTGTTACAGAGCTCAATTTGTTACCAACAGTTTTAGCATGAAGAAAAAAACCTTGCAGTTTCAAGTTTGTGACAACATTTTCAATAAAACATGCTGGTCTTACTGTCACATGGGTGACTCGAGCATTACTTTTGGCTCTTGCTTACTCCATTGAGATGACTTTGAATGAACTGGAGGGTGAATGTTATCTGTCTCACTAGTCTCGTAAGCCAAAGTTAGACTTAGGGAGTGGTTATGTGAGCCGTCTGGATTGTTTTCTCTGTTGTAGTGTTTTGGGCAGGTCCTTAGAGAATTGCTTTCCTTCCCTCCTTGTGCACACACGTGCTCTTCCTTCCTGCGATTCCAGCTCAAGTCCCACAAGGTCCCAGTGAATATTTCGCTTCACTGGGTACAAACACATGGAGGCAAAGCAGTAGATGCTTCTGCACATTCGAGGTGGTTGAAAGGTGTAAAGAAATGCGCTGTAACTGGGAAAGATTGTAGCTTAAAAGTACACTTTGAAACTACTCTTCAAGATGTGAGGTTTAACTTGTTGTCCAAAAGTAAAGATGACACACTGAAAATAAGTAGGTGGGGTAATCCACAATCTGGAGAGAGACAGTTGCTCCAAGCATGTCAGTTGATAGTCTATAACCTCCGGCTTGTACTCAGCCTCCTTCATTAGCCTCAGTCAGCTGTGTTTGTATCGCAGACTGAATCAGCTGCCTGCATGTTAAAACATTAGCCTTTGTATAAGCAGATTTTAAATGGTTGTTTGAAGCCCCTGTGTCCCAAGGACAGAGTGCATCTTGTGTTTACACACGCTGTGACCAAAGGGCAGAACAACCAGCACCTACTACAACTCCTCTGGTCAGAACTTTGCTGCTGTCAGACCGGCCTTATATATCTATAATTCATTACCACTTATCGGGTACCTGTGGGAGGATGAAAGTTTTATGAAGTTTCCAGCCACCTGCTTGTTGAATTCATTGCAAGGTGGTGGACTGAGACAACCGGCTGCTGTCAGGTTGTAATCTGAGCCAATACTACCCCCCTGTGGTGAAAGTCTGACACCACGAAGGGGGTAGGAATCAGAAGCGACCACAATCTTGAGAGGAAGAATAAATGTGTGGAGTTTCATTCTCATGATATCAGACTGTTGATCTGCTGTAGGTTTCATACTTCTCACTACTTCCTTCTTTTTTGTGTGTATAAATCTTAACGCCTTGTGTGGTTTATTTCAGTTTATACTTGTACAAACTGGGAATTGCACCACAGATCCAGGACCTACTGGGGAAAGTGGCCTTTACAGGTAACAACCATGTAAATCAGCTTTTCTTGAAACCAAAGTGTGACACAAAAGGCATATCAAATTTAAACAACAGAAGAAACAGTGAAGTTATTATTAAATGATATCAAAGTGAAGGATCCTCTGGGCATTTTTAAATACTAATTACGTTTTTCTGAGTAAGGCTCGAGGCTTTCAACAGTGTTTCCATTATTCTAGAAAAGGTTTTGATTTTGTCCCCGTTTGAATTGACTTTAATTAAAACTTTGTTAAAAATGTGTTCCTACTTTTTTTTTAAATTTACAGTATCTTATGTTTCTTCTTAAGAGCTTGAGCACATATTTATGAAACGTGTATGTTTCTCCAAACTGCTGGCAACCACCACATAATTTTAGACAGAGAAGCAAAAGCATTAACTAAACTACTACGTAAACAAACTGTTTGGAAAAAGTCCATCAATCACTCAAAATATTTAATTCCAGTCAAGACTCAACAGTGTACTCACCATCAATCCTAAAAAAAAAAAAGAATACTCCCAGCCCGTCCAGGCATAATGTATATTTAACAGTAAAGAAAAACAATGTGCGAAATTTGAAATGAAGTACAGAAAAAGTTAATGCATGAAAAATATTTCACACCATTTCATCAGTTATTTGTCATACGCACGGTTTCCTACATGCATCTGCATATTGTTCTCAGCAACTTGGAGGCTCTTTCTTTCCTATGTCTAAAAAAATTAACAACAGATTTTACACGTGTTTTGAGAATCATGATTTTTATTTGATTGTAACAAAACCACAAAGAAAAGCTGTAAAATAAATAGTATTTTCTGTACTATATTTTACTGTGCTGTACTCTATATCACCACTTTTCCCTGTTATTAATGTACTGCATAATATCGATCCTCCAGAGGAAGAGATCAGCAACATGAGGAGTGAACTCGACAAGTATGGCATTCAGATGCCTGCTTTCAGTAAAATTGGAGGTATCCTGGCCAATGAGCTCTCAGTGGATGAAGCTGCCTGTGAGTCCTGTGACCTTTCTAACTTGATTTCTGCTGATGTTTTTGACACAAACTTTCAAGATGGAGAGTTAGTATCGGATGCAGTCAAGTGGTTTTGTGTTGTTTCCTAATGTTTGCACACAATCCTATTTTAGTGCACGCTGCTGTGATTGCCATCAATGAAGCCGTTGACAGGGGTCAGGCATCTGTGACGATGGGAGCCCTGAACAATCCTAACGCGATGTTGAGGAACATACATGGAGCTCTGGCCCAAGACTACCAGGACACACTGAGCCATGCCAAGGCTCGTAAGCAGGACCAGTCGTCGGGGAGGGTAAGAAGCCGAACAAACTCTTCAGGGACCCCTTGGGGCTGTTGCTTTGTTAGCAGCTGAACAAGAAGTTGTAAGGTTTTAAACTGCAGCTGCGAGCTTCAGTACATCTGATTGCTGTGTCAAAAAAGAAGCATAGGTTCAGCTGAACTGCAGTAAAACTGCTGAACGTTGACGTCATGGGACGCACTGAGAGTAGGATTGTTATCATTTCATCTGTGTTGTTACTGATGTCTGCAATATTTCCACTGTTGTTTAAAACCAGATCATCGATCTTGACAGTAAACTGAGGACATGACACTATTTTTCTTTTAAACTTAACAGTTTACTACTTGAAGTAATATTGTTCTAAATATTTCAGTCACGCATATCAAGACACACTTGTTGCTTTGGCCCCTTTAGCCTACTTTACTATCAGTAATCTGACAAATATGCAGTATTAGGTTACAGAACAAATGGGTGGAAACGTGATTATTTGTTATTTGTAAACAAAAAGCAATAATTTGTAAATCACATAAACCAATATTTTATTGCAGATAGACTAAAGACAACATATCAAATGTTAAAACTTAGAATTTTTGTTTTGTTTTATGAAGAATATATATACTTATTTTGAATTTGATACCAACAACAGGTCTCAAAAAAGTTGGTACAGGGGCATGTTTACCACTGTTTTGCGTCACTTCTTTTTTACAACACTCTAAACGTT
Organism: Brachyistius frenatus; assembly: GCF_029030835.1. Classification (NCBI taxonomy): domain Eukaryota; kingdom Metazoa; phylum Chordata; class Actinopteri; family Embiotocidae; genus Brachyistius; species Brachyistius frenatus. The sequence continues at coordinate 331,770 of NW_027210682.1, read as the reverse complement.
GCGGAACTGAGAAGATCAGTTTCTGGAGTTTTGGAAGTCAAATGTTGTCCTACTATTGCCTAAAATATAATCTCGGCTGCTCAACAGTTCAGGTTCTCCTTTGTTATATTTTTTATTATAATAATCCACCAAATATTATAAATTGGAGACTGGTCTGGACTGCCGGCAGACCAGTTTAGTACCTGGACTCTTCTACCAGAGAGCCATGTTGTCATAACACGTGCAGAATGCAGTTTGGCCCAGAGAAGGTGGCGCTGCTTCTGAATCATGTTTATACGTGGTTTCTTCAGTGCAAGGTAGAGTTTAAACCTGCATTTGTGGCTGCAACGATGAACTGTGTTCGCGGACAACGATTTTCAGAAGTTTTTCTTACTCCAGACAATGATTTCCACTGCAACATCATGTCTGTTTTTAATGCAGTGCTGCCTGAGGGCCTGAAGATCATGACCATCCAATAATGATTTTCAGCCTTGTCCCATGTGTACAGAGATTTCTCCGGATTCTCTGAATCTTTTAATGATTTTATGAACCGCAGATTACGAAATCCACAGATTCTTTGCAATTTTCCGTTGAGGAACATTATTCTTAATTTTTTTGCACTATTTTTCCACAGTCAGTGATGAACCTCTCATCATCTTCACTGCTGAGAGACTCGGCCTCTCTGAAATGCTCTTTTTATACTTAAAAATTGTACTGATCTGTTGCCAATTAACCTAATTAATTGTGAGATGTTCAATCCGGTGTTTTTTTTTTTTTTTCATCTTTACGCAACTTTTCAGTCTTTTGTTGCCCCTCTCCCAACTTTTTCCAGATGTGTTGGTGCAATCAAATTCAAAAAGAGCACATATTTTTTTCATAAAACAATAACATTTCAACATTTGATTAGTTGTCTTTGCTCTAATTGCAATTAAATATGGGTTTATGTGATTTGAAAATCATTGCGTTTTGTTTTTATTTACCTTTTACACAACGTCCCATCTTTTTCGGAAACAGGGTTGTACAACATTTGAGACTGATTGGGTAATTTTCAACTAAATTCATTTGCCAACAATGTAAACTTGACTTGGGCAGGTCATTTATGACTGCACTGTCGGGTACTGACATTTATAATAACTGTGAGGACTCTGCACTGAGGTCTGAAAGGGGGTGGCCTGCTCTGACTCACTCCACAGGCCATGCCAGCACATTCCAGTGACTGCAGCGTCAGCTGTATTTACCAAACACAAGCCCTCCACACTGTCCGGCATCTCGCCTCCCATTCGCTGTACAAATACTGTACAAACAAGAACTGTCCCTTTTCACCCCAATGTTATAGATAGGAAGAAATTAACATGACCACCTACAAGTAATTTATGCTGTAATGAAAAAATATCAAACAACTATATTTATTTGTCTTTGTCTCCTTCTTTAGCGGTCCTCAGTTGCTACTGAAGAAAGAGATGTTTATGAGGAGCTGCTGACTCAACAGGAAATCCAGAGCTGCATTGACTTTGTCAACAGTAAGGACTTGGCAGTTTTCACCAAAACACTGTCTTGTACCTTGAATACATCTTTGTAGTGTTGGTGGATGTGAACACAGGACATCTGAATATACAGTTGCTTTAGCTTTGTTTCATTGCTTATCCAAAAGACTTCAAATGTAACTACTGCATCACTCAATGATGTTTGTCTTGTTGTCCTCCGTCTCCAGTCCAGTTGGCAGTACGGCAGGTGAATCAAGCAGTGTCAGCCCAGGATGAAGCCGCTCTGTTGGCTGCACTCAGGCTTGAAGCTCTCGCCTTGCTGGGTGTTCAGGAGTCAAACGGCCACTGGTACCTGGAACATTTTACCACCTACTGCCAACATAAACCAAAGGTATATTGAGGCATGGCTCAGTTGTCCACTCGGGGCCTTGGGAGTGAGAGCAGCTCTGGTTTTCTTTTCATGCAGCCAGTTAATTGGATTTATTTGCAGATTTTGAAGATCTCAGTGTGTAACCCCCCATTAGACAGCTAAATGAAAAAAATCTGTACTTAGAGATCCTGAGGGTCATAGTTTAAAAGTACAATTTATAATCCTTTGTGCATGTGAAAATTCATTGAGAGGAACAAATCTGCATTTACATTGAGATATTTTTGTCTGTGTGTGATACCTTCATTTTCCCTCAGACACTGAAAAAAAACAAATCACCTAGCATATCTTCAGTTGTAATGAAGCATGCTGAATAATTATGGGCTCTCATTGATATCTACTGGAATCTTTGTGTTGCAGGATGGCGGGAGGACACCGATTCTGGACAAAGAAGAGATTCAGAGAGTTGTCAGCTCTTGCAATGACTTTGCTGAGGCAGAGAAACGAAGTAAGCACCTTTTTTTTTTTTTTTTTTTTTTTTTTTTTACTGACCATGAATGTGTATCAATGCTTACTTATTGATCAGTTGAACGTCATGTACCCATAAGTTAGTTTCTCAATACTCACAAAGTATGTCAAGTCTTATCTACTAATTGTTTTTATTAGTAGATAAGATTTGTCTTATCTAGTTTTCATACTGAGAGGGCTCTGGGCAATTGAGTTGAGGTTATCTGCAAAACATGACGATCTGTGATCATTTCCCGAACTAGAACTCGAAGCAGTTGCAGCGATCAATAGAGCCATTCGTCTTGGCAACGCTGCGGAGACGGTGGAGGAGCTGGTGAACCCGGAGGCACGGCTGCCAATCGTCTACCAAACTGCTGCCAACCTGTACCAGGCTGAGCTCTTCAGTCTGCAGCTACAAGGGGGGCGGGTGAGACATCATGTTTCAAACTTTGACTCTGGACACACATGCTGATAAAGATATGCTTGCAGGTAGCGGGAAGGTCAGTGCTTTGAAATATACTGCGGTTAAATGTCCCTTCATTTTTTTTTTTTTTTTTTTTTTTTTTTGTATCTTGGGACTTTATGTTTGTTAGTCCGGATTGAGCCACGAGGAGCTGAGTGTAGCTGTGGAGATGCTGTCAGCTGTAGCAGTGCTGAACGAGGTGCTGGACACCAAAGAACCCCAGGCTGTGATTGAGCAACTAACAGACTCTCCTCTGGGCTTCACCAACATAGACCAAGACAACCTCAACAGGTAAGAAGGCTGCAGGACAGATAGATATCAGAAGATATAAGTGCAAAAAAAAAAAGTGTTGGGAACATCAGCTATATGTGTAACATTGATTAACAGGTTGAGGATTATAAATTAAGGTTTCTCTTTTGGCAACAAGACACCACACTTTGCCATTTCCATTGGAGCCACTCTATAGCTACATTTTCCACCCTGATTTTACATCTGCTAATTGACGCTATTGATTACTGTTTTGTTGATGCTGTAATATTACAGAAGTTAAATTGGTTGCATGTTTACAAAGAATATTACATAAAAAATACAAGCTCCAGGAATGATATCTTTGCATGAAGGTCTCCAGTTTTGTACAGCAGGGTGGGCCACTGAGTAGCAATTTTAATTCGATGTCACTAAACATTTTTGAAACCCTCCATGACACTCTTCCTCAGGTATGCGGACATGCTTATAAAACAGCGAGTTGAGGCTCTTGCAGAGGGTCAAGAATTTCTCACCTGGAATGATGTTCAGAAATGCATCGACACAGTCAACGTTCAGGTCCATGAAGAACATGAACGTAAGAAAGTCTTGTTTACAAAGTGTAGCATGTGCTTTGTCCTGTGCAACTCATGGACTCATGACACAATTAATCAATCTCAGTAAAATGGCTTTAAGCCAACAGTTCCCAAATCATCATTTAAAACCTCGAAAAAGGTTATTCGGTGTTCAGTAAGAATTTACCTGCGATAAATGAAACCCGTTGACTGATCTTAACTTGACTGAGAGGTTTCTTTCCACCTCCACCAGGCATCATAGCTATAGCTGAGATCAATGAGGCACTTAACTCAGGTGATCATCAGCAGACGCTTGCAGCCCTTCTCCTACCTACAGCCAAGTTGACGGGAGTGAACCCAGCCACAGCCAAACATTACCATGATGTCCTACAATATACCAAACAGCTTCTCTGCCAGGTAAAACGTTTTGTTTCATTTATTTAGCATTTGTTAATAAAAAAAAAGCTCGCACCTTTTACATTTCTCAAAGTGTAACACAGGAAAAAGCCTTTTTTTTTTTTTTTTTTTAATTTTTTTAAACCACATGCCATAACTTTGTGTAACTTTTGTACTGTGGCATCTCATCCCTAAAATGACTTCATACAAATCTGCATTACTTCTTCTTGATATAAAACCTTAAATTAAAAACTGGAAGAACAGGAGTAGATATCAATATACATATTGTCTATTTCTGGATTTCATTCTCCTTTAACAAAATGTTGTAGTCGTTAACGTGCTTTGACTCACCAGGCTGACAGTTTCTCAGTCTGCGGATTTGCTGGGTGTACATAATACGTCCGTAAAGGTTTCACATTTTGCATTTTTCCGATACTGTTAAAAGACTTCGTGTCACAACATTGTTATTGTTTTGCAAATAACATAGATTACCCAGTTAAATTTACAGTGTCTGGTCTCAAATCTCACATCCTTATTTCTTGTGCCTCCCTGCTGTGTCCCAACAATGGTCTCGCAAGGAGATGCTCTTTTTTTTTTGTACACAGAGTTCCAGTCTCATGTCATAACTGTTGGTCTCTGCGGTATCCCGCGGAGGGAGATGAATTGTAGTTCTGAGGTAGCCGTCTTAGAAATGAGCATGAACAGGAAAGGATCCAGACAACTGTGGAAACAGCAGAGACACACCGCTACTCTATAGTATCCATACAGTCTGTCGTCCCCACTGGAAAACAGGCGGATGTAGTGTGCGAAATGCAGGATGCCGCTGGGCAAGAAACACACCACAAAGATGATGAAAACCAGAGTACTGACCCTGATAAACGGTCTCCAGTCACAAGCACGTTGTCCTAGGTGGTAAACCACAGCCGTGTGGGAATAGATGCAAATCAGGAAGGGTATTATGAAGCCCAGAAAAACCAGCATCAGCCTGTATGGCACCAGCGGGGAATGGGATTTTTCTTCTAGGGGAAGTACATCATGGCAGGTGGTGATGCCCAGCTGGGTAACCTGGAAGGTCTGCTTGACCAGGAGCTCAGGTGTGATGGCAGCCGCGAACAGGAACCATACAACCAAACTCGCCCACACGGCCAGCAGCGTTTTAGACAGCCTTCTGTACAAGAATGGTTTGACCACAGCCAGGTAGCGCTTCAGACTGATGCACGCAATGGTCTGAGCCGAACAGTAAACATTTCCATAAAACAAAGCTGTAATAAGCCTGCAGGAAATTTCCCCAAATATCCAGTTGTTTCCGTTGAAGTGGTAGTGAACACGCAGTGCGAGAGAAAGCAGGAGCAGCAGGTCAGACAAGGCCAGGTTCAAATAAAGAAGCACTGTGGACAGGGACTTTGCTCTGAGTCGGACTCTAAGGAAGGCCAGGATGTAGGCGTTGGAGGGGATGCCCACCAGCATGGCCAGGATATACGATGAGGGGATGACCCAGGTGCTGAGCACCCCTGTGGTATACGCTGTCACTGGGTCCTCTGGGTTCACATACAGCCGAGGGTCCGTGCTGGAGGCCGTGAGATTTAGTTTGCGCATTAACCCCTTGAACGTTTTTGGTATTGCTCCTGTTTGATTATTAGTTTTGGTCCTGTTCCCTGTAATAAATAGAAAAAACAATATTTATGGCATTAAACCAACTTTTGTTAAATAAAAGAACATTTGAAACCACAATACAAAAGAAAATAGTGAACCACGTTTTCTATTGTTCTGCTGTTTTATTTTCATCTAAAGAAATTTTTTTTTTTTTTTTTTTTTACAAAGCAAATACATTTTTAATCACAAGTGTATACAGTTTTCAATGTCTTAATGGCAATATTATTAATTTTGGATTTTATATTGTTACACTACAGTGGTTAAATCTGTGTTTTGTAAGTTCGATTTTAGGAAATGAGGCCTCACTCAGTTTGTTTTCCAAAACGTTTCAAAAGTCTAAACATGAATATCTAAATCTGTAGCTCTTCCTTATAAAACAAATCTAGTTAATCCTTTTGATAATCTTCTCTTTTCATAAACTTACCATCATGTTGACTGGTCTGCACTGCCATCAAACAAATGAGTAGTCCCGGCATGAGGTCAGCCATGTCACCTTTAAGTCTATATCCAAAAGTTTTAAAGGTTACTTTTCTTCAACCCTCTCGGTTTTGCTTCTTTTCAGGAGTTGTCCACTGGTGAAATTTTCTGTTTTGCATCTTTGCAGCGCAACAGTAGAGCTGATACCGATGCGTGCTCAAGCTCAGCTTCCCGTTAGTATGTGAGGGACGCTTATGTGAGCATGTTTCCTGACCAGGCTTGAAAACTGAATTCCCTTCTGTCTACGTCAGTAACTGCCCTATGACTCACTGGGGCGGAGGGAAGCTGTTTGATGGTTTATCAACAGCTTTGATCCATAAACAAATTAGTCTTAGAAGTAATTTTTATAGTAGGTTTAAGTTATTTAGGGGTTTTGGTATGAAAATGTATTTGGTTTTTGGTAATGGAATGGAAGAATCACTGCTGTAATTAATGTGGGATATAGGATGCTTCTGCTTGAAAATGAATGCTGCTCTAACGCTCGTGCATCATATAGCAATTCGATCATGAATATATTATGGGAACTGGATCATGTGTTTTAAGATAGTAACCATTCATTTCAGTGAAGTTGCTTTCCCTCGTTCTTTTCTCTTTACTGTTCACGATCCAGGCGCATTAATGTGTCTGATTTACACCTTAAACTTTACACTGAAATTATATCAAACGCAAAACAAAAGTTTCTTTTGAAACTACCAACTGGAAATGAAATGCAGATACAAAGAAGAACACTACTTTCTGACTGCTTCGTGTGTTTTTTTTTTTTTTAATGGTACTTCCTTCCTGATGGTCAAGGATGTAGCCAGAGTTCTCTAAAATTAGCCTGAGAACAATCAGGCTGAATAAACATTGTTTGTGCTAGTTGTGATGTTACACTGGTAGTGTTTTTAAGTGTGAACGAGGATATGTTTGTTGGATTATTCAATTTTATTCATAAAGCACCAAATCGGATCACAAGTCAGGGTGCTTAGCATAGTACAGTCAAGATCTTACAAGATTATAGAAGGAAACACACTAATTCAGCAATTCCCACATGAGCAGCATGTGAAGACAGTAGGGAGGGAAAAGTTTTTTTTTTTTTTTTAACAGGAAGAAACCTTCAACAGAAGCAGATTTAGAGGCAGGATCGACAGATTGGGGTAAGGGGAGAACGAACAGAGAAAAGATCAGCACAAAAAGACGGCAAACAAAATACTGGCAGCTCTGGAGGCAGAGATACCTGCAGAAAGGTACAGGGAGAGAAGACCGACAGGAAAAAGCACAAACTCTAGGACAGGGAAGACTCCAACTTAATGACATGCAATAAGAGCATCTGTTCTCAACAATTACTGATATTTGTTTATCTTTTTCTTAGATGTTACCTCTGGACACAGGGGAAATGGTACTGTCTGTTAATTGCTGTTGCTCTAATAGCACAAGCTTGTGTAGTGTAGTGTTGTGTAGTGTTGTGTAATCAGTGTGGCCATGAAGTTCTACTGCTGTAGAGAAAAATACTGCTCCTACTTCTTTACACAAACTCTCCATAATCCAAACTTGATGAATTGGCATGAACTACATGTACTATAATGATTTTCTAACCTTGTACATTGAATGTTGAACTCAAATTGCTTCAACAGATTTCTTGACTTAATATCAAGTTAGTGTTGTGTGGAGATGCATGGGGAGAGTTTTGTGTCCCTAGATGTGGTTTGAGCTCTTCCTTGTGAAAAGAAGAGACGTGATCTCGTGCTTTTACCTGATTGCAGAGCTCTGGTGATGAATCTGCAGTGCTGTGGCTGGACCAAATCCAAGAGGCCATACGAACAGCCAACCAGGATGAAGAGGAGGCTATTGCATGTATGTTCCCAGAGCTGTAATACACTCTTCCACTTTAAACAATAAGTGAATAATTATTATCATAGGACTAGCACATAGAATACCAGAATACTTAAATCAGCACTCGGTTGTTTTCAGTATTGCCTTGATACATTATAGATACTCTGGCACAAGTATTACGACTTGTTTTTGTTGCGTTACTGAAGCAGACATGTACATGAGCTCCTCTGCTGTCCAGCCGTAAAGTGTTAGTGTATTTGACATCAAAATAATGTTATGACTTTGCTTTTTGGTATACGTTATATATTAAAACAATAAAACTTTGCAAAAAAACAAACATTTTGAGGGGTCTAACACCCTCTTCAGTTAGATATTGATATTGTAATGTAGACGCTATGCGTGTTAATACTGTCATCATGTCTATATTTTTATATTCACCACAGCCTCATTGCTTCTTCTGAAGTGTTCCACTTGCTATATTTTACGCTGCTGTTTTTCATATTTGAATCAACAATTTCTTTCTTGACGTTGCTAGTGGCTGGAGCTGTAGCTGATATCAACAGGATGGTGGCAGAGGGGGACCCCCAAAATACATTGGAGGCTTTGCAGGCTCCCAGTGCAGGAGTGAGAGCAGTGCTGCCTGAGTGTGCTGACATATACCAGGATGAACTGGTGCAGATAAAGTCAAGCAGCGCTTCTATAGGTAACTTTATAAACAAATATCTCCAGTAAGGATGTTATGTTTGAGAAATGGATTTAGTCGAGTTGGTTTGATGTTCACGGTGTCTAAAGGAGTACTTTCTGCTTTCTTCCAGGCAGCACTGATAGTGTGTGGGTAAAACACTGCATCAAGGACAGATATGACTATTACTATAACCTGCAGACTGGACAGGGCACCTGGGAGGAGCCTGAAGGATTTGAACACAATGGTAGTCAGCTCAGTAAAGACGACATCCAGGTACTACTCCATGATATATTGTTGCGTTAAGATTGTTTTAGTGAGATTCATTTTAAAAGGTACTTTTCCTTTTAAACAATCAATAATCTCACTTTTGTGGGACTAACATGACTTTCTCCCTCAGACTGTCATCAGCTGTGTGACTGTAGAATACAACAGGGAACAGTTATGGCTGGCCAACGAGTCATTCGTGACTCAGCTGCAGGCGAAGATCAGAGGTTACCTGGTCAGAAAAAAGCACGGCCGAAGAATGGAGTACCTGAGTCAGCAGGAATCGCACGTGGTCAAATTGCAGGTAGTGTATGGCAGGTAGTGTTGGTGAATGCTGCAATAATAAATCAACAGAGTCAAATGAAAACGGGAACATTTACACTAGATAACAAACAGTGAAATCCCTGTATATTCTTTATTTGCATAATTTGTAGAAGAAAATCCTAAACCAGGAAAAGCCAATATAATATTTAGAACACCGACATCTAAGAGTATTATCGTCTATTCAAGTGTTATAATTTCTGCCTACTGATGTCATTGATGTAAAACACGCATCTTGTCACACGTACAAACATTTTTTGACCTTACCTTTTCCTTTCTTTTGCAGGCTAGCTGGAAAGGTTACAAACAGAGGAAAATGTACACAGAGAGGATGAATTTGCTTCAGAAAAATGTTGATTCTGTTGTCAAGGTAATAAATTGTTTTTATAAAAAAAATTTAAAAAAAAAAGAAAAGAATCTGTAAAAATGTACAAAAGCTTTATCAGCACTCTCTGGAAATGATCAGTGACAAACAAAAATAACCACGGTAACTGGGGTTTGTAAACACTTTGCTTGTGACTGACATTAACAACATAGCTGCCGTATCAAAGACCTGACAGAAAACACTGGTGTTTTTAGATCCAGTCTCTGGTGAAAATGTGGAAAGCAAAACGGAAATACAGCCAGAGGCAGCAGTTCTTCAAAGATCATGTATGTAAAACTTCATTTAGTCCACATAACTGCACTGGATTTCTATTCTTTTGTCCCCCAGGCTGTTTAAAACTGTTTTCTTTACATCTAGGAAAAAGAAATTGTAAAAATCCAGGCTTTTCTAAAGGCAAACAAAGCCAGAGATGACTACAGAACACTAAGTGAGTCAATAAGTCATTTTATACTCCTGCAGCTATAGCTGAGCTATTTTGATGTAATATCATTATTGTAGTTTGAGACAAGTAAGAGACTGAAATTTTGGTTATGGTCATATTTTGCACTGTTTTCCTGGTTTTGAAGGATGTATTATAGTGAGGCATCACTAATCTTTAAACTTTGGTGAGTGTGGTATCTCTGCTAGCTTAGTCATTATTTCACACATTTGATCACTTTACAAAACATTTCTTAGTCTATATATGTGATATGAGCATCATTTCCAAATTATAGCTAGTATTCTGATATATTTGATGATATTTAGGCCAAAAATGCTTTGATATATGATTTTGTATGAATTACTCAGCCCATAATAGACACGTAATATGTGATTAAGAAATTGCAAAAACAGTATCTTTACATGTGTATATTAAAGACCATTGCTTTTGCTGACTTTCTTATGTGCCAAATTGTAGCTGGGGCCAAGGATCCTCCCTTGTCAGTGGTGCGTAAATTTGTCCACTTGTTGGAGCAGAGCTCCCTGGATCTACAGGAAGAGCAGGAAGTGACACGACTTAGGGAGGAAGTCGTCACAAAGATTCGCTCCAATCAGCAGATGGAGAAGGACTTGAACCTGATGGACATAAAAATTGGACTGCTGGTGAAGAACAGGATCACTCTGCAGGTTGGCGACGCTTGTAATTTGAATGTTCAAGGAAGTGAAAGTTATACCACAGTACATCATACATCGTCTGATAATGCCAAGTTTAATGTACTTAAGTCTAATAAAAGTTGTGTGATTAAGATTTTATCTAGTCTTGCCGGTGTTCCTAGTTAATTTGATAATTGCTTCTTTAAAAGGATGTCGTGTCCCATAATAAGAAGATGAAGAACAAGAAAAGTAAGGCGAGTAAAGATGACCTGACTGCAGGAGACAGACTGGGTATTAAAGGCCTGAGTAAAGGCAAAAGAAGAAAACTGGAAGCCTACCAACATCTCTTTTACCGGCTGCAGGTATTACAGAAATATGTCTTGCTGTACCTCGTCGACCCCAGCTTAAATCTACACTGTTCAAAATGATCATATCCAGGTCCAGTTGCAGATGCACATTACTCTCCTCCGCTCCTCTCTTCCTTCCCCTTCAGACCAATCCGTCCCACCTGGCTAAGCTGATCTTTCAGATGCCCCAAAACAAATCCACTAAGTTCATGGACACTGTGATCTTCACCTTGTACAACTATGCCTCCAACCAAAGAGAGGAGTACCTGCTGCTTAAACTCTTTAAGACTGCTCTGGAAGAAGAAATCAAGTGAGAAGTGCAGCTCTGAACATGACAGTACCATAATCTCTAGTCCGCCATACCTAGTCTACGCTTAGTGACTGTTGTAGTAATGGAATGGTTATAATGTGCAGTATTTACAGAAAATAAGGGCCTGTAAGATCTTTTGAGAGTTCATGGGAATTGCCTGTACAGTATATTTTGTTTTGTTGTTCGGATGACACGACTGATCTCCTGTACCATCTTCTCTACGTCCTTCAGTTCTAAGGTGGACCAGATCCAGGACATAGTGACGGGCAACCCAACAGTCATCAAGATGGTGGTGAGCTTCAACAGAGGTGCACGTGGTCACAACACCCTCAGACAGCTGCTTGCTCCGGTGGTCAAAGACATCATTGAGGACAAGGACTTAGGCATCAACACCAACCCTGTGGATGTGTACAAAGCCTGGGTCAACCAGCTGGAGATGGCTACTGGAGAGGCCAGGTAGTGGCAAATACAGTCTATGACAATACTGCCAACAGAGTTTGTTGTCCTTTGTATGGTCCAAGCTTTTGTCTATAGATTTTGGTCTGATATACATCACGTGCTGAGTGGTCAGTTGTGTTGACTTTGTCGCCTTTCTTTTCGTGTTTTAATTATTTTTTTTCTCTCTTTTGGGAACTCATTCTTCACTCATTTAATGAACTGAGCTGAAACACACCACTTTATAACTGCATTTTCATGTAACCAGGGATGCTCAACACTAAAAATGAATGTGGAAAACTGAAAACAATGAGCCTACACGTAGATAAATGTTTGCCTACTTTTGCTGTCCCTCAGCAAGCTGCCTTATGAAGTGACTCCGGAGCAGGCCATGTCACATGAGGAAGTTCGCACCAGGCTGCAGGCCTCCAGTCTGGCGCTTCGGACTGCTACTGATAAGGTCTTGAACTCCATTGTGTCCTCGTTGGATAATATCCCGTAAGTTTAAGGACCTGTTTAGTGTCAATTTCCTTTGTGTTCTCTGTGACAGGTTTGCTCATCAGTGCTTGTGCATATTGTTTAGCTCTCATTGCTTAAAGTCTTTTCCTCCTTTATATTAAAATTTCTGTTTTCATATTTTGCTGTTTTTTTTAAAATTTTTATTGTATTTTCTATTCTCTGATTAAAGATCTATCTCGTGTCTTTAGATCAGGACTTCCATAATTTTAATGAAATGGGTCTAGACGACATGATCACGTGCTGTGGCATGTCCTCTGGGACTCATTTTGCTTGTTAAGGTTCAGCTGCCTTTTACAACATGATTATTTATTCCTAATCATAACTATGGTGCAAGTAGTTGATCAGTTGTTTGTGACTTGAGCTCTACATGTGACATAAATATCCATCTTTTTATCATTTCTTTAATTAAAAAAAACACTAATACAACACTCATTTCACAAAATTCTGAAAACTGTTTATCCCACTAGGTGGTGCTGCTTTACAGTTTGATTATGCTGAAAGCGTCTAGAAAAAGTAGAAATACATATGATTTGACACACAAACTCACCAGTACTTGCTGTCATTAATGCAGTTATTGATTTCTCAAATACAACATAGTCTTTTCATCGTAAACTTGTTTTATTATTTGCCATGTCGCATGTGAATGCATGTTCTGTGTTTTGACATCCTATCAAATGTTTTTTGTTTTGCATGCAGTTATGGCATGAGATACATAGCAAAAATTCTGAAGAACAGCCTCCACGAAAAGTTTCCAGATGCGTCGGAAGACGAGCTGTTGAAGGTAGAAGCCCTCAAATGCATAAATGTTTGTTTTTTTGTGTGTATTCCATTAAAACATTACGGTAAACATTCAGTCCTCTCCACATGCTCGATTATTGTGAGCGTGCCGAGGTGAGAGATTTATTTTGATAAAATGTTTCAATAATTTGTTCCCTTTTATTTTTCATGTCAGATTGTAGGAAACCTGCTGTACTACCGCTACATGAACCCAGCCATCGTGGCACCCGATGGCTTCGACATCATCGACATGTCGGCAGGAGGGCAGCTTCATCTTGACCAGCGTCGCAACCTGGGATCTGTGGCAAAGATGCTCCAGCATGCTGCCGCCAATAAGCTGTTTGAGGGCGAGAATGCGCATATGACACCAATGAACACCTACATATCTCAGACGTATGAGAAGTTTAGGTGAGAAATAGGAACGTGGCAAAAATGTCATGCTGTGTAGACGGAACAAAATATTCTCTTAAAACCTGAATTTGTGTGTCAAAATGTTTTCAACAACAAGTAGTCAATTAATCGATTTAGCCGATTGACAGAAAAGGCCAATTATTCTCATAATTGGCTGTTTTGAGTTACTTTTTTGATGAAAAATTGCTGAAGTTATCTGATTCGATCTTCTAAAATGTGAATATTTTCTGGTTCTTTTAGTCTTCTTTAAGAAAAATGGAATGTTATTTTGGTTGTGAACCGCACATTGGAACAAAACAAGAGATTTTAGCCTGCACTTTGGGTTTTGGGAAGCACTGGGTGACATTTTTCTAAATTTTCTGGCATTTTAAAGACCAAACAACTAATTTGTTAATTGAGAAAAATAAAATAAAAATAAACAACAGATAAATCAATAATGAAAAAGTAGTTATTCACAGAAGAAATTTCCCTCCAGTTACAAAGTCAACGCTCGGGTAGTGGGGTTAAGCTGACGAGGTAGAAAAAGAGGTAATCCTGGCAAGAGAAGAGGCTTTTCATGCTGTGTCAGCAGTTGGGAGATACGTGTCCACATCAATCAACTAAACTCCACACAGACTTGTACAAGACAAAGGCTGAGCCAGTACATGTGCTGTTATCTGCCTTGTTTTGCCAAAGTGAGTGACAAATCATTCCTGGAAAACCACATAAACCTCTGTGAACATCTGACCTTGTCATGTCAAAGAAAATTCCCTTTATGTTCAGTGTGATTTTTGGTAATGCTTTCTGTCAGTATTTGAGGTTCATTGACCGACAACCAATAACGAGTGATATTCTTGTCTTTCAGGTTATTTTTCCAGTCGGCATGTGACGTCCCTGAACCTGAGGAGAAGTTTAATATTGACGAATACTCCGACATGGTGACCTTGAGCAAACCTATCATCTACATCTCAATAGAGGAGATCATCAACACCCACTCGGTAAACTCTTAACAAAATGAGCAAATCTTTCCTGCAGATTCTCGTTAGCGACTCGGGATGCAGTTCAAGTCTACGTAAAAATAACATCAGCTCTATTGCATGCTGTTTCATGGTGTTTTTTAGTTTTTTTTAATGTCAGCTCACCTTTTTTGTCACATGCACAAAGTGTTGGAGGTGTAAGTATTACAATCATAACTAATTTGATCTGCTGGGAATTTCTCCTTTTCTGCCAGCAAACTAAATTTCAAGGTTTCTTTTTTCAAACAAATGTGAAAATTACAACTAAACAAATACACACTCGGTTAAGAGACAGTTCTCATCGTGCCCTCTGTTATTAGGAAACCTCATCATCCCCCTTTTTTTTATTATTTTTTTTAAAAAAAAAAAATTTAAACTTCAGCAAGAAAGAATCAGTTTAACTTAAGATGACTCTTGGCACCTGTGACCCATTAATTGGCTCTGTTGTTTCTCTGTGGCTAAATCCATCAAGATTTTTATAATATAACAATGTTTTCAGTGACTAATAGCAGTAAATAACTCCGTCTGTGTTCGTTCAGCTCCTTTTGGAACATCTGGAGGCCATTTCTCCAGACCACAATGACCTGCTGCACGAGCTGCTGCAGGACCTCGGAGAAGTCCCTGATGTGGAAGCATTGCTTGGTACTGTCGAGCACTTTCATTCATGCTAATCACAATTTAATCACCAGCTGCGCATGGCGTATTTATGATTTTACCTGCTGCGCTGCTTTATTTCAGGCGAAGGAGGTGCAGATCCAAACGACTCCAACAGAGAGAGCGCTCTGAGCCAGCTGGCAAAGACGGAGATCTCCCTCACCCTAACCAGCAAGTTTGAGCTGCTGGAAGGGGAGGACAGGGACTTGAAGACTGTCGTTACAAAGTAGGTTTGATGATTGCAGAATGCTAAAACTAAAACTGTATGCAAAGCCTGTTGTCAGACGTGTCCAGTAACACAATTTGAAGATGCAATCAACTGAATACCAGGGTGAGAATTAAGAAATGATCCGGATTCAGGTGAACCTTGTAAAACTATGACAGAGTCGCACGTATTCAGAAGGACTCGGTGTAGAGTTTGGGATTGTTATGAATGCAGTGTGATGCACTGCACTTAACCCTGCTTCACACGGTGCGTTTCTCCGTGGCTATCACTCCGTTCCATATCTCTGTTGTCTTTCCTGCTCTTCTATCACATCCTGTCCAAAAAGGAAGCGGTTCTGTGGTCCGCGTTATCACACCTATAAACATGTTTCCGTCTGGAACACTTTCTCAAATGAGGCTGCATTAACAGTGTCTGACTCGTCCTTCTTTTCTTGCATTTACAGCACTTAAGTAGTGAAATAAATGTGAATGCGGAGTTGATTTATGTGTACGTGTCATCTAAATTTGCTAACAATTCCATGCCTATTATAGGAATACAGTCTTGAACATTGGACAAAATAACAAAACTGTTTTGTTGTTCTTCCAATTTACCACCAAGTTTTATCGCAATCTCTTTAGTACTTTTTGAGGAAACTGGATATATGTTCAAATATAACCTTCATGATGAAGGTAAAGCAGATAATAGGAGGTGGTGTTACATATGTTGGAGTATAAAATGTGGGTGTGATCAAGGTATATGGAATATTTCTCCCAAAAAATGTTGTATATATTTGAAGGTTGGGAATTATTATTTAGTTCTGCCAATGAAAATGGATTTGTTCTTGGTGGCGTGTTACTTGTCAGGATGCCAACAACCACAGCTTCATGTGTTTTTGATTTGGTGACTTCAAACCTGAACTGAAATCAAGAGAGATCTCTCAGTTGTTGTTTTTCTGTGTCTGCATCAGGACTAAAAAGCTAATAGTCGATGTGATTTGGATTCAACACGGAGAAACATTGCCTGAAATTCTTGAAACCCCAGCCAATGCGCTACAGGTGACTTCTTTTAATATTATTTCCCCTTACCCACTGGCCCAACGGCCACCTTTTATTTAGCAAAGCAATATGTGTAATCATTTCACTTTGGATTTGCGTTTGCAACATAATGTGATAACTAATGTGTACACTTCTCCTGTAGGAATCAGAGCACACTAAGCTTGTAGAGCGCCGGGCAGTCCAGGATGCTCAGACACCAGAGGGTCTGAAGAGCAGCCCAGCAGTCTTGGAGGACAGCCAGCTGCCTCTCGAGCAGAAGAAGAGGAAGATCATGAGGAACCTCCGTAACCTGGAGCAGGCTGGCCTCGTCACTGCAAGTAACGCATTCCAGGACCTCATCAACGACATATCAAAGGTTCATAAGCAGCTCTTTTTTTTCTTTCTCCCCCACATCCAAAATTTGCACGCCTTCCGTGTTAACTTCTGAGCAGTCTGCCGGCTTCTACGTTTGTAAGTGCATCTAAAACCTGTAATTGACAGGACATTCGCTACCAGAGACGCTACAGACAGAGAAGGAAGGCTGAGCTCGTGAAGCTCCAGCAGACTCTGACTGCACTCAACTCAAAAACTGCATTCTACCAGGAACAGATGAACTACTATGATACCTACATCAAGACTTGTCTGGATAACCTCAACCGGAAGTGAGTTGTACCTTCATTTCTTACTCCCTCTCAGGATCAAGACTTCTACTGCACGATTCCTTTCACTATTTGAGGATATCTATTGTCTCCTTGCGTTCTGTCATTTGTGTGGATTGTTTGATGGATGCAACATTATTTCTCGTGATTTTACATCACGTGACTTTTTGTTTTTTCCAGGAATTCACGCCGATCTATAAAACTGGACAGCAAAGGAGACGATAAGGGCAGCAAGAAGTCGAAGGCCCATTCTCTAAAGTACACTGGAGCGAGGCTGCATGAGAAGGGAGTCATCCTGGAGATTGAAGGTCTTCAGACAAACCAGTGAGTTGAGTTGTTCACCTGTTGTTCTCTTTAGCACTGCTCCAACACCACCTGTAATTAAGTTTTTGAGATTTTTGATTGAAGTCTGCATGATCAAATCAGTTCCTTTTAACCAACGTCCTTGTTGCAAATTAGTGTGTATCATCTTAAAATGTTGGTCAAAAGTTAACCACCCTATCATGAGTAAGACAGAACAGTTTCCTAGTCTGCATTTAGTGCTAGCAGGGTCACTGTGACCTCACAAAACATGTGTGTGGCTATAAATCAAGATTTAATCTGCTAATAATGACAACATTTCACACAAATGCCTTGTAGCTGATAGAATGATGAAGTGATAAAAAAAAAAAAAAGTTCTGTCCATGATTCAACACCATAACTCAGAAACAGAAGGGGAAACTGTGACCACATATTACCTTTGGTCAGATACTGAATTGGTGACACTATTCTTGGGTGTCCACCTTGAAACTGTGGTGATTGTAAAGATCTTCTTTGCTGTTGGCTTGAAGATGTGTATAAGGCATTCCATGTTTTACAATTTGTAGCTTCTTTGCTGCATTGTTCATATTTGAAGCATTGTATACTGTCATGGCCACAACTTTGTGCCTTAAAATGTGAAGCTAAGTCACCCTTTCGACTAATTTACTACGAATGCGCAGCTCGAGTCTGTCAACACAGATTCAATTAGGTGATTTGATATTGTATTTGGAAAAGTACAAATTTCAAAATCATCTATAATTTTCAAAACAACTCTCTCATGTGTCCTGTTTGTCACTTTTATTGTCTTTCATCTCTCAGGTTCAAAAATGTCGTGTTCGACATTTCGCCTACTGAGGAAGTTGGAGATTTTGAGGTGAAGGCCAAGTTTATGGGTGTTGAAATGGAAAAAGTCCAGCTTCATTTCCAGGTAAATATTTCCCAAGTGCGTCAGAATTTCATGAAATAAAGCCGCTCACTAGTCAGCACTGAACTGATGACGGATGGCTGTATTTCCTCTTCCCCTCATTGGACTGCTGGCAGTTATTATCATAGAAATAAAGCCAAAATGACCCATGTCTGACTACAATAATGGAGACATTTAGTGATGAACACTGTGTATGTAATGAATATGAAAACATTATTTTATATATATATATATATATATGTATACACACAGCACACAGTGTTTAAATATGTATTTACAGAATAGAACAGGCTGTAAAGCTTGGGCCACGTTGTTGTGAGAATATCAACTATAATAACAGATGCTATCATTTATTTTAACAGTCACATTTATCTAAGGCAAGCTTGATTGTTTGAGTTTCTCATTGCGTCTCCCATATTTTGTGTCCAGGACCTCCTTCAGCTGCAGTACGAAGGCGTGGCCGTCATGAAGATGTTCGACAAAGCCAAAGTGAACGTCAATTTACTCATCTTCCTCCTGAACAAGAAGTTTTATGGAAAATAAATAAGTGAAGCACAAGGGGTGAGAAAGCAACAGGAATGGAGGAGGAAACAGATGGTGCCTTTTTACTGTACGGAGTTTGTTTGTTGTCAGAAAACGTGACGGGGTGAAAAACTGTGTTCTGTTTCATCTGCTTATAATTTGATGGATCGCACCAAAATGAAATGTTGTCAACGCCGTTTATCTCTTCTATATTTTTCCATTTGGTGATTGTAAATGTAATATATTTTTAAGAATTAAATTGTAATGGTATTCATGTTTTGTATGTAAAAGACGCAAAGAAACGCGTTACTGTAACCTTGTGTGTTGAAAAAAAACAACCTGAAAGGGTTTGATGAAAAGTTTGGACGAAACAGGACTGTTCAGAGCAACGTTCCAGCCGGCCTGCCTGGTTTAATGAAATACTGTAGTTTCCCATGTGCCTTTTAATTAACGCGTTTAAAGAAACATGCTTTAATAAATAAAACATTTAAACATTTTAAAAGCTACAACTGATATATTTTTAATACGTAGCTATTAATGCTCGAACAATGTGCATAATATATTACACCTGTCCAAAATGTCTTCTCTTAGTCGGACATCTATGTCGTCAGTATTTTATTTCTCGTGTCTTTTGCATATTTCTATCGGCATCGTCTTTTTCAGTTGGCCTGCCGACTTCCACTTGTTTGAGGGGAAAAGTATATTTTGGTCTGAAGATCAAAGGTCACTGCCGCATATTATTTCTCTGCAAAGGGGAGGAGATGTTCAGTGAAGAGGAGGCGGAGTGTCCTCACTGGCATAACGTGTTTAATACTTGACAGAGAAACACTTCAGCAACTCTTCTGGCAAACCAATGATTTCATCTCATTTGTAAAATATTTTGATACACAGTAAAAGCCATGCTTCACCTGGTCATGGGCTCATTTGTGTTGTTTTCTCTTCAAAGCTCGGCCCTCCCGTCCCAAAATGGTAAGTA
This sequence comes from Brachyistius frenatus, assembly GCF_029030835.1. Classification (NCBI taxonomy): domain Eukaryota; kingdom Metazoa; phylum Chordata; class Actinopteri; family Embiotocidae; genus Brachyistius; species Brachyistius frenatus. The sequence goes on along the minus strand of NW_027210682.1, from coordinate 312,019 downwards.
GCTTTCTTAAACATAAAGTGTTATGTAAAACCTTGAACTCTTGACGGCTCATAACAGATTATAGGGTCGTTTTATATGTCTATAGTTTGCACAGCCTTGAATTCTGTTGCGTTTCAAAATCATTTTATATGACTGATTAAAAAAATAAATGTATGTTTAAGTAGTTTAATTGGACTGTTTATCCCAACACTGCATTGAATTGCTGCTTACATGTTAATGCATCAGGTGTAAATATGATTAAATCAAAATGAGCTGATCATTTTTATGTACTTAAGTAATATTAATAGTTGGAGAATTGGAGTATTTTTTTTTTCCAGTGCAGTCAGTATAATTACTTGGCGCCACAGGATACATTCTTTTAATACTGGATGTTGCGGATAAGTTCTTATCTATGAAAACAAAGAGAGACACAGTTCTGAAAGTGAGCAATTATAACCAGAATTCTGCATAGCTAGATCAAGTTAAATGAGAGAAATGTGCAGTAAAGTTGGGTTACTTAACCCTTTTAAAAGTGTGAGGTAGTCTCCAGTTGAATTCTAATTCTGCTGTGTTTCCTTGCGTGTCTTTAAAGGCTCCATGCCCCTCCCCCGGACATTTTCTGGTCACTTTGTAATGGTCACAGATGAGCCTGCAGACTACATCGACCTCTCTGCGCTGGACATTTTGAAGGATGATGCCGGTTCTGGCTCGGAGTTGGAGCAGGAGCTGGTGAAGAGACACGGCCACCACGACCACCACGACCCACACCGTCATCCCCACAAGCGCTTCACCGTCTCGCAGGAAACCAAAGCTTTTCTCCAGGGTCGCCTGGCAACGAGCTTTGTCCCGACCGTTTACACCCTCGTCTTCATCATCAGTGTACCCCTCAACCTTGTTGCCATGGTAATGTTTGTGCGTCACATCCGTCCCAGGAAGCCAGCTGTGATCTACATGCTGAACTTGGCTTGTGCTGACCTGCTGTTTGGCCTGCTCCTTCCCTTCAAGATCGCCTACCATTACCATGGCAACAACTGGATCTACGGCCCCTTCATGTGCAGGGTGGTCACCGCGGCGTTCCACTGTAACATGTACTGCTCCGTCCTGCTCGTGATGTGCATCAGCATCGACCGCTTCCTGGCTGTGGTTTACCCGATGAACTCGCTGACATGGCGCAGCCCTCAGACGGCCTCAGCTGTGTGTGCCGCCATGTGGCTGTTATCCCTGGGAGGAGTATTCCCTCTCCTGATCTCGGGGCAGACCATGCATTTATCAGACCTGGGCATCACCACCTGCCACGATGTGCAGGTGGTGGGAAAACTACGAGCCTACTACCTCTACTTCTTCCCCATCTACTCATCAGTGTTCTTCTTCATCCCGCTGTTCTTCACCGTCGTCTGTTACGTACGCATCATTCAGACTCTGGCGGCAGCCAATGTGGAGAACCGCTCCAGGAAGACTCGGGCCGTGGCGATGGCCGCGGTAGTGCTGCTGGTGTTTGTGGTCTGCTTCACCCCCACCAACATCATCCTGATGGTTCACTACGTTCAGCTGGCCCACAAGTCCAGTGACAGCTCCTACCAGGCGTACCTGCTCTCCATCTGCGTAGGCAGCATCAGCTGCTGTCTGGATCCAGTCCTCTATTACTTCGGCTCCTCTCAGTGCCAGAAGCAGGTGGCAGCACTGTTCAGGTGTAGACGACTGGCGCGGGTGGAGAGCGTCTCGGGAACACACAGCACGAGAACCAGCGAGTGGACAGACAGCAGCGGATCGTGCAAGATGGAGAGTGTGCAGACGGGCCTGGGGAGCCAATACAGCAAGCTGGTGGCTTAAATAAACAGACAGGAGGAGCACAGAAGCTTTTCAAACTTGCGCGCGCACACACACACACACACACACACACACACACACACACACACACACACACACACACACACACGGTATGTCAGAGGAAAGCAAACGCTCGGGAGTGGCTCAAAAATAAATTCCAAAACTCGTTTTGGTGTGTAAGAGGAGTGTCCTGTGCCTGGCCGTGTTGGATTTATTTGTACTGGAATTAGCATATTGGATGTATGACAGTTTACATAAATGAAGGATTCGTTTTTATTTTGTATTCGGAAAATATAACCAGCACTGTGACGGCGTGTGATGTGTTGAAGTCATTCCGCAGCCTCCGTAGCTGAACATTTTCAGCCATCTTTTTCAGCTTTTCATATCCTTATTTTCAGTGAATCATGTGAAATAAACTATCTGTGTATCTTTAATAATAGTTTTAATTTCAAAAACATTGCGTGTGATGTAGTAATAACTGCATTATTAAGACAAAAAAAACTGCTTTCTACATGATTTCCACATAATGCAAAAACATGTCATCATCTATTACAGTTTTCTGAAAGTACATAAGTAAGTTGAATCATTCATGAAACCAAAGTAAATGTGTGTAAAGTCAAGATAATTCAGTGAAAACAAATAACATTATATGCATGTTTTCTTAGCACAAATGTTGTCATGCGTCTCTTTTTTTTTTCTTTTTTTTATAGCAGCTCACTCTGTACTCTCTTTGTCATCGGGGCACAGCTCTGAAACACAGAAGAAAAAAAAAGGGACAAACTTTGAGACAAGAACAGACAGAAGAAAATACGACAGATTCCCTGAGCAGGATGGACAATATTGGCTCCATTTTCTCACCATGTGCATCGTACGTCCTGGAATTAATCCAGAAATCATGCATTTTTCTGTATGAAAACATAATGTGAGACCAATGAGTCCTTTTACAAACAGACTCTAAAAACATCTGACCAGAGGGCCAAAGTTTATCACCATTTCCCTTTACATAAAACGTACAATTTCCTCTTTTTTTTTTTTTTTTTTATAGTTTAAAACATTTTGCAGATCTTGCCTTAACTTAAGGCTCTTGCACAGGATCGCACCTCCCCCACTGAGTGTGTTCATAAATTCAGAGGGACAGTAGTGGCAGGGCAACAACCACAGGGAACTGTGTTGTTGAGCAGTAGACTGCTGTCCCTACTGAGTAGGCTACTATTTACCTAACCCTTCAAACAGAAACTTACAATGTGGCTTGGAGCAGATCAAACTTGCGGTCATGTGTAATCTTATTAATGACCTTATCTTTGGCACTCCTTTTACATTCTCTCATTGTTCATGTGTTATTGTATCTATCGTAGTGTATTGTGCTGCACTGTAGTGCTGGCTGAAGCTTTGTTTTGATGACATCAGGTCACCAATCTGTAAGAACCTGCTCGGGAAGAAGGATGACAACTGGCCCATTATCTAACTCTGGCTCATTTACATTAATGTACAGGGTCCCTGGCAAAGAAAATCAATAAACGTATGATACTTCACGATGCAATATCTCCACCTTGTGGCAATTTGTGTAAGTTGCTGTGTCCAGTAAAGGTCTTTAGTCACATTGTTTTGAGATACAGCCATCGCGGGTTACTGAGTAGTTCTTGACCTGTTTTGCCGTCGTAGCTGTGCAAGTTCTCTGGGAAGTTTAGGCACCCGACTTGTTTCTTGAAAACTTCAACATCGTCGGGGTCTATTTTTCCTGTCCTTGCTGTGAAGCAGAAGGGAAAATTCAAAAGTAAGCATGCGAGTTTAAAGTGTGTGGAATGTGTGACTAAGGTCAGGACTTACTGAACTGCAGGATGTATCTACCAGTGATGTCCCCATTTCGAAAGGTGTCTGTCCACAGCAGACAGTCAGAGCAGGTCTGCAGGATGTGTCCTTTGTGGTCCGACAGGTTTTCTTTAAAAGCAGAAAGACTGATTAGCGTACAACATCCTTATGTTTGTCACAGTCTGAAGAACAACTGTCTGCCTTGCATTTGTCCGCACGTAGCTGTGTGTCTCACTTACTGCGAAATGTGGTCGCAAGTCCTGACACTGTTGCATTTACCTCCCCCAAAATACACCGGTCACTGAGAAACGAGAGGTTGCGACAGAATTTGGTTCGTGATCTTCAAATGTCATATTCTGTCTAAAAATATCAACTTTTTTCATAACACAGTGAGACAAACTTGTATATGTGAGTCTGTGTAACATATTTAGATAATGACCCAACTCACAAGCAACGATCTCCCCATCGTAATGTCAAAATTTGACTGTTAGAAGTGGGAGACAAGTCTACCCAGGAGCTTTTCAGAGCCTCCAGTGCATTGTGGTACGACTTGGGGTCACCGGCTCCCACGACGTACACCCATTTTCCAAATACCTCGATGCAAAAAAAGATGGAACTCTTATCTCACGACGTGGACGGACACGCTGTTTTAAATAAACTCGGGCAACATTGGAGTAAATAAGACAGAACAAAGGATCATAAGCACAACTTACCAGTTTAGGGTCTTCCGGCATGAAAGGTTTGATCAGGTCCTTACAGTCCGGTGCAGATGCAGCGCTGAGGGATGTGAGAGCCAACAGAATTACAACAACAGGCAGACCCATGGTCAGAAAGAGGACGCTGCCGAACCTGCAACTGCAAAACTTCTAATGCTGATTAATTTTCCCTCTGGGCTTTCAAACAAAAGAAGCTGTTGTGCAAGTGCTAAAACGGGGGAGGAGGGGTGTGTGTGTGTGTGTGTGTGTGTGTGTGTGTGTGTGTGTGTGTGTGTGTGTGTGTGTGGGTGTGTGTGTGTGTGGGGGGGTTCTTTGGGTCAGCACTGAAAGACGGTCCTCTGTTGCCCACACCACTGCTCCTGAATAAACTCCGGCAAAATGCCACGAGTTGTCCTGGACCGTGGAAATCTTTAGAAAAGGGACCCTGAAGCAGCTTTTAATCAGTAGAACGACGGTTGTTTCTCTGCGGGACAGTGTGGACTCCTTGTGGCAGCAGTTTTTTGTCTCTCCCCATGACAGCGACGTTGCCTGGCAACAGCCTTTGTTTGTGTTTCAGAGAACAGAGGTGAATTTCAAAGGAGCTGTCGTGGTTTTAATGAAGCACGTAGTCTTATCACGTGTCTGGCAACTTTCTTTTCTTTTGAAAGATGAAGACATGTCCGTGCCCGACACTTTAATTCTGACTAAGTGCAGGAATAAATGACAACAGCACAACAGAAGAAGAGCTAAGTTTTTATTTACCACACACAACCAGTGGAAATAGTTACTTACAAATATTGCTAAACGGATTTAAATGTGGCATTTAGATGGATTTATAAGCCGCCAGACTTGAGACTTCAGACCAAAACTAAAATGACTACACCTTGCTGACCTTAGACCTAATATGACATGACATTAGCAGGCCTTGAACTCTGTTGCTACTGGAACTGTCATGACAACAAATGAAAAATTACTCAACAGCACGACATTCAGGTCACATCACAAAACTATTTTGTCCGTGCTAAGTTGGATTTGTTAAGGTTGTTTGCATTTCTGAGCACTGCTTTACTTTGTAGTAGGCTGAGTCACGGCCGCAGTGTCATTCGTATTCTCTGGAGAAGGTGAGACTTGCCTGTCGTCTGGACACAGATCTGAAATAGGAGGAAATGATGGCCATTTACTTGATAATTGCTTTGGATGCTGGGAAGATGCGGAGCTGAAATTAAGGCTGACCTGTGCCTCCAAAGTAGTACTCTGGGAGGAAGCTGAGACATTCTGCCTGCTTCTTGAAGGTGTCCAGCTCAGAAGGCTCCAGACTGCCGGTCCGTGCTTTAAAAGAGGGGCCAGAGAAAGCCGGGGGGGGGGGGGCAAAAAGTAGAAAGACATTTAAAGTAGCATCTCAAAGTATTGGACGGTATATTGTTACTCAAATGATTGATGGAGGTTTAAAAAAAAGAAAAACAACAACTTACTAAACAGGAAAAAGTATCGTCCCTTTGACTTGCCGTCAGGGAGGAAAGTTGTGTCTTCAGACAGGAGGCAGTCACTGCAGGTCTCATAGTACTTCCCATCATGATATGAAGTGTGACCATTGATGTTAACTGTGAAACATCAAGGAAAGTAACTTCCACATGGATCTTGAAGTACCCATAATACTGATAGTAACCTCTGAAGATTAAAAGAAGGGCAAAAAAATAATACCAAAAAGGTATAAAATATTCAGATATTAGGAGCCCTGCATGACTGTCTTCTTAGGAAATCCACCTACAGCTTGGTAACAAGATTTGGCTGCATGCATCACCCACATCACAGAGAGACATGGTGAGTCAGGGTGTAAACAGAAAAGCAATATAGTCAGGATTTTGACACATACAAGTGGTGTGACTGGTCATTCCTGAGATGGTGCCGTTGGCTACACCCTGCAGGCATTTGTCTTCATTTCTGGGATGAGAGAAAAGGAACAACAATCGGCGTCAGCCCTTTAATATCATTTGTAAGTGCGACAAAAACTGAACATGTGTCCTTACAGGCGGTCGGCCCAGTAGATGGTCATGATTGTGGTGTCCGAGGAAGCCGACAGTTCCAACCAGGAGCTGTTCAATGTCACAAGGTCGTTTTTCAGGCCAGGCTGATCCCACGACCCCACGTGAAGCACCCACTTTCCATAGATCTGCCACCCACACAGGCAAAAGATCCACACAACTCATGACTGGACTATTTGTGTTAGAGAGGGATTAGACTTTATTTCCCAGTACAATACAACAGTGTCTGATGGAGGTAGGAATAAAGTTATATATATATTTTTTTTAGCTTGCAATCATTGTTTTACTACTTTAAAAAAAGAGATACAAAGTTCATTTGTGATCTTGAAAACTGTTTTTGAACGCCAAAAAAAAACGGTCCAAAAATGTTGAAGCCAGAGAAAGATAGTCCTCAAAATGTCCTTTAAAGGACAAGTGGAAGAAAGAAAGTGGAAACAATCTTATCCCATGGCAACTGGGAAACTTCATCTGCTGAGGCGTTTGCTTGCAGCATGAGCGGGGGATTATTTTAATTACTTAACACTTGTTTATTTCCAACTCGGATAGTTTATTTGTTAGTGATTGCAAGTTAATTAGAAATTGAAATTTCAACTAAAAATCTAAAGTTTCTTGATAAAAGCACTTAAAATAACTTTACATTAGGTACGGTAGAGACAAGCTGCATTCATGTGCGCAGGTAACTAGATGTGCTGGAGATTTACTGATGTAAAACTAACACCTCCACAGATGCATCAGTGCAGTAGGTTGCAGTAGGTTTAGTTGTTAACAGGTTTAGTTATTTTTAATGACACTGGAGCAAATTTTAATTGAAAATATCACCAAAACTAAAGTCAGACATTTTAGGTATATGAACACACTTCAGTTTGCTCCGAGCTCAGTCGCACACGACCGGCCCATAACAAATGATCACTGATACTCACAGGACTGTGGCTGTCCAGTACCAGAGGCTTCACCAACTCTTTACAGTCCAGTTCAGATGCGGCACCCAGGGAGGTGAAAGCCAGCAGAGCAACAACCAGCTGTGCAGCCATGGCTCAAGACAGCAGGCAGCCAGAGAGCAACACTAATGTCAGGATCCCGCCAGCTAGAGACTCCTCAAAGGAACTGGGAGAAGTGTTCGGTAACAGTGGGCCGGGCCACACACACACACACACACACACACACACACACACACACACACACACACACACACACACACACACACACACACACACACACACACACACACACACACACACACACACACACACACACACACACACACACCCCTCTGGGTAAGATGTGTTTTCACTTTTCACATCCAGTGTGTTTTCACATCCAGTCAACTGGGCTTGTGTCCTAGTTATCTCGTTACATAATGGCCATCTGGCAGAGTCTGAATAGCAAGACTAGGGGGCGTTTCAATGTGAACGCCTTCTTGCACAGACACACACACACACACACACACACACACACACACACACACACACACACACACACACACACACACACACACACACACACACACACACACACACACACACACACACACTCACACACACATTCACAGAATAGCAGAAGAATAAAAAGAAAGACACAAACAGAGAAGTATCTCCAACTCCTCATTTCTCATTTCAGTAACAGCAATGGCTTCAAAACATTTGGGTTTGCTATTTGGGAAAACGTTCTGCCATGTGGGGTGGAGACCAAGGATGGCAATCAAATGGCCATTTCCCAGACAGGGACGTGGGTGACACTTTGGTAGCCAAATGGGAACACAACTGACTTTTCGATTGGCAAAGAGGAACTCGGTCTTCGGTCACCGAATGGGAACATAACTGATAATTGAGTGTCAAATAGGAACTCTAACTTTATGCTAATTGGGCCTAAAGCTGCCATGCCGACTACTCTGACCAAGTGAGTCAAGTTCAGAAGGTGTGTCCAAATGACACCTTTTCAAATGCTCACATTTTCTCAGACAATAACTCGAATTGGCTGAAAGCTGGACCGAATGTCCCAACTTGGAACCCAGAGCCTATGACGCACACACTCCATAGACTTGATGGGATGCTAACTTCTTTCAGGAGCATCCGTTCAATGGGGAACCAGGTCAGCTGCGTACAGCAGCCTCTATTGTAATACATACAAGAATATCAATTCCATACCAACACATCAATAACAAGTCTGAATTTGGGGTTTTGACAGTCATCCCATTCAAAGCATTTCCAAATGGCAAGATATTGCGGCAATGTATCATTTCCTAATAAAATGCCATTTGGAAATGCTGGTTTCCAAGTTGTCACCTTGAATGGCATAAAAATGTCCAAATTGCACTCACTGATGTGGAAAATCCAGCTCGTACATTCAAAGTATTTTCAAATATCAAGATATTAGAAAATAACTAGAATCTATTATTTGGAAAACCTCTTAACGGGATGACCAGGCTTCCCAGTAGTCAACCTGAGTCAAAGAAAAGTTCACAAATAGCACCTCAAGTGGCAGAAATGTTCCCAATGACACCCCAAGCAGCAATTCTCAAATTACCTTCCCCCAAAACAACTTTGAACCATGGTGGTCGGGACTTGCTCACTCGCTAGTCCTTTAAAGGAGAACCAGGATGAGGAGTAGAGCCTGTGTGTGATGCATCTGCACTTTAACATGTAACTACACCACCTGTTTGGGGGTATGACAACTGCGACTTTTTTTTTTTTTACTTGACTCATGCCCGGGGTACTCTGGCAGAGAACCAGCAGGAGGAGGGGGCATCAGTAAAGCCCATCCTCGCTGCAAGCACACTCTCCCCGTGTTGTGTAACCACACCACCTGCCCAGGGTTCGATGGTTAGTACTTACATTTTGACATTCGGCATTCTTTTGAACCGAGTCAGGTTTCCCAAATGTAAACCCACACCCTGCCCCCGACGAGTTATAATCTGTGTGTGATCCTTGATTCATGATGTCTTGTCTTCTTCCCTCAGGGTCTGCACTGGTCTGATTGAGTTGAAACCAATTAAGAAGGGGGAGAAACCTCGGTTCACTGTCTTACACCTTCAGGCCACTGCAGCAGTTTTTGTTTTGTGACTGATTAATTAAGGTTACAGAGATGACACCAGATTCAACGACCATTTGTTGGCCGATCTGAGTGACTTCCCTTTTTGTAGTTAATTTTGGTGGGCCATCAGGTTTCTCTTGTTGTCAATGTTTACTGTGGTTATTTTCTATTGAATTACGTTTAGTGAGAGGAATATTTTTGCTGCAACTACTTGACTCTTGGTTATGTTGGACCTCTTTTGCAGAAAGCCTTTTTGGGATTGTGACACACTCCACATGGAGTGCCAGTGCTGTCTTACATAACATGCAAGACTACTTCCCCGTGGAAACAGTTCAGAGATTTATTGTTCTGTTTTTTTTTGTTTTGTTTTTTTTTGCTAGAGGGAACACATCATTACTAATCACAATGGTAATACTTTATTTTGCTGGAAATTCTTTTGGATACATAATCAAATAGTCCCTCAGAGAGATAGTGTTGAGATGTGATTAAAAGCATGCCTGGTTAAATTATGAATGAAAAAGGGTATAAATCTGCTTTTTCCATTCAGGCAAAACAAATGGCGCAACAGCTGTTTTCCAAAATGTTACAAACTGTTGCCCTGGACAACATGAAAACACTAGTATTGATTAAGAACAGGAATGCATGAAACAATCAGCTTGTCCACAATCCCGCTTACCATCTCTGACTCCCAAAAACAGTTGCGGTAACAAATCCCCTACTTTGTTTCAGACTAGCCTGAAAGTACAAGTAGATTGTTTTAATGCCAAACATCAGCATGCAAACACACAATGTCATTATGATTTAATAAAAAAAAAAAAAGTTGTTCTCTCCACATTTGACAGGACATCAGAGAACTTGAACTCATTGTTCTTTCTTTGTTGCATCTGTGTCAGCCTCCTTCTCATCAGGACACAGGTCTGAAACACAGGAAGAAAATGTAGTTGAGAAATCCTTTGTTAAATTAGGCACACTGGTTACTGTTGAGTGTATAGATGGAGAGATGGAGAGCGATAGCAGGGCAGCATACCTGTGTTTGTTCCAAAGTGTAACTCTTCTGGAAAGTTGAGGCACTTGGCCTGTTTCTTGAATTTGTCTTGATGAGAAGCATCCAAGGTTCCAGACTTTGCTGGAGAGCAGAGAGCAGAGAGGTTAAAAAAACAAAACATCTGCAGTTTGAAATAAATTGATTTAACGGAGTACTAAATTTCGAACATTTTTTGCTCGAGAAAAGCCGTTTAACAGTTAAAGGTAAACTCACTGAAAAGGTAGAGGTTTCTCCTTTCTTTAGTTTGCCCATTTTCCACCGATACCGACTGGTCTGTCCACAGGAGGCAGTCAGGGCATGTCACCAGATGCCTTCCAATATGGTCATGAGTCGAGGCGTTAAAAGAAACTGTAGACACAGAACAGAAGGTCTTATGCATTTGAAACTTCGATAGATAAACCAGAAATACCAATATTATACTTCACTTACATGTCACCTTGGTTAAATTTGTAGAGAAAATGAAGTTGACAGCTCCTTGAAAACATTTTCCATCTCTTGAAAGGAAAAGTAAATATAATAAGCACATAAAAAAAACTTAAGAACCAGTTACTTTGTACACTGTCTGGAAGCCTTCAAAGTCTTAACAGTCACAATCAAAAGATCCCCAATTACATTTTGTCTCCGTAGCGCATGGTCATTTCATTGCTACCAGGTATGGGTGCGATATCCAACCAGGAGCTGTGGATAGCTCTAAGTGCGTTCCGGGCAATTCCATTGTCTGATGTTCCTGTGTGGAATATCCATTTCCCACAAATCTAGACAGAAATGAGCAAAATTAAAATCCATTCTCAAATTTTTTTTACACAGATCTGACAATCATGTGGAGTAGCCTTTGAGATACAGTTACAGTGATCAGTCTTCAAATTACGAACAATACATTTTACAGATACCATTAATTAAGACACATGTTATTGTCTGAATGTAGGTTCAGGTCAGCCTAAAAAAGGAACTGTCACAGTGAGCTTTGAGTCACCTACTTTTTTTTTTATTGTGGTGGTGTTTTGAAGGGATTCTGCGAAACTCAGACGTAAGATGTAAAACAGTGACTCTTCAACCAACACTACAACTGAAAATTCAAACGTTTTAATTGCAGTCATATTAGGTTGCTTATTTATTTTTATTTTTTTTCCTTTTAGCTCATGGCTGTAGTTCTCAAATCCCAGATACTGGAGTTTCAAGAAGGCACAACAATGTGAAAACACAAAAATAAAAACTGCAGCAATTGGTGTACAAATTCTGTTTGTGAGTTAGGTTAGGGTAATGCATGCAAAACCACAAATGTGGCCTCCCAGTGTTGAGGACTTCATACCTTGGTTGGATCCACCTCAGTTTTAACCAGGTCTTCACAGTCTGGATCAGATGCAGCAGTAAGCGTAAAGAGCCCCAGCAAAGCTAAACAAAACTGAACAGGCATGATTATAAGTCAAATGGCTGTCTGCTTGCTGCCACTGCGAGATCAGGACAAGTGAAGTCTTGCAACGAGTCTGGTGTGAGGCTAGGCAGAGGAAGATTTATATAAGAGATGGTGGGGGAGGAGATTCTGGGGAGACAGCTTTCAGCCACATGTGTGGAGAACAGGCGTGTGTAATTTATGACTCATAATGCTGCACACAAGAACTGTGTCCGTTTTTAAATGTGTGAAAGATATTTGTGAGCTGTTGATTCATTTAAGAGTTAGGTACATTTTATTTAGAAAATCTGTGACGTGGAAAGAGAGTGAGTTCTGCCACCTGGTGGGTGCTGTGTGGCGCGGAGAGAGACGTGTTTTCTGTCCTTCAAACTTGAACATGGCTTTCAGTGGAGTGCTAAAAAAAAGAAAGAAAAGAAAACCGTGATCATTTACAGTCAGAACGGACGGTCTCTGTTGAAAAAAAACAACCTACTGGAACTTTTCTCAGTGAGTTTGAATTGTCTCTGAATAAGAGGTAGTTTGATTCTCAAGGAAATACCGTGGAGTTCAATTCTGGCGGTGATACGCCAACAGCTGGCGCCGCCAACTAAGCAAGTTACATGTGAAATTGTACATGCCTGGTCGTCTATGAGTTGTAGTTAGCCTGCTGTAACATTGTGTGCAAGTAATGCAGGTTATATAAACTTTGTAGAGGGTGTGTGTGTTTCATCACCGAGTCTGCGCAATGCAATGCGCTGAAAAAAGGTTTTCCTCTATAGTCGCTCGGTGGCGCGGTGTAGCCGCCATTTTGAGGCTTCGGGAGAGTCCTCTTTCTTTATTCCCTTTGAGACACTCCTTATCAATGTTCTTGATTTCTTGAAAAAATAACTTCATGAGAAGTAACTAATGTGATGCAGCACGATAAAAAGAGAGAGTTGAATGTATAATTTTTATGTTACTTTGACTATTTCAAACAGGTCAGGTATTTTCTTTAATGGTGAATGATTCAACAATGATCCAGTATATGTATATATATATATATATTTATATATATATACACACACTGTATATGCCGTTATTTTGTCCTTTAAGAAGATTATTGACCATTAATATATTTAATTCTGTCAGATACATTTTTCGCGGTGTCTGTGTGTGATGATAGTATTTCTCTTCCTCTGTGTGTTGTGCGTTTGAGCATAGAAAGGAACATCCCATGTACAAAGATCGCGATCTTGTCACACATAATCTGCAGACAGCGCTGACAGGAACGGGGCTGTACGGAGGTAACAGTCAGTAAGTAAACAAGTGAATAAGAATCACTGAGCTTAAGAAGGTCCTGCTCGTGGAGAAAGTGATGCCACGATTGATACCACTCTTCTGTCAAGAATAAAAATTTAGCCAGCAGCTGATACGCTGAATTTTGCATACAAACTGGAAACAGGCTGGAGGCGTCAAAAGGTAACAATATCCACCTACCAGCACCTCTAATCCTCAAGTTATATTTTGTTTCTCTTTTATCTTAAGTCATACAAAACAGAAGAGTAAAAACAATTGAGTATAGCTTGTAGCTTTTCTGTGTGTTGATCTGAGGCTCTCTTTTGCAGGATTTCCCTGTTCACAATCACAAAGGTCACATCTGGAAGCATTCTTTCATCCTTGTTCAAGAGCAATGAATGTCCCTCAGTTGTAGCAAGGAGGGAAGGACCTTCTCTTTTCCTAAACAAATCTAATGACAGTGGCAGGATGAATCTGGGAACACAGAGTCACTTCTCCTTTACATACCCGGGTTTATCTGGAGGGTACCTGGATTAGCGGCATCCCTTTGGCCTCAAGAGTGTTTCTTTAACCTTTAGACCACTACTGCCCCCAAAGTTCTGCCACACGGTGAAAGCTGCAAAATTGAAGTGTTGTCAAGGTTTGAGATACTGCTGCACGACACGGGGAGCAGATTGAACCACAACACACCACTTAGAAACATTATTTGTAATGTAAACACAATCGAATGTGTCCCGAAGTCCTGACGAAGGAAAGAAACGGACACTTCGACGAAGGGAAGAGAAGCTTTATACCAGCATATTCAAAACCCATGAAACTTCTCTGTGTATTTACAAAAACATAATACAAGAATAAAAAAGAGAAAATGAACACATCACAAATGGAGTCCCACATACTGCCACAAAACAGAAAACATGATCCAATTTACAAATGCATCTTCTTGTATTCCCACATATGGCTTCAATTTAACACAAAAAACCCGAAACAAAACATCTCTGTTCAGTTGTGATGGTGCGTCATCGGTCCATCGCTCCCTTCCGCAGTATTTCTCTCCAGATTTATCCTTAAATAATAATAATAATAATAATAATATCAAATACACATACAAGACAGAGGAGCTACATTTGTGAGCTGTACACTTTGCAGTAAGGGAAGGGAGAGGAGAATGTTCACAATAATATTGACCCTTTGTACATGATGATCGTCCATCTTGGGCAGTGAAAAAGGTTTAAAATAGTGATTTAAAAACAAGCTTATTTTAGCTTTCTGTACCAACTTTTCATATCATACTAAAATCACAGTTTAGCCGGATGACAATTAAGTATGAGTGATCACAGGGACTTTATAAGCTTGCAGTTTAATAATCTGATTTTTAACATTTTATGTCTAGAAAATATGGACTTTTGTACCCATTCTGCCACTGCGACTCCTGGATGTAAAAATATTGAATAATGTGGATCCAGATTTAAAGCAGTAGAGATTAGAGAGGCCTCGGCTAACAAAACCAACAAATTATGGAACCACCGGTTAAATTCAACTCAATTAAAAAAAAAAATCAATTCTCTTTCGCTAACCCTTTCTCAAATGCACCAATGCAGAGTGTAAAGGCCCTCAGAAGCTGTCTCGGTATACCGCTCGCAACGATCGCAACACAAGTGTTCAGTTAAACACAGACAGATGGATATGGCCAAACCTTCAGCCTCTACTGTACTACTGGGTATTAACCTTTGTGCAAACCTTCCCCAGTCTTATCCTGACTCTCCAATTAAATGACAGTTAGCATAGTGACTGATCTCATGGTACTTAAAGGGAGACTAGGGAGCCTTTGACAGAAGAAATAACACATTCTCCCTCTCAGTTCACAATATATATTTTGCTTTTACAGCCCTACTTGGTCTGGTATGACTAGTAGCTTTCGGTTGCTAAATGCTTGTTAATGTAACACACTTTATCCAGATATTACTTGATAATGGACCGATTTTATGCACTATGTTTTAACATTTACCACTTTTACTTGTGGCAACAGAAGCTACTGTTCAACAAACGTTAAATAGTCTTACTTTAACCCTCGTGTAAAGTTTTTTTTTTTCCCCCCCTCAATAACAATTCAAAGTAATTTCAAAAGTAATTTGTGCTGAAGCCTTTCTGTAAATTACAATCAATAATGAATCTGATCTGCTCTTGATTTGCCTCATGGTGAGAGAGAGTGAAACTTCTTCGACCCCACAGTATAAAACATAAAACGCAATGTTAGTGGTCTTAAAGATTTAAACAACCACAAATGCTGAAAAGACTTCACAAATATTCGCACAAGCCTCAACTAAAACCTCCGGGCAATGTGATTATGATATGTCTCTACTTTTCTTCTGACACTGGACAAAGTAATTTGTCAAGAAAAGACAGAAGACAACCAGTTAAATTAACCAATCAATCAATCAATCAATGAAAAAGTGCCGATTTAGATTCTCGGGAATTCAAACTTTAAGATATTGACACTTTGTTTTCAGCGTATTGAACTCTGATATGATGCAAAAGGCAAAAACATCTGTCTGTAACAGGAGTGTGCACTGTCTCATACACACTGTATGCAAATATACAAATAGTTCTCCCTCTGTGTTGTTTCAATTTTGGTTCCTTTGTACAGTCTCATAGTTGCAGAGGAAGAACTGATGAATGTAGCAGTCACCACTTAGAACGGGAGAAGAAACAGGAGAGAAGAGACGTGGAAAGAAACCATGGAGGGGAGGGGGGCGGGGGGGGGGGGTCGTAGGAGGGTGCCTGGGGTGACTGTCCCGACTAGGCAGGTGGTGGTGGAGGAAGAGTTACTGGCCTCGATGACATCACATCCCGTCTCTGCTTTTCTCCAATCCACACCAGGTTACTGAGCGACTGACCAAACCTGCCTCCAGGGCCTTCACACGCTCATCGTCATATTTGGTGAATACTGCAGACATAAAGGAGAAATAAATAAAGTGTGACTGTGCATGTGTGTGTCCACGAAAGAAAATGTGGCACTATTTTTGCAGTAGTATCCTGAATTAGAAACCCCTCTGACATGATATGATGTCAAATTATTTCCAGCAATCTGGGAATTTGAAATAATCTCAAAACATCAAAAAGTATACAATAATTCAACACAATGATTTCTGGCTGAGAGTGAAATAAGAAAATTGTTAACTGTGTCGGGTAACTATCAAGCTACAGTCAGCAGTTGGTTAGTTTAGCATAAAGCTCATCCCAAGCCATATTTATTTATTTCATTTTATGTTTATTTGCTTTTTTGTATATATAGCTTATCTATTTTACTTTATGTATACATATTTGTGAATTTTGGTCTTGTTGTGTGCACCTTTTTTGTGTTTCTTTGCCGCTGTAACAACTGAATTTCCCCACTGTGGGCTTAATAAAGTCTAAGTCTAAGAAACCATGGGGACACAGCTAGCCTGACTTTGGCTCCTTCTAAAGCTCACTAACACTTTATATCTTGTTTTTGTAATCATAAGTGACCTCCCGGAGTGTTGTTGTAACAACGAGGTTACCAGGCAACCATTGGGAACTCCAGGATGTCACAGCAAGCCAAACTACACCTGTAAAAGCTGGTACCTTCATTCTATGGGACTTCTGAGCAGCAAACACTTCTAGTTCCCTCTAACCGCCCCATACAGTCGATGACAATTGACTTACACTTTCGTTCTGAAAAGGGTTGAGGAAGTTCCCTCCCATCTCTCCATCCTCCCTGGGCGTTCCAGGTTGGTTACTCATACTTAGGTTCCCAGGAGAGTTCTGTTCAAAGGTGAGCAAAACACAACTGTCAATACCAACGATACAAAAATTGGAAGTGCAGTGCCAATGCAAACCGGAGGTTCAGACTCAGTAAAGAACTTCTCTTACCTTGGGGAGACTGTCCATATCACCTGACCCTGAAAGAGGAAACACAAGTGTATATATTATAAATATATATATATGACAAATTAGAGACAAACATCACCATGCAGTGCTAATGCAGCACATCCAAGCTACTTGTTCCAGTACCTAAGGATCCATTCATGTGATGGGGCTCCATTCCAGCCATTCCCCCTAAGGGGCCGTCACTACCTGCACCCATGGGGAACTGAGGAGAAAACGCACAGGAGAAAGTGAGAATCACAAACTTTACCATCGAAACAAATTCTAACATGGAAACATTGTTCATTCTGACGTTAAAGAACTTCTGCTCCCACACAGGCTGTAACCACTCAGACACGGCGACATACGGAGAGAAAAATGCCTCACATTTGGTCGGCTTCCACCCGGAGGGACTGTGTTTATCAAAGTGTACATGTTGTCGCCAGAGTTGGTTGAATCTGACAAGGACAAATAAAGAAACCCTGAGAGGATAAAAGAACATTAACATACTGCACGTTTACGCACACATACACAGAGTGTACCTGCCGGACTTGGCATTATTGGAGTTCCAGGTGGCCCCCCTCCTCCTGGAGGTCCCTGAAATCACAGTTTGATTTCCATAACATTCAATCACGGACTTGTGAAATACAGCCTGCTCAGCAAGTGAAGAACAGTTTCAAACTCAAACATACATACCACATAACTTCCTGGAGATGCTGAAGAATAAGGGGTCTACAAAAATACAGAAGAAAACCATGAAAGAAATTAGATAGATATTAAAAAACTTTGTTAGATGTATTTGTTCGAGCACTTACAGAATTGGAGTTGGGAGGATTTGGCCAGGGTCTGCCACCGCCAGGTCCCCTGCAACGCGCACACGCACACGCACACGCACACGCACACACACACACACACACACACACACACACACACACACACACACACACACACACACACACACACACACACTTTATTTTTCTGCTTCTGGCAGGCTTCTTTGTTTCGGATTCATTTGAACAGAGTTGGCAACAACAAGCTCTTCTGATGCCAGTAAAGGATGATGGGAAAAACGAAGTACAAAAAAGCACCAAAAAATAGGAAATCCACCCCCTGGTTCCACCTCCAGACCCAGGAGTCAAGAACATACAGCAAAGAGGTAGTAAAAGACAGTAAAAGATACACAAATTAAATGACTGACTGCAACTGGTGACAGATTACGTGGTGAGTTTGTTTACACTTTAAGCAAGTGAGGGACAGAGAAGATATTTTTCTCTTTTTTTAAACTTGCAACTCACTCTGTCTGTGTGTGTGTGTGTGTGTGTGTGTGTGTGTGTGTGTGTGTGTGTGTGTGTGTGTGTGTGTGTGTGTGTGTGTGTGTGTGTGTGTGTGTGTGTGTGTGTGTGTGTGTCTGTGTGTGTGTCTGTGCGTGCATGCGTGTAGGTAGAGTATAATATTTATATACCACTCACATGCTCATACCAGGCATCCCAGGACCAACCAGGGCATTCAGCGGTGGTCTCATCCCACCTCCATAGTTCTGAAGAAAAAAAAAAAGATACAAAAATTACATTCAGTTTTGTCTTCATGAGAAACACGATCAGAAACAATACTGTGTAAATACGCCTACACATCATCTCACCCCATACCTGGGGCCCAAGCGGTACCATGCCTCTGGGTGGAGTCATCCTCTGCATTGGTCCTCCCATATTTGGATGTCCTGAAACACCAAAATAAACAGTCTTCCAACCAGTCAGTCTGTTTGTTCATGGTATATTCAGGATTTAGGGTTTGTCAGAGTAAGTCTTACGTTTAACCGTTTTTGATTATGTGTATTCTTGTTGTCTTTCTTTAACCTGAAAGTTATTTTATGACATGTAGCCTCTCTGTTATCATGTCTGCTGAAGTCTGTCTGCAAACAAGAACTTCTGTATTTGTTCTGTTTTATACCTTTGTTTGGACACTAAAGCCTTTCAAAACCACAATTTGACCTACTTATCTAGCACAAATGATCATATAACATTTACCACGGCTTTGATGGCAGTTTTCTCTTAATGTTAGACCAACGGCGGCTGAACATCCTGAGTCTTCTTATTTGTGCATAATTTAGGAGTTGTCTGAAGGAGTAAGTAGTTTGTGTAAATGAGTGCGTACTCAAATGATAAAAGAGGAGCAGTTTTCACTATTATCAACAAATCTCACGAGGAGACTACACATCAATTCACCCTCCTAACAAGTATTATATTGTTTGAGTAGCCACAGACACAGCTGATGCCTCTGTGCTGTACAACTTCACCGTCTACAAACCATTTAAACCACATAAACGTGCCTCACTGCAGTCCAGGGCGACATATACCTTCGGTACGATAAGCAAAACAAGTGTGTCTTCATTACATCTCACTACAATATGTACAAACCTTTTCCATGGCATGCTCTGTGATCTCTACTGTGACTCTCCAAAGATCCAAAACAAAGCTGCGCAACCAAGTTCATTGTAATGAAAAAAAATGTCAGCTAATGCAACAGTGTGGCTCTTTAATGTGTCTTTTCTTTTTTTAGCCAAGCTAGAAGTGTGGCTTGAGGGAAGGCTGGTCCACATCTTTTGCCCCAACTGAGATATCTAAACAACTATTCAATAGATTGACATGACGTTTTTGTTTAATGATCCCCTGAAGAATCCTGGGAGAAGAAGACTATCGCGATTCCCTGACTTCTCCCCTCCACTGCTATACTGAGGCTGTCATTTTTGTCTTTTTGTTGAAATCTCTTGACAGCATCAGTATGGATTGCCATGAAATTTGGTACAAACATCTATGATCCGTGAGAATCTCAGTCTTGCTAAAAATTTTGGGATGTCAGTTTAATGGTAAACAAGCTATCAGACTTTGATCTCACAAAAACAACAACAACAACAACAACAACAACATTTGGTTAAATTCAAAAGTTAAAATCATGCCTGTGTTGTCTGCGTTTGTGTTGACACGTGTGTCTGTGTGTACCTTGCTGTCTTGTGGGATCCATTCCACTGGGTAACATAGGCTGGCTACCTGGAACTCCTCCAAGTCCCTACAAAGGGAACAGGATCCATCTCAGCATTATCATCACTGTCACACAGATACTCACTGTCCAGTTATATCTGCTGCCTGCAGGTGTCAGTGTGGGTCTTACCTGGTTAGGTAATCTGAGGGGCGGTCTGGGTCCTCCGGGGTATCGAGGTGACATAAATGGCTGGAAAACAGGTCAATATCTGAATAAATGGAAAAATCAATCTTCAAAAGAACCAAAAACTGTGACTCAATGGTTGGGTTGCCATTTGTATAACCATTTTCACAGAAACAAAAAGGTTTTTTACAAACCGCAGGGGGGCACTATGGCATTGTTTTTTTTTTTTCCACTCTTCAATACAGGGAACCATAAAGCTACTAAAAGTGTCGTTATCCTTTAACAACTGTTCCATGACAGTAGAGCAGGGAAGCTGACCACATTTTCATTGGATTGAATTTATGGAAAAAGAATGCGAGGATAAAGGATGAGGTTCGTTAATAATGATGTCAGCGCATGTGTTAACTGTGGGGAATTTTTGGCTGCACGTGTGAGAAGGTCTTTTGCAGCTGTGAGTGGGTTTTCACTTGTCCTCACCACAGACAGTAGCAGTGCTGTCTTATGTCTGCTGAACTGATGCCACCGTGGTCAGTCCGCAGTGCTGCAACTGCAGCACTACAATGTGCCACTAGAGAGCAATAGTTCTCTTAATATGATCAGGGCCTTCTCTTCAGTGACTCTCTTAGACATAGACATCAAATTACTCTAGTCAGAGGCTTTTAGGCCTATTTAAGAACTACAATGGCATTTTTTTGTATTAGTAAAAAAAAAAAAAAGACAACAACCAAAACCAAGACAGTTGGGAATGAGTGAGTCAGTGAATGGCTTAAGTCATAAACAGAATCAGTGAATGAATAAAATATATTTGCAGGACAAGTAAACATCGTCTGTGATCTACATTTACTTGAGCAATGACGGTGCAGCTAATGACAAAATTCAGCTGTGCAGATATTCTCTGATCTGGTCCACACACAAAGAACCTGAAGAAAGAACTGCATGGCAATCAGGTAATTGTTGCATTTCTTCATCTGATGAATCTTGACAAGACCTCAGCTTCAAAGAGCAACTGATCATCAGAAGGAGATGGTAAAAGGTTGCTCAGACTCACATTTGAGTTTTTGAAAGCGGAACTAAGAAATGCCTCGGAAGGCTATTGATCTGTGTCAGATGTAGCGAGCGTCTGAATTTGACTGATAATGACGGTTAATCGATGTACAACTGGCAGAGTCTTTAGAGATGATATGGGCCAATGCTGCGTGTGCGTGTGTGTGTGTGTGTGTGTTTGTCTGCCAGAGTATGTCAGAAGCTTTTCTTTCCATTTTGAGAATCCCACACAGGTAAATGCAGAGTGTTCACATATACAGGGTACTGCACATAAATATGAATAAGTTAAGAGTGAGTTCTTTGAAGGACAGCTTTATGAATTAAAAACCTATATGTAAAAAAAAAATCTGAGTCAATGTAATGTTGGATACAGGACTGTGTGTGTGTGTGTGTGTGTGTGTGTGTGTGTGTGTGTGTGTGTGTGTGTGTGTGTGTGTGTGTGTGTGTGTGTGTGTGTGTGTGTGTGTGTCCTGTATACCTGAAAGAATCCTGGAGGGACTGGCCCCACAGGCATGCCCTCTCCTGGGGGAAGGTTCCCCAGGACGGGGCTTGGAGCTGCTGCAGCACTCTGAAAGAGACAAACACACACACACACACACACACACACACACACACACACACACACACACACACACACACACACACACACACACACACACACACACACACACACACACACACACACACACACACACACACACACACACACACACACACAAAGAGAAGAGACTTCAACACACATCTCAAACTCGTCTGCAACTCAACTGACTCAACACCTGTCTGCTCCTGTTCAGCCCTTCCTGTTTAGTCGAGTGCTGTAGTACTCCATTACAAATTTGAGGTACTTTCGCGTCAGTATTTCCAATTCATGCTGCTTTATAATTCTATTGCTTCCTCTAGAGGAATCCTCTAGATCCTTGAGTTACTTTGTAGATTAAGATTTCAAACACAAAACTTAGCATACAAAATATGGTGCACTATCAAGAGAATACAACAGTTGAAACCCTGAGCAAGAGTAAATTGCATCAGTGACAAACATCCATTAATGTATTACAGTATATCACAGGGGTCATTTTTCTGCGCAATTAGTTCACTATATTTAGTTTTGATAGCTTAGCTACATCTTCTTAATTAAATGTGCTTAGTTTACTGTTATATGTTGGTATTTTTATACTCCAGTATTTCCTCTTTTCCGTGACGTCTTCCACTTATGTTGCGTAAATGATGCCTGCAATAAAACTTTTAAGTGACACAAAACGAAAAGATAAAAATGATCAAGCCGAGGGTTTCTTCCCCCATCTCTCTCCTGCTGTCTCTACTAAGTGGGATATTTCCTGTTTCTGCAGATGCCATGCTGACCCAGGTTTATTTTTATACAATGTGTTTTTTGTTGTGCTTGTCCCAGACGGGTGGCGCTGGATCATTTCAGCACTGCCTCCGTCTGCTTCCTGTGGTATTGTGCTACTAACCCGGAGTTACCACCCAGCACCGGCCTCTTCCTCATCCTCTTTAAGAATACAGAGCAGACAACACGCAGTGTGGGAGACTGTACATCCATATACATGATGATGTGTGAACAGTGAGCACATGAAGCCAGGATGTCTGCATCCCTGTGTGTGTTTATTTTTCAGTATCTGCCCACTCTGTTCTATTTTACTGATCTTCTTTCCCTGCCTCTCTGAAGGCATGGGCTGGGTGTAAAGAGCTCCAGTAAAATTCACCCACGGCCTCTGAAGTTTCCGCCAGCTGACTTTTTAGGTCAGACAGGAACAAGGTTTAATCAGAGCCGAGATAAAAGCAGACTGACGACACTCGTGTATCCGTGTATCCTCCTCTGCTCCACCCCGCCGCATTCGCTATATTCCCTCAACCTCCCTCATTCTCCTTTATATCTCCTGATCGTTAATGTTCAGGCGACGGGGAACAGGATGCGGTGCGGTTTCCTAGATTTCATATTCTGCCGCAAACATAGTCTGTATTTGTCTCGGCAGACGAATCTACAGATGGACACAGATGGATATTGTATCTCCACGGTTCAGTGGTCAGAGACTGGATTCAGTTTGTTTGTGTGTCTAAGTGTACAACATCATGCACAGCATCAAGTGTGTGTTGTGATTTTGCAAGAGTTTTCTCCCTCATCTTTCCCTCTCCCTTATTGCACCCTGGATTACCCAGAATGCCTTTGCTCCTTGGCAGCCTGGAGGTCTGCTGAGTTTGCCTTCATGCACAGAAAGAGAGAGAGAGAGAGAGAGAGAGAGAGAGAGAGAGAGAGAGAGATGGAAAGAGGAGAAAGGAGGACAAAGCAGAGATTATGAGTGTGTGTGTGTGTGTGTGTGTGTGTGTGTGTGTGTGTGTGTGTGTGTGTGTGTGTGTGTGTGTGTGTGTGTGTGTGTGTGTGTGTGTGTGTGTGTGTGTGTGTGTGTGTGTGTGTGTGTGTGTGTGTGTGTGTGCTTGTGGCTGTGTGTGTGTGCCGGGTTTGTGCAGGAAAAGAAGAACAGGGGGAGGAAAAATAAATCTACCTGACCTGCTGACAAAGCAGCATTTTCCAAATACAGCAACAAGAGTAGTAAATAAATAAATAAAAACATGCCACGGTATCTTCCAGCCCCCAAACCAGCACCACCTTCCATTTGTGGAAAACAACAACAACAACAACAACAACAACACTGCTTTAGTACTGGGAGTCTCTCTAGATTATGACAAATCAGATTGAGTCAAATGACTTTAAAAACTCAATGAGTTACACCGAGAAAGGATCGCGAAGCCCCTCCAGAAGTGACGATGTGAACCCTCGGTTGTTGAGACGCTGCTAAATTGGAGGAGTCACATGGTTTGCAGTGATGCTTGTGCAAATTCTGCATGGCATGAATCTGAGACCCGGTTGGGAAATAGGCTTATTTTGCTTTCCCCCCTCAGTCAGATGAGAAGATTATTAGGCCACCACTTTCCTCTCTGTGCTGTGAATATGAAACCAAAGCGAGCAGGTACTTATCTTAGCTTAGTTTAGCATGAGAAGGGGAGGAGCGAGAAAAGCTATCCTGGCTCTGTCAAAGGTAAAAAAAAAAAAAAGGAAAAAAAAAGTGTTTTTTAAATACACTTCTGTAGCTCTCTAAATCATGTGAGATAATTTTTGTTTAATCCATACAAAAAAAAAAAAATGTTGAGTACAAATAGAAGATAAAATGATGGGGTTGATGTGCAGAGCATTTCTGGGCGAGTTGCAGTAACTTCCTAACCTGAGGGGTGAACTACGAAGAGAGATTAGTGGGTTAGCCAGGTATGTTGAGACTCAAGCCAGAGTTTGTCAGTGTCACGAAGCTGGCTAGATCACCATGGTAACTCGTGCTGCAAACTTAAACCTGGTCCGGAGCAGGTAATGTTGGAGATATCAGATCAAAACGCGAATAAGTACCACCTACTGAACAGTCAGTTCTCGCTTAAACTTGTCATCACCGATCGGGAGAAGATCCAGTGGAGCGCTCAGAGACCGACAAACCTCTGTGTCTTTCCCCGGTGATTTTTTTTTTTTTTAATGAGGTATAGATTAATATTTACTGATATCATCCAACAACAGGGACTGACTGATGCACTAAAGCACTGCACTTCACAACATACGACAGTAAACTTACCTGCCGCTTTGAATTACGTTTTTACATTTATTTCATATTTGCTCCTCGGTCCGTTTGACACCTCGCAGGTGAAATGATAAGACTAAAACGTTCATACGCGTCACGAGAATGCATATAATAATATATTAAGTTTAATGAAATATCCTCACGTAATTAGTCCGATCTTCCTGTGCACGTTATGGTAAAGTGATATTGTAGGCGACACATTCACACAGTCGGCGATTTTTGTTGTTGTTGTTGTTGTTGTACATCTTCCCGTCATTTAGCTGCTGCAGCTGTGCTGCTTTCAGTGTGGTTTTGTGTTTAACTTCATTCTGTTTTTTATTTTTTTATTTATTTTTTAATTATAGTTTGCACCTCGTTTTTAAAATATGTGGCTCTGCTGCCAGTACATGTGTCCATGTTTGTGATTGGTCAGATGCTGTAAACACCTCCTCATGTATGTGAACGCGCTCAGAGCCGAAAGCAGAAAGCCTGAGTTACCGGAGAAAGATAACCACTGTCGTAGTACCGATTATCTCTGACTGAGAGTTTCCGCTTTGTTGAGCCAGCTGGCAAAGGAAACCTGGGTATGTTGAACTTGCTCCGAGGTACACCCCTCTGGAGCCTCAAAGTTTAGACAAATGTTGGTACCTTTGAGCAGTGCCAGGCTACATGTTTCAATGTCCTCATCTAACTTGCCAAAAAAAAAATAAAAATAAAAAATAAAAAATATATATATATATAATAAAAATAATTCAAACTATTCCTGCATTGTTGTAAAGATTGAGGTAATTTAAAAACAATTTAAAGACAAGTTTCTCCATTGATAAGTTAATTGTTCAACTCTTAAATGTCCCACTTATATGGTGGTTTAATGAATCAAAAAAGAAATGAAGGTATTAAAAGGAGGGTTTTTGACATTTTGTATTTAAAAAAACAGAAAGACGATAATCTGATCTTCCATCTCTTAAATGTTAATGTCAAAACTGGCCTAAAAATGTTGCATCAGTCTCGTGGCAATAAGAATATATTCTACAAGCGGACATCACACATTCAAACGCAAAACCTCAGCAGTTTTCCAATGAAGGACAGTAAACAGTATCTTCAGTCAGTTCAGTTGAAGTGATGGACACGAAAAAACAGTCGATGAAGCTTCAGGATTTGTAGAATCAGAAGACTGAGTGTTCTCCCAGAGTTGGTGTTTATTTCAATAGAATAAATTAAAAAATAAATATAGCTCATCACTTCCTCTGTGAGACTCACTATCTTTATCAGCTGACTTATGCATAGTGATAGAGGTGAATGTAGTTTATTCCACAAGTAACAACGCAGCATTGCTCCAATAACTGATAACAGTTTAATTAAACATGCTGATGTGTTAAACCCTTCACCTTTCCCATTCAAAAACTACGCAGTCACTCATGGCTGTCGGTAATTGTGTTGACAGTGAGATTACAGGGCATCACCTGATGTAATGTGATCGCATCAATGCTGTTCCTTATGTTAGCTACAAACAACGCAGTGATCAGGAAGTTACTGTCATTCATACGTTATGGTGAATTTCACTCCGTACATTTCTGTTTAAATACTGATTCACAGCCGAGCGCAACATATCCCAGCACTTAACCTTCGTCAACACAAAAGGTCCACAGATTGGTACACACTGTCAATGAGCCTATCATTTACACCTCTCACACAGAAGTGTTTACACTTTTTCTGACAAGGCCAGGAGAGAGGAACAGTAAGCTACTCAGCTGGTGGCTCTACACTTTAAAACTGCATCACATTATCGTGTGATTGTAGCTGTTGGCAGTGTTGCAAGGTACATTTGAACTGAGCTTAAAGATAATCAAACACTGCTGCTAATTTTAATTGCACTTGATCCGATGGAGTTCACTGCAGATTCAATTTGTGAACAAATTGTGAGGCCCATTAGAAAACCAGATTATCTCACAAATGAAATCTTCAGCTGTTAAATGAAAACTAAATTTGTCTTCTTATACTGTTATACTTTTAATAAATTAAGTCATTTTTAGGCACACAAGCCCTCCTCTGCATCCCATTCATGCCCCTCCAAATTCTCTGACCGGCTGCCCTCTTTAATACCATCTTAACTCCCTATTCCTTCATTATCTGCCTTCCTCACTCCAGAAAGACAAAAGAAAACAAGACAATCAATTCATCCTGTCTGTACATTCGCCAATCCCATTACATTAAAGCTTTTGATTTCATAAGTCATCGGATTGTTCAGAGATTTGCTCTCGGTGTATTGTTGCAGACTATCATCCCTGCATTGTGGTGACTGGCGCTCGAACTGAAGGGTGTTTGTGATGAAACCCGAGGCAGTGGAACGGCCCCCGCATGTCCTCAGATGAACACCTGCATCTCCTGGCAAACTCATTTGTTGTGTAAATTATTCAAAACACCACCCTCCAGGAGAATGCTACAGTATACCAGACATACACAA
The DNA here is from genome assembly GCF_029030835.1 of Brachyistius frenatus. Lineage (NCBI taxonomy): Eukaryota > Metazoa > Chordata > Actinopteri > Embiotocidae > Brachyistius > Brachyistius frenatus. The sequence continues at coordinate 284,761 of NW_027210682.1, read as the reverse complement.
CAAGACATACAGGAACAACAGTACTGAATGCGCACTAATGTGTCCTTCATAAAGACCACATTTCCAAAAAGAGGGTAAAATGAGATCAGCGCCTGAAAAAAGCAAAAATAGATACGGATGTCTATGGATAAAAACGGAGTCTTTTGTAGAGACAATTTGAGTCTAACTTTTCCCTCAGGTGGTGTACAGATAACATACAACATACAAAAAAAAAAGGTAAAAAATATCAGTAAATGATATCATATGTTAACACCAAAAGCACTTGAGTTGAAATTGTTTAAACTCAGCTCAGATGTCTGAGAACTAAAACAAGTGGGAAGACCACAGCCACGTCTCTGTCATCACAGAGCTACACGTATTGTGGAAACGTGTATAATCAGAAATGCTGTATTTTATTGCTGTACAACCACATTGCTTTCTCTTATGAAGCATCTTTTGCTTTAGGATAGTGATCAAACCATGCTGTGCTTTTCCAGAAAATCAAAAAAAAAAAAAATCCATTTAAGGAACTGTAGATATTTAGATAGAATCTAATTACGCCACAGCTCGCCACTTTACAACTTCATCAGACTTTCTCCATACTACATTCACACTACACTAATCCCCTCAGACTAAGGGGCTCAGCAATACTTAATGAGATAACTTGCAAACTCTTTCATCCCTATATGTTTACAGATTGCGTCTCCTGCTAATGTGTGTGTGTGTAATGCATGTGTACTTTGTGTGTGTGAAGGTGGGGAGTCATTTTCATTCAATACTGCGGAGACTGAGACACTCAGAGATGCGTGAGTGGAATCTCAAAAGACTGTCTGTGTCTATCTTCTTTTTTTCTCTCTCGCTGTCTCAACCTGCATCTGTCGCTGTCTGCTTTCTCCACCTCTCTGTCTCTCAGGGTCACACAAATAAGCTCTGTCACTTTTTTATTTATTTATTCATATACCACCACATAACAATAGATATCTGTCACACACCAGGAAATAGACATAAAGGACAGGTGATGTTCCACATTTTCTTAAGTGTCAACAAATCCCAGTGTTGCTATTGTAGCCAAAGACATCCTCCATTGTTGTCCAAAAACTATTAGATAGACACAATTGAGCCACACTGTTCCACCTGGTGATGTTCCTTCATCACAGACAATGTCCCAACCCGGTACAAAGCCAAATTATATACTGCTCCCGCCAGTCTACTAGAGGTCACCATGTCAATGTGTTTGCCTCGTTTAAGCGTGAAAAAACATGCCGTTATGTTTAGGGAAAAAAAGCCCTGTGAGGTTAGTGTTAGGCACAAAGTATTGGATAAAAGTCCAGAAAAGATTTCTTTAAGAAATCCAAATCACTTTCTCACAGACTTGAACCGCAGACTTTTGGGTAAAGGTCGGTTGTAGCTGCCTCCATACCAAACGGCAACCATCCGTGACATCACCCATTGGTTCGTGAACTGCCGTTATGAAACATCGAGATTGACTTTTTGGCCGTCACCATCTTGTTAGCTCGGAGGAGTTTCCATATTTGGACGAGCTGGGGCGGACCGAGCGGTGGATCTGACTCTGATTGGGAACCTGAGGACACTACACCTGGTCACCTGTAGCGGAAACCTGACTGCGCCACAGGCCTGTCAATCAAACAGACACAGCCCCAAACACACCACCCTTTGAGGCCTGATATCTAAATAATGACAATTATTTTCAGATGGACCACCAGAAAACTAATAGGAAGGAGGGGGTTTAGCAAATGACCCAATAAAGAATTGTGGAAAAAAAATGATTGACTTTAGATTTCATGAGAGAAGTTGAATGGGAGTCTATTAAGCCAGAGCTTTGTTTGGAGCCAACCCTTAGTGGCACTCGGTGGTATTGCAGTTTAAGGCACTTCCACAGTGGCCTAATGTTTCAGACCCGGAAGCTGCAGCCACTTCATATACAGTCCATGCTCCATACACAGACTTAAGCACTTTTGTACTTTGTCAAATGACCTCCATCACAAGACATTAGTCACCTGACATGTAACATGACTTTTGACGTGTGACGTGTCTGTACTTTTTACGCAGAGGTAAGGCCAACGATCACGCTGACATTACTGTCTTCTAGTGGACTGGCAGGTGTAATACTGTCCTGCTGCAGTAAAAACTAATCTGCAAACCAAAACTGTATTTATGGATAAAGATGATATACTGTATCAGCATTTATTGAATAGTTTTAAATAGAGTACGGAGTGTTTGTGAAAAATAAAATGTGTTTTTCTTTTTTTAATCCTCTTTAAAAAAAAAAAAAAAAAAAATTAAACTATACTGTGTAAAACAAGCAGAACATTTAAAATTAAAGAGCCAGAACCTGAGAATGTTTGTCATTTTTGCTATAAAGACAACAGACAAAAGTTGCTGATTACTTCTACGTACATATTCTAATCAAGCAATCAATTAATTAATTCAGCTCTAATATTTAACAAAGGTCATTATGGAACTCTGGCAAGTAGTAGGAGTAGGGTTAATATAATTTCTTTGCAGTTGCAGTGAAAAATGACATGAGAGTGTACGACAACAGACGTGTAAAAATGACAGCTGAGCGAAGCTTGAGTAAAAAAATTCACATGTTCTTCATTCTGTATGCCGGCTGCCTCGGTGAGGGGTAGTGGTGGGATGTGGAAGGGTTACCACTGAGTCTCAAGGCCACCCACTGCAGCACATCAGGATCTACAAATGACACACTACACAGGAAGGAACTCTGTCCCTCCTCCCTCTCCCTCTTTCCCGCTCCCTCCATCCTCTCAAATGCCATTAGTCCACTTCCTGAACGAGGGAGGGGGGAATGGAAAGACGAGATGCAACCATTCTGCGTGACACACACACACACACACACACACACACACACACACACACACACACACACACACACACACACACACACACACACACACACACACACACACACACACACACACACACACACACACACACACACACACACACACACACGCACACAAACTTTCTAATATGCACATTAAAGTGTGACAGTGGAAACACAATGAGGAGATTGATTTCTGCATTGGTGTATATGCGCAGAATATAACTTTCTCGTCTGTCAATCACTGTCAAAAGTATAACTACAGAATCTCTAACTAAAAGTTTGAACTAAGAAAATCCTGCCAGGCGGCACAAAAGTAAGAGAGACAGACAAAAAAAGAAGTGTGCTAGCAGGGTAGAGATGAGAATGGGTGTGCTCTGCTTTTAACCATGTATTATTCACACTCTCCTGTGGCAAGAGAGATCCACACACTCCACTGTTGAATCCAGAGCCAAACTCACTTTAAAGGCAGACAGGCTTAAAATCACCCTCTGGCATTCTAAGCTCCCTTTCTGAACCAAAACATGCCATATGGTACACCAGTAAAACAGCAGCGAGTGTAAAAATGTGTCGTCTCCACGCTCTTCATCCCACACCTCTGCTGTTTAACCACATTGTACCACAGCTGCTTGTAAGTATCTGAACCAAGTCCAAGTTTTTTGGACCGAGTCGAGTCGAGTCACGTCTGAAATCTTCTGGACCAAACCCATATCACGTTTAATTTTTATAGCGCCAAATCAAAACATATATCATCTCTAGGCAGTTTATATTTAAGGTCCTTACAACAGAAGGCAGCATAGTGCATGTAATTGGGAGTATCCTCCCGTTCAATATTGAATCTGAGCCAGGTTCATTCACTCCTTTCTCCTTCTAGACACACGTATCCTCTCTCCCCCTGCCTCCCACTCGTCCCATTTATCCAATCACTGCATGCCTCAGACTTTCCGTCACGGCTCATATTATTCAAGTATGGCGCACTTTCCTTATTGTCCCTCGTGCTCGTCTTGCAGGCACCCGGTGGCTCCACCTGGGACTCAGGCCCCCTCACTTGTTCAGGCTCAAGTGGCCTCCTGCAGAGTGCTTTGCGAGGATCTGCACCAAAACCCAGTGTTGTTGACAGGCAAAAAGGGGGAGATGGGAAATTTCCCAGCTTAAATAGGCCGCCAAATTTGGAGAACATGTATGTCAGATGATTATGATGTATGTGGCATGTCACGTGATGCAGAGCGGAGCAGCTCGCGTTGACTGCCTGAACTTGCTCGCAGGCGTCGTTCCATTTGTTCATAAACCATTAATCCAAATGTAAGACTTTAATGTTTAATGTTAAAAGATTAAAAAAAATCTGACTCTTGAATGCGTATTACAATGACTAGTTTAGGTTGGGTTACAAAGGAAAAATGAAAACACAGTGATAATAACCATAACTATTTGAGAAATAGGAAAAGGAATTCTTTTAATAACTAAAAGTAGGAAATATCACACAAACAAATTATTTTTGCGTTATCAAGGCTGTGGGGAGGACAACAGGCGATATGGCGGATATGAAGTGAGGAAATGAGCTTTGTGTGTATGACATAAAATCATTTCTTAATGAAAAACAAAATGTTTCTCTGAATTTAATGTTTTTTTTTTTTTATTTCATTCTGGCCCAATCCTAGTTCTCACTGCTCAGTACGTGAATTCTTTGAAACCTTTGCAATCTTCATCACATTCGGCAGCACATTATCCTGCACAACAGAATTCCCACTAGCTCCCAGACACTCTCTAGTGTAACATCACAGGTGATTACCTGGTAAAATGGCAGCACAGCACTAATCTGCTCGGTCTCACTGGGCGATTACAGGTGGGTGATATCAACTGCACAGAGGGGGGAGAGGACAATGGAAGGGGTAAGGGAGGGGGGAGGGAGCATTGGCCGTGTTTCCTTTATCACTGATGTCATTATCGACCCTTGTAAACATCTCTAAGGCTGCAAGGAGCTGTATAATATGTGAGGTGGAGTCAAAGGCTGATGCGCTGTCAGATACAGTACGGAGTTAAAAATGATTTGGTGCTGGGTTGTCACACTTCTCCCACCACTATCTTACTCGGTTCAACGACACTGGGGGGAGATAAGGGAGATGGACTGAACACAGAGGAGAACGTGGAAAGACACAGAGGCAGATTTAAACGACACGGCTTGAGATGAAGAGGCGACTATATCACGGTCTTTTCTATCTGCGCACAGAATTTCGATCCACAAAAATCCACAAACTATGCCATCGTTGACCGAGTCATATCTATTCTTTTCAAACATATCAGTGCAATTGCCAAGATTGAAGAGATAGAAAATTGACAGAGCTGTCGATACAAAGACCTACAGTAGCCACAGGAGGAACTCGTCAGAAGTTGTCTCATTTTGCAGTCCTTCTAGAGTTAGAAGGCCACACGTAAGAGACAGCACAAGATAAGGATATGGGTGTCTACAACAGCAAAAAAAGCACTGGGGTTAGTTGGGGTCAAAGAGATAACGTGCCAGTCTGATCGTGTCAGCATTCTCTTTTTGCCCTCCTACTTTTCCTGCGTACTCCTGCCGCCACTTCTACTGCTCAATCTCTGGATCATTCACTATAATCCTTTTCACACACATAACCTGTGAGACTGCTGCTGTATAAACATTTGCAGCATTTCTATGACTTCTCTCGCAGACAGGTCAGGGAATACAGACGATGTGAAAGAACACACTGTCCAATGTGAAAAATATGTGCTAACCTTGAATGATTTCAAACGAAAATATTTAATTCCAAGTCGCTTGTGACTACAAAACATCAACTTTGACCTCAGTTAGAATTAAACAGAAATAATCTTTCTGGATGAAGCTGCATGTGTCAAAGCTTAGATAGCAATAGTGCATTAACTCAGACTATTGCAGACTCATAACATAAGCTCCTGACAAAGCCCCTTATTTTCATAATCAATAATAATAACTGCTGTTAAACTAGAAATTCATCTTCTGTATCAGAGCTGTCACTGCTTTTTCCTCTTTGTTTTCTTACACATGCTTGTCTTTCCTGCCCTCAGTTAACACTCTCCACCATGACCTCATCTCTGCCTTTGCCCTGTAGCGAGCAGCAAGGCGTGCATATCACACAAACACACCATCGCGGCGTGTCTAAACACGCATGTGACATGACTAGGCATAATACACCATAAACACACTCCTCTGAGACAAGAGGGTTGTACGCAACAGGCCAGCCAGAGAGGAAGCAACAGACATGAAGAGGAATGTAGAAGGCGAGAGAACAGAGGCAGAGATAGGCATAGTGAATGAAGACAAGGGAAAAAAAAACCTGCTGATGTGAAAGAGACAAGATGAAGCAGTGTACAGAGAGAGAAGGGGACGAGCAAGGAAGGGAGAAATGAAACAGAGTGAGTGGTTTCTTAAACAAATCCTCGAGTATAAGCAGCCAGACACACAGTAGGCACACAACACAGAAATTTCCCCTGTTTTTTAAAAAACTGTTGGAGATTGTGACAACCATTTCCCTCCCTACTCAACCTATGGAAATTCCCGTTATTTTCCTCCCCTCTCTCCCTCTTCACTGAGCTCGCTCTTCATTGCCATGGCAATGATGTTACAGTGAGTCACCTCCACATCTCCCTCCTCCTCAACACCGCCAAGAAGGAACATGGGAGGGTTTAAGAGAGAGAGGTAGAGAGACATGGACGGAGACAGAGAGAGGGAGAGGGTTGTGGGGGGGAGGAGGAGAAAGAGCTCTGTTTCCCTGGAAACAGACTGGGGGTCTCTGCATCCCCCATTGGTTCTCCACTGGTTGGAATCAGCTTGTTACCCACAATACTTGGAGCCAACAGAGTCTCTGTTTCTAGGTTGTTTCTGTCCACTTAATTTTTCTCTGTTCAAAGGCATGCACACACAAACAAATTCAGGGTCTGGTCTAAATTCAGATTTGCATTTAAGTCCACTGAGTCAAGCTGTTGTCAGGTTTGTTTACTGCTCATGCTTTTTTTTTTTTTAAAGTAATCATTGCACTCAGGAATGGTTGAATTTGTAGCAACTTTTCTGAACAAATATAATGCAATTTTGGGCTTTTTTAGCATCATATCCTGATAAATTATAATAATATTTAAAAGTTGCAAACCAAGGAGAAAAACTGAATTCAGACGCACCAATATTAAGCTCATAATTTGCTTTAGCAAGATGTAAAATTATCTTTTAAAATGTTTTAATGCGGCCTGTGGTACCTGCAACAATATGCAAAAAAGGCTTGAAAAATCTAGGGAATGAGCTCAGAAGATTGCAAAAGTTTTGCTGACTTTCGAATGGTTGGAGCTTCCTGGGAGGCAGCTCTGCCTGAGAAGACGGGTTTAGGGGAGAAAAAAAAAGTCCTACATTTTATAGCATAGCTGCAAAAAGGTTGGGTTGTTATATAAATGTGCTCAGAGAATTTCATGGCAACCTGCCCTTTATGTTTTGATATTTCTTGGGTACAAGTGGAAATTGTAGCCAGAAAAAGGTCAGCTCACATTGCCATCTTTGCAGTGCTTCGGGGAAATTAAACATTAATTATTAATCATTTCAAAATAACAACATTTTCTATTGCAACTTTTTTGAAAGTATTATGTATAATTGGGTTATTAAGGTTGCAAAATATCAGCACTGAAAGAAAATAACCAGAGGGACTCGAGCTAAAGCCCCTTTATATTGACTCATTCAGAAGTATTGTCCAACAATTGCTGTACCAAAGTGTCCTTGTGCTTAGTGTAACGGGACACATTCACACGCCACACATGTTCCTCTTTGCAGGCAGGAGCTGTGCTCAGTTAAACCCTGTCTGTCCTTCAGCCTCTCACAGACAGCACAGTACAATATGTGTGCACTTGTGCTCATCAAACATGAAGAGTGCATCAGTATGTAAATGAGTAACGCAGTGCTGTTGTTATATATTTACAAATCTGTGTATCCTTTAGCTTTACAATAATGACAGCATATGTGCGCTGCTGTTAAATTGAGCGGTGTGAATACATTTCCATGCGTGAGTGGGAGAGTATGAATGTAAGATCTGGCAGCGAGAGACGGAGCATTTTTATCAAAGGGGGTTGCTCTTGGCGCTGCCTCTTGATCTCTTCTTCCCCTCTAACTGCTGTGCGCCTGCTATCTCCCACAGTGATGCCACACAATGATACCAGGCTCCCCTTGTTATAATACTTGCCTGTAAAACTGCTGCCTGTCTACTGCACATTTTATGTTTGCTCGATCTCCAACTGTCACCCTCTTTGTTCATATTAAGTAATTTAGCCTTGTGCAGGCAGACAGTAGGGTGCGATCACAATTAGTTTTACTGCAGTTTTACCAATTTAGCAACATCGACATCTTAAAACTGTGGCTTTCAACCTGGTAATGAAGATATCTCTCAACAAAGCGAAGAGGTCATGAGTGCCCTAAAGACAAATACTGTACTGAACTGCGAAGCACATCGTTTTTTGCGAAAAAAAAATTCCTCTAAAATTGAAAAAAAAAAAAAAAAACTAAGAAGGAAAAACTCTTCACATAAACTACTCACAACTTACAATCCACAGTATGTGTCTACAATATGGACTTAACATGTGAAGCAAACATAAGAGGATATCACGTGTCATAGGATATTGAATGATTTGGGGTTCTGGACTTTTGGTCAGACAAAACAAGACATTTGAGGCTCGGCATTTTTTCAATTGTGGCCAAGACAAATTAATGCACTGCAACTATGTATTTTCTTAAAGGTGCAATATGTACAATTTTAAGTTTAAAGCATTCAAAAATTAACAAAAAATTCCACAGAAAAGTAAAGAAGTAGCAGTGCTAACGTCTATGCATTGTGTTCCAGAGACATATAATGAAGTTAGTATACTAACCAGCAAACCCTGTCTCTCATAATACCACATTTTACCACAAGAAGTGATTATGAGCTGCTGGAGCATCCAGTTTGCCCTCAGTCCAACATTAGAGGAAGAAGGAATTGCGTATCCTAACTTCTTGTTCAAATGAATGGAACAGTAAACATAACTCCTGAAACTCCTTTCAAAATTAAAGCAAAACAAGTGTTAACAACGGTGTTTCCTTTGGCAAGTAAAGGAAGTTTAAATTGCATTAATTACTCTTGAGCTCTGTTGGCCATTATACTTTTGATTTCACATTCTATGATCTAAATTAAAAATAACTACAGATTAATCAATGGAGTGTCCATTTGTCTTCTGGTTGTTTTACTAGAATCTGTAGTTTTTTGGGCCTTTCCTCAGAGAGAATCTATCAGAGATTCACACATTAATGAGATAAACATGTGCAGCTAAAAGCACAGCCACTGAAAACTACATTTTCAGACCTTAAAAGACCTCCACAACCACCTACATTTCAGTTCAAACCACATTTTCATAATCCCTCTTTTAAACGAAACCCATGATTCATCAAGGAGAGTGTTTTAGCCAGCGACTTGCTTCAGTTAAAGCATGTTCTTATCTGGACGCTGCACAGTGTGACCAGTGCAAATGTTAGACACTGATAATCTCCTAAAATCACAAGTTGGGCATCTTTCTCAATGAAGCCTGGTTCAGAGTGCAGCTCTTACATTGTTTTCCATCAGTCCTCCTTGTACCAGTCTGCTTCTCTAACCTCCAGACTGTCTCTTTCAGACCTTGCAAGATGAATCCACTAAGGCGTATTTGTACATGTGTAATTATTCTGCAAAAAAGGGCCACACACAAATACACAATCATGCACCAATGCACTTAACACAATTCATACTGAGACGTTTGTATTTCAATTAAGAGGGCCATTTTTCAGTACAGCAAACATTTTAAAGGGTCTGATATGCTGTTAATATTCCTAATATGGTCTAGCGAGAAATTTCATGCTGACTCTATTCTTTGTCACTCCACTTTAATTTGCCTTTACCATGGTAAGATATTTCGTTGGGGCAAAAATTTGCTTTCAGTAGTGAAACCACTTTATTGTTCCTGCAGAAATCAGTTCAAAATATACGATTCAACCATATTTCTCTTAATTAATTATCTTCATGCATTGCGATATAATTGTATTATATGCCTTTATGTTTGTGTTTTTGCTGCAAGATGGTACAGCTATTATTCCTCAAAGACAGAAACGATTTTGACTTTTGCTTCTAATAAGGTCATTTCCGGGCCAAGCATAAGAATTTAAAAATAGCTTGTTTTTATGGCTCCATGGGCCTTTGCAAATGGAAACCGCTCATTTAGTATTGAGAACACAATTTACAAAGCACTTAACAGAACTGTAAACGGCCTTTCTGATGCTTGAAAAGCCTTGTCTGAGGATGGAAATCAATAACATTGCATCTCTCCTCACTTTGTTCATCAGTCTTTTCTTTCTTTCCTTTTTAACATTAGATTACTGTATTAATGTTCTAGAAGACCATCCTCACACTCAAATCTACTTATATGATCTCCATGATGCGCGTGTAAACAGAGGGAACACAAAAACACAAACGAAACTGCTTGTTTCAATCAGATTCACACAAAGACAATTGTATCTGGTTCAAACTGGTATAAGTGGGCAAATGAAGTCAAAAGCCTTGTCACAATCCCATCAATTATCAAAGGAAAGGGACACAAAGATGATGCGAATGAGCTCCTACATCTGCCCAGCATTAATTAGGACTTCACTCAGTAATTAGCTATCTGAAAATAATTACCATGAAAATGTCTGATTAAAATCTCCATCAGTCTCAAAGTCAGGAGACTGAAAGAGAGACACAAGCATCAAATTAAAGCGTGCTACTTTTTGCAACAACGTCCACCGCGGTTGTCCCCCCATTCTGTTTTAATTGAGCAGCAGATATGTGGGTACTACCTCTGATTGGATCCGAGAAGCAGCGCAGCATTGGAGCAGTTGATTGAAAGTGACCTTGGTCTAATTACAATTGGTCTAATTATAATTCTCTGATTACATCCCTGCAGGAAATGTAAGAATAAGATGCTGCTGGTGGCCTTTGCTAATGACGTTAAGATTTACTCTGAATGATTTCTGAATTGAATTGATTCTGATCAGATAAGTCTAAACAGCAAGATCCTGTTGCTGTCATCATCTTGACTACATTCAGATTAAATTACCGTGAATGTGTTCTGCTTGTTTTTTTGTGTTGAGATGCATTTTAGATTAATTGGTGCAAATCAGAAATAAGTTTTTTCTGTTTCTCCCTCTTATTGTCTCCTTCTATCCCTCTGAATGTTTCTATGTCTTAGAAATGAGGATTCCAAAAGGATTACACCAGGAACCAAAAAGGGTTCTCAACAAGCCGAAGAACCCTATGTGTTCTAGTTACTTTTGTATCTAAGTGTGCCCCTCTCTCCTCTCCTTTTCTGTTTGTCTCTCTGGGCTGAGGTCGTGCTGCCCTCCAGCTCCTTTCGCCGGAGCCGGGATGACATCATCACATCGCTGCCTCGTCCGTGGAGTGCCTATTCATCACCCTGATCATCATCGCCAGCATCAGCAGCATCACCTGCGTATGCACACTCACACTCACACTCACACTCTCTCACACACACACACACACACACACACACACACACACACACACACACACACACACACACACACACACACACACACACACACACACACACACACACACACACACACACACACACACACACCTACAGCAAGAAGATAAAAGAGAAGAGAGCACCCACCAGTTCTAAAGGATTGCAAGCTTAAAGGAAAGAGGGAGCGAACCACAGAGAGGGAAGAGAGAGAAGATCCTGCTGGGGTAGGCAGAAACCCCTGACCTGTGCACTTCCAACAATACATCTCAATAAACCACAGTACAGACAAATCTGATGAGTCAGACTTCAGCCTGCAGAGGGAAAACAACAACATGAAAAGCAGTAGAGAGAAGACCCGATCTCGCACACATGCACACACACGCATGCACACGCATGCAGACGCACACACACACAAACACGCACACAAACACACACACCTCAGAACTCCCAGAGAGAGGAGAGCCACACTTCACCTCTCTTAGTCACCAGTTAATCTAAAACTTCAAGAACGCTGGCACTGCCCATTGTATTCCACTTACTGGATGGCGCATGACTGAGTCAACCCATGCCTTGATGTGCAGGAATTACAGGAGTGAAGTGGAGCAACACTGAAAAAACACAGCACTAAACAACGTTTCCACCACAGAGGCCACCGTCTTCTTGCCCAGTCTGCTCATCAGCGCAACGTGCTCACACTACTTTTTGTGTACGTGCTCTGGCAGAGTATAAACAACAGGTACAAAACACTAAACAGTACAGTACGTTCTATACACTTTATCACACAGTTTGAACATCACAACAAGCATTCAATTAAACAGCACCTCAGGTCAAGATTAGTAAAGAGATAAAAACATTTCACCAGCTTCTAAGTACAAGTTGCATCGCATGACCAAACAGTATGAAGCATAATGTTCCCGGATTAGATGTGACAAACTGAATGAGGTTGTCCCACCTTTATGATCTAAATATGCAACAAGCCACTCTGTGTCATTGTCATCTCAGCCAAGGAGGTTATGTTTTTGGTGCAGTTTGTTTCTTTGTCTGTTTGTCTGCAAGATTATGGAAAACCTTAATGCCCTTATAATATAACATCTATCTCCCTGCAATAATCTTTGAGGGACACTGTGCCGGAAAAGAGGGAAAACACAATATTAGTGTAGACTCACGTAGTCATGGAAAGCCTTGGCCTCACTGGAGTGCTCACATGTGTCTCGTCTCTCTGGAGCTGCACAGTACAGGTCCCAGAAAACACTACAAGAAAGGCAGTTAGAGCAAGTGGCGATTAAAGACAAACAATAAAAGCCTCAGGGAGACAAATTCTAGGTTGTATGGTAATCCAGCATCAAGACAATAGATGTAATAGATGACTTGAAGTGCAGAGTTACACTTGGCAAACAGCAAATTGAAGAAGAGCTTTTGGGGACAAGTATTGACATAAAAAAAATAAAAACAGGAGGAGGAGAGTAAATGATCATTTTATTCAGTCGTGTCAGTGATGGAATAAAGAAAAACAACATTAACGAGAATATATGTGGACTCATTAGACACAAAAACACTCACCACCACCATGAGTGGAGGAACCCCGGAGGTTCTCCTAATGTGATGTTCTTCTCCCATCGGATCTTGACAGACACACAGAGAGAGAATGAGACGCTTCAGAAACATATTGAGTATAAAAACATGCCTGACATCCGAATTACCTGCTTTACAAGGTTGAAAAGGGAGCCAGGGAATTCTTATAACACATGCCATTATGTAATTATGTTATGATTCTCAGACTCATAAGTGGATAAGTGGGTTTACGTGTGCCTGAAAGCCCGTCTATTCACGAGTACGTGAAAGTGTACGAATATGTTTTCTGAGTCAGGAGGTGTATGGAGGATGAGGTCAGAGACATATACCAGCCTGAGGAGCCCCATCAAACCTTTATATAACCCACACACCTTCAGTCTGGTCCTTTACAGTTACAGTATTTATTCCTTTCTTTACTCCATTTCCCTCCTTCATTCCTTCCTCACAGTCTTCCAAAAACAATTAATGAGAGTTGGGGTATGCTTGAAATGAGCTGGCTTGTATGACTCCGTGTCCAAACTTGTGAGAAGTAGTTCTTGAACTGCCGTACGTGAAGTTGGGGTACAATACTGGCCATCATCAGGAGAGGCCAAATTGGGGCTGTGGCACATACTTGCAGACAATCTGTCTTTTAATGCAGTCATCTTGTGATATTGGGCTAAAATAAATAATTTGACTTGAATTCACCTTTAAGGCAGTTTTTTGTTGAAAAGAAAAGTTACAGATCTAATTTTGTGGAGAAACACTTCTTACTTGTCAGGTTTGTCAGTTAAAGAAAGTATTGTCTATTGACAGCTTAGCAAAAATCAGCTACACTATAACCAACAGTTACTTCCACGGCCAGTGGCAATTACTAGTTACAGTTACTCAAAAAAAAAAAAGCTCAGTTCACAACAAAGATGTCGATTGTGTACAGTTTAATCGCCTTGTGAGGGTTGGTCCTGGATACCTCAGGGATTACGATTAACGTTAGCAGCTCTGTCCTGCCCTTTATTGGATTTTACACCTGACCAATCCCAAAACCAGGTGTTTTATCTGAGATAATCTCTATACTAAAAAACCCAAATCTTAAAACGAAATATTCTATTTTCGGGAAAATACTTAATAAAGCATGAATCTAACTTTTGTCTTGTTTGTCAAAGTATGTCAGCTCTAAGCAATTTCATAGAGAATTGATAACAGTGTGATCAAAATATGAAGCTAACATTATCTTAAGTAGCAAACTAGCTGAATAGTTTCATTGGCTGACAAGAGAAGCTTGCTTTTGTCCATTGTTTAAAAAAAATGACTATAAATTTTGAGTAATAAACCTGCCCCTGTTATCACTGTCAACTTCATATGTGTTGTGCAAGAAAGGAAAGCAACCGCAACCATCAATTCCATTGTCAAGCACCAACAAAAGGTGTGGGTTAGGAGGGCTTTAGACACCATTGAACAATCAGACCAGCACCTCAGGTGAAGCATGCTGATGCCTTAAGACCTCTGTCAAGGTGATGTCTGACATCACCCTCGGTAGGGACAATTTATATTTGTACATACTGTCCACGGATGTGCACACAAAGAAACCTAACAGTCTGAATAACAACTATGAGCAGCAGTCAGGCTACTGCGATCAGACTGTGAAACTATTGTTTCGTCTGCCTCTCCTTCTATAAACAGGCTTACGTCACTCTTTCTCTCCGACTTTTAGAGTGACCTCATCTTTTTAATTGCATTCACTGAAATGTTTCATATGGGTAGAAGAAAAATACTACTGTGCCACCTGCTCTAGTAGCAGCGTGAACAAGCGCTAAAATAACAGGAAACACTGTATCACTGCACTTTCAATCAGACTGTCCTGACCTCAGCTGCGTATCAGACACAGGGACTTTTAGAAGGAATGCCTTGCTTTGAAGTATGCCGGGGAGGGTTAGGAACTGCCTCTATTTGTTTATCCCACATGCTTTCAATCTAAGTTAGCAGTCTTGTAAATGCATCAGTTAATTTGAAACATCATGGCAGCAGCCGGCAATATCCATATTCACCATGACAAATTAGAATTTTCTTCCTCACAAACGCTCAAATGGTACACAAAATGCAGAATGGGCATGACATCCCTCATTTTTCACATTTAATTGGCTGTAGCTCAGTCCAAACAAGATTACAAACAGTTCAGGTCAGGACGCTTTCTGGTGCGCGTTTTTTTTTTTTTTTTTTTTTAAATTCTCCCTTCATCTGGAAAGCGTAGAGAAAAAAAAAGAAGAAAAAAAAGAAAAAAGCACAGACTGTGCCCGCATATCCTGTCTTCTTGTGGTCTGCACTCCCGGGAGGTTCTTTCATTTACCTTCACCATGCTACACTGAGATCCCTTTAGCATGATTACTGGCAGATGTAGGTTGCGCTGTTGCAGTTTTCTTTCCACCTTATTAAAGATTTTATTTTCCTCCTGTTGTATTCTGTAAAGGTTTAAGTGTATTTTTGTTACAACAGTTTGAGCCGTCGATTTAGTTTGACAGGGATGTGTGGTTTCTGTTGCCTGTTCTTCGTAGCTGTCTGTTTGTGATTTGGTACTTACGTAGGTATCTGGGTCTGATTTGTGAATCACCATTCTAGGTTCTTGTTTCCTGAGCCTGAGGATACACTGTAAAGCGATGTGGATGATAAAAGTGGATAACAGGCCTTTAAAGCCATGTTTTCACTCCACCCCACTATTTCAGCAAAAGCTACATACTGGTGTTATGTTCACACTGTGTGTGTATGTGTGTTTGTGTGTGTGTGTGCATGTGAACGTGTGTGCACGCAAACGTGTGTGTGCATGTGAACTGTATACAAGCGGCTGTGTTTATACTTGTTGCACTCTTAGTTAATGTGTTCCCACACTTGAATTTGACACCGCCTATCCTTTTCATCTCCTACATCTGTGGAAGAGAGAGCAAGTGATATGACAGAGAGGAAAGGGTGTCAGAGAGAGTGAAGTGTGTGTGTGTGTGTGTGTGTGTGTGTGTGTGTGTGTGTGTGTGTGTGTGTGTGTGTGTGTGTGTGTGTGTGTGTGTGTGTGTGTGTGTGTGTGTGTGTGTGTGTTTGTGCGCGCACATATGCAGTGACAAACACTAAGTCAGAGTGATGAGAATCAGTGCCAGCTGATGATGTAACCTTTTCCATCCGCCTCTCTTTGTTCTCCTCTTCCTCTGGCCGATGTACAACAAGCTTCCAGTCACTGTCTTCTACATTGTAATTTACCAGCATTTACAGCGAAGCACAATAATCAACTGACCTCATTTTCACCCCATCACCTTTTTACCTCTGCCGAATTAGAGTGAGGACAAGCTCCAATCTCCGGCAGAGAAGTGAAGACAGATGAAGATGAGAGCAGAACGATTACAAAGAGAGAAAGTAAATAAATAATAAAAAAAAAAAAAAGGACAAGAATGCCATAGGAAGAGATTGATAGAGACAGAGCGGCTGAGCCGATCAGACAGTGATGTCAGTCCAAGACGTCAGCTCCAGTGTAAGCACTAACTCTTCCTGTGCACTGGCTCCAGTCCCACTAAATGCAACACTAATGATAAAAAGCTTGTCTGCTGTACTAACCTGTAAGCTCAGCACTATAAGGTCTAGCTAATTAAATTAGCTGCTACACTTACTGGACATATTGAATAAGGGACACATAAAGCACATGGCCTGGAGTCTGACATACACACACACACACACGCACGCACGCACGCACGCACGCACGCACGCACACACACGCACACACACACACACACACACACACACACACACACACACACACACACACACACACACACATAAAGTATTTTTGTTACTCACCTCTGAGAGAAAGGTCTGTGCTGACTTCTGTGCTCCTACATGCAGCAGATACTCGTACACATATAGAGCCAACCTGTGCAGATAAAGAAGCGGAAGGAAGTGGGTCAGTTTGTTAATTGAGACCTAATAGTACATAAAAACAAGTAATCACCACCAATATATAGTATCAATTGTTATTTGATTAACTGACAAAATTGATTAGTCTACAAACTCTTGTAAAATACTGTTCTGCAATCACCAGCTCACAGTTGTACAGGTCTACCAGTCAGTCAAGTTGCAGTTAACAGCCATGTCTGTCCAGACTCATAAAATATATGTGGTGAAGACTTCAAAGGAATTTGGCCAATAAAGCTGATTCTGATAGCATAAAGTTGTAGCCATGACAGTAGATAATGATCCAAATATGGATTTTGCTGCAAAGAAGCTACAAATTCTAAAGCGCGGATGCTTCACACACATCTTCAACTCAACAGTACATCAGTACATTCACCACCGTTTCAAGGTGAACACTCAAGATCAGTGTCACCAATTAACTAAAATAAGTAAAATACCGTCTCCCATTCTTTTTCTGGTTTATGGTGTTGAATTACAACCTGAAAAGTATTTTAGCATAAAATTAAGATGCCACGGTGAAGTTGATGTTTTACTTTTTGGAAATTAAACATCATACTAGATTTTTTTTTTAAAGACATTTTGTCATTATTAGTGTATGAATTCTTGAGTTATGGCCACAAATGTGTTATATGACCTTTGACCTTTCTCTCCCTCTAAAATCGTATCAGTTTATCCTTAAGTCCAAGTGAAATTTTGTGCAAAACTGGAAGAAATTCCCCTACGACGTTCCTAATATATATCGCGCTCACAAGAATGGGACGGATGTACAGCCGGACGGTACGTACAGTCGACCGGACCTGTCGCTGGCACGGAGGAATAAACATGAGAAATTGGGACATTATAGAGAGTGAAGGCCAACAGATGTAGTAAGAAAAAGGAGAAAGAGAAGGACGTAAACCGTCTTACTTTTACAAGCAGACAAGCATTCATGCAAAAACCTTACTTCATGACACAGTTTCTCCCAGGAGTGCTTAAAAATAAAGATGACGGAGCCTACGCATGGATACAAATTGCAAAGCAGCCCCACAGAGTTTTGTGAAGGGATGTGTGAGAACGTCACAGTCCGTTACAAATCTCACGAGAAGCAGGAAGACAGCCACCACCTTAGGAACACTAATCACCTTCCAAATGCCAAACAACAGGCAGAGCAATCTTTAAAACATTTTAAATCCACCCAACACAATACTAACTCTAAAAGCCACCTATTTAAAGAACAAACAACGTGGTGATAAGAGTGCACTTGGTGGGCCCACACTGTGAAACACTGCACCTTCGTGCCTTGGGCTCTCCGTGGACTTCCTCCCATGGCTTTGATCACAGTAAGAATTAATTACAGGCTTTATTTGTTAATCAATTCTCTTTCCAGTGTGTCTGCAGTGGTACTAGCAGCAAGTTAGGAAAGAGAGGACGGGGTGATCTACTGGTCTATAAATACAAGATAAAAATTGATCCAGAGAGGATTAACAGTGGATCTCACCGACTCCTAATGGCACCTTGTAGATTTAGACATTTAGGAAGTGCAACAACATACATGCAGGGATATGAACAGGGAAGCATTTGTCATAAATTTAAGAGGAGAGTATCACATTTGTGCTTGAGCCTCATATTTCCACTACAAATCTAAAAGGTTGGGGCCAGACAGGAGCGATTTGTTAAGTGCTTGAATAACTACATCTATGAAGTGCTGTCATATTCACTAAATGTGTGCTGTGTTGAGCCATATCAGAAAATATATGGTATGTTATGTAAGGCTACAACGAACAATTATTTTTATAATTAATTAATCTGCTGATTATTTCTCAATAGGCTAAACCAATTTATCAACATCCTTAATGTTTGTCAGAAAACTTTAAAAAAAAAAAAAATCCCATTATAATTTCCCAAAGCTCATTGATTTGTCTGACCAACAGTCTAAAATCCAAATGCATGTTTTCTATTGTATATGATGAAAAAGGAACATAACGCAGCACAAGCTTTGACCTGGAGTGTGACGTGTCCGTGTTTGTTTGAGCACGTGTATTGAAAGGCATGAACGATTGGATTGTCTCCCCAGGACAGCAGCTGTCCTGGAGCCCCCACTGAAAGGTGCTACCAGCTTGCTGTAGCCAATCCAGACTGTTATATTGAGGTAAAAATAAACTCCCCAGACAGCCCTGTCTGCCTGTCTGAAGATGATGGACTGCACACCTTTCTGCTATGCACACAGGTACTTTGTTGCCTCGACCACCCTCCCTTATCCCTCTCCTCTGTTTCCATCTCTCTTCTTCATCACTTTCATCCTCAGTCTTCCTTCTTCCTCATCCTCTGTCTTTTGTGTCTAGCGTGCGCTGCTTTCCTCTTGCACTCTTTTTTTTTTGTAAGAGGCCATGTTTGTTTAATGGTGAAAGGATGAAGAGAAGTGATCCTTCTCTCTCTCTCTTTCCATCCCTTTTTCTTTCCATTCCCCCCGTGGCCTGGCAGTAATGTTTAACCAAAGAGATAGAGACAGAGCGTTTCACAGGGACAAGGTTAACAGAACAATAAGAGGCTTGACAAAACTCTTGACACCTCGACAACCCGAATATGAATAAAAGATGTGCCCATTTTTTTCAAGGCACTGTACAACTCTGAACATTTCTAGGAACAAACTTGCTCAGTCGCTGTGTTCTGCATCGTTTTCCTGTCAACTTCTATAAATCTGTCACTCTCTCCTGTGAGTCCCGATGTCAGCTACGGCAGCATCGCGATAGATCTATTTATTATTACTGAATGATCTCATGTATCTACAGTGAATACATTCCCAGCAATGATGGTGAGAATGATGGGCTGCATGAATGGATTCATTGTGTCAGTGGGGATAAATAAAGAAATGAAATCTTGTCCTCAGCATGCACTGGCATGTATCCAGTCAGCTATCTATTACCACACAAAAACACAGCCTCGCACGGTAGCTGCCTCTGAGGTAGACTAAAAGGTTTAATCTATGATTGATTTCACAAGAGCTCTAAGATGTGACCTTTGGCCCTGATAGGGAGACGGGGTCGAAGAAAGTGAGGAAACCTCGCGAAGGTGGACGGACGAGGGAAAAGGGGGCGAAGGGGATTCCATAAAATGAAAAAAAAAAAAAGAGGAAACATTTGGTGTAAGTAGGCTAATGCAAGTTTTGGAGAAGAGATGAAAGAAAAGAAAAAAATGAAGGAGGTCCATTTGCTGCTTGTGACCTTGAACACGGGGTTTTAAATGCTCTGAGGCTTGCAAAAGTACACGCATAAATCAGACTTAAACCAATCCTGTCTGTCTGCGTCCTCTTTTTCATTTAACACACACCAACAGCAGGCTGAGTTGAAACAGGACTGATAAGCAGACTGCAAAGCAACAAAAGAAGGCACTTTGTTAGCACTCAATATCTGTTGAACTTTAACTCAAAACCACTAATTTTTTAAAAGACGAGTGATAGGTTTTGAAAATACTAAGCCCCTTCATGCTGCTCTCTCATTGTTCACTTTCCACTTGTTCATCTGAGCCCCCCGCTGATAAAACACCCAACTATGTGGAACCCAACTGACTGACAGTCAAAATACTGAGCGCAGATAAGGTTTGAGGATTAGAGGATGGGGGACTGTTCAAGGTTAAGAATCCTCTAAATTCGGCACATTAAAATGAAAACATTACAATGACTCTCTTGTCACGTTAAATAAACTGCCACTTTAAGTATTCTCTGCAGGCAAAAGTGCTCAAATTGAGGCAACCAATGCTTTTAGAATGGTTTTTGACTCCATATTAGTCCATTCCTAACATTGCTTCAGGTGTATGCCCTTGCTGTCGGACATACACCAAGAAATTGAAGACGTTTTTTGTCCTTACCTGCCTACCCTGGTAATTTCTGTTGTAAATAAGAACCACTTTACATCAATCACAACTGCAACCAGGATGATTAAAGAGCTCAGGTGCCTCCCCGTTTGCTTCCTCTCCCTGTACAAAGGCGTGTGCGTGCATGTGTGAGGTCGTGGTGGCGAGTAGGTACAAGTGCAGAAGGTGGGGCACAGGAGGGTACTTCAAGATCCACACCTGACCCATTTCTCCTTCAACTTCAAGTTGTTTTGTCATCTCACAGTGATTCACAGAGTCACATTTAATTAAATTCATATTTCGAGCCGACCCCCATCCTGGCTGCTCCTGTAAATCTGCACAAGACCAGACAGCTACAGCAGGCTTGAAAAGTCAGAGACTGAGCTCAGCTTAATGAAGGCAGCAGGCAGAAACAGTGACCAGCTTCGAGGTTGCCTTGTTACCGAGCTGTTTTACAGAGAGGAAATCAGGGAGAGGGGAGGATCTTGGAACTCAAACACTACCTCAGCTGGAAGCAACGACATGAACCTGTTTTCCCGGGATCAGCATTCAGGAGACCACTAGATCACTGCTAATCAATTTATCAATTTCTGCCATGGCGATCAAAGTCTGGCAGAGATTCAAATCACAACAGGCAATGGCTTCAGTGATTGGATTTGCCTATTATAGATTAGCTCCAGATTATTTCACCCTTGTTAGAGATGAAATGGTAAAGCGATTATGCTTCTGATCTGAATCGACACGTTAAGTGACATATCTGCAGGACTTGCTACTATGCTGACATAGCATAATAATATATTTGAGCAGGGAAATCAAATTAAATGTTGCATAATAGTTGATGCTACATGTTGACAGTAAACATGCCACCCCCATTAGTGATGCACAAATCACTTCCTCAGCAGTATATAACACCAATACCACATGTTTGACAAGTGCCTGGCGCAAGTCCCGTTTATTCTTTGCAGCTGCACATTTTGTTTCTGTTAAAGCTGCGCCTGGAGAAATCTTTCTGGATGCACACACGAGTCTCTTTAAGTCAAACTCCTGAGGGAAATATCAGAATCTTTAGCACTGAAATGCTCCATGATGTTTATCTGCTAACTGTATTTGTCTGTTGTTTTGGTGCTGTACAGGTGCTACCACACTGCTCAGTCACTTATTCCTGTCCTTTCAGATCCTGCCCTGCAGTAACCCCAGCTTTTCCCAGTCATTCCCCACATCCACCTCCTCGCCTGTCCCCCATTCTCTCATCACCTCCCTCAGTATTCACATTCCCTACCAGTCTGTATGTCATGTACTACCTTTCCACCTTTTTAAAAAAAAATGTTTTTTTTTTTTTTTTTTTTTGCAGAAGAAGAGTTACTTCTAACCAACAACAACAAAAATAACTGAACACATTGATTAAAAAAAAGAGAGGAATACACATTCGGTGCAGTGGTTTAGCAGTTACATTTATGGAGGAACAGTTACAGGTTAAAGGCTCTGGATGGTGTCAACAAGGATTTACACTGCAATGTCTCTTAAGAGTCAAACACAGGTTGAACACATGTTCAGTAGTGCTTTACACACAGATTTCCTGTATTTAGCAGGAAGCAACTTTGGTACAACTTTGTGGAATAATGATATTGAAGAAAAACAGAACAACAAACACCCTTACATTGAACTACACATTGCAAATTAACACAAAACCCCGCTATGAAAACAGTCAGGCTAAATCAGACATGATTCCTACCATTTTTGAAGAGAAAACATGCATGACGGCACACTGTGCTGAAAACATAACGTACAGAAAGTATTCCTCAGACTATACACCGGATTCCTTCATATTTTTTTATAAATTAATTTCAATGACTTCTGTGTGAGAGGTAATAACAATAGAAAAGTAATCCTAGCTTGAACTAAGTCACAGTCAGGAAGCTATATACTGTAATTATCTCCTGGATATGCTTACCTGCCACAGAAGACTAAATTACCGTCTTAAATTTCTGCTTCGTGTGTTCACAGCAAAGAATAATTTTAGTAAAAGTGACACTGTGAAGTATCTACTGAGAGCTGTAGTGTCTTTGAAGCACATTGCTTTCAAGCAAACCAACGCAAAACAATAAAGCAATAAGAAGAAAGAATGTGACTCCTCCAAAGTCCCCACAGATGAAAAAGCAATAACACCCAACAATAAATAAGACCTGCAGTAAATTCCAGCTTGGTGAAAGTCATGATGTATAGTTCTTCAACGCTGTGTTTTATTTGTGTCATGTCGTTAATCATACATCCTATCACTAAGTGTCTTTAAGTCTGTCTCGGTGAGGATCCTCTTTGCTACAATGCAGCTTGTTTGACAAATATCAGGATTTACCCGACTTTTATTTTTGCTGTGTTACATAATTTTGCAGGATATGACTGATGCAATACAGACAGTGACAACAGTAACCACAACTACAAAGGCTCCTACCCTGTATGTAGCTGAGTCATATTAAGATTACAATCTTAATGGATTACAATTAATGACATGCATCAGTTTTACTTTAGATCAGTCATTATTATAAAAAGTCAAGCTTTGAGTGTAGGTAAAAATAAATTAAAAAAATTGCCATTTAGGAGTTAAAAAAAGAAATACAAGTATATCGCTCAATATTTTTTTACCATAAACTCCAGGGGTGTACTGCTGGTTTTTTAAGAACTGGAGCCCTCCTGTGATTTTGCGCACGGGCGCACACACGGACACATACACAGCTTATTAGGGCCTGAGCACCGATGGTGCGAAAGCCCTATTCTTATTCAAGCGGTTATTATTATTCTCCGTAAACAACTGCATGTTTGTCGGCTTTATCATACTCAAAAACTCATGAAAGTTGGTACACGCGTCTCTCCCGGCGAAAGATGTTGTATTTTAGTGGAGTCGCGAGTGGACGTGGCCAAATGGCTCGCTAGCAGATAAACAGCTGCCCCAGCAGTTCCATTTACCTACATGCACGAAATTCGGTGGACATGTGTAAAAAAACAGTGACCCAAAATGTTGTTCAAAATGTGATTAAAAAAAAAAAAAAAAGTCATACTATAGCATGTCATCCAAAAAGTGACCCAAAAATGAGTTTTAGGTCACTTTTTGCTATAGTATGACTTTTTTTTCAGAATTTGGACGACATGCTATAGTATGATTTTTTTTTTTTTTTTTTTAAGTCATGACAAAGGGGTGGATCAAACCCTTAATCTTCTAGCTGAGAGGTAACAGTGCTAACCACTGCACCACCAATATTCCCAGGAGATAGTTTGCATTGTGACAAATCTTTGGCTCACTGCAACCTATATCTCCGCCGTCCACAAATATTCATTCAAATGCGACCAAAATTGCCGCAGACATACTTTGGATAGAAGATATACGTGTTTTTGAAGGGGGTCTGCAGTGATATTAAATATCTTCCTGTAATGTGTAGTGTATGAAAAACTTTTTCAATTTCACCAAACGTTTCAACTTCACTAAAAGTTGAATCACCTTCAACAGGCTGAGGTGGAATCTGAACCATTAATAGAAACCTTGGTGAAGTAGAATCTTTTACCTGTTGAGACTGTCAGTTTAGTCACTGGAAAGCTCTGAGTGAACTCCGTGAAACAATTTCTCCACCGCGACTCATGCTTCAGCGCTGAAGATAATCTAGTGGTCTACGATGCTGCTTCAGAGCTGGAAATGACCTCATGAGGACGGGGGGCGGGGGGGTAATCCACACATTTCACAGAGGTTTGATGTTTAAGGTTGAAACGACGCTCCAAACATCACGAAACTTTTGTCAGCCACCAACTTTCATGAGTTTTTGAAGATGTTAAAGCCGCCAAAAAAAGGCAGGTTTTTTTATATCTCTATCAGTTTAATCAATAAAATCAACAAAATGATCCTGCTCTTTTCAATGGTTTTACTGGATTACTCATCAGAAGTGTGATTGGTCAATTTTAGTCAACTAATTCCTGCAAGTGTTTCAGACTAAAACTCGTTGAAATGAAGGGCTCCTGTTTACTGAAATGCTCGAGGACTTTGAATTTGAAATGTAAACGTCTGCAAATGTCGAGTTTGTAATAACAGTGAAATATAGTATATTGAACAAGGAAAAGGGGAGCGGATCAAAACGAGACTTTGGGATGACGTCATTAATGCGCAATTATGTGCAAGTTGCATTGCTGAAACTTTGTTCTGAGGGGTTTCTAATATTTTGTCCATCTCTTTTTTTTTTAAGTAATCATATGCGGAGACTGACTCATATGAGCCAATGAGTTTTTAATCACAAGACAGTGGTAAGACTTACTGTTTACAGTGGTTTATTCCTTTTTGTTTGTAAGCTTGCTCACCGGCCGAGGTGTCCTCAGTCAAATCACACCTCACCACAGAGCTGCAGGCCACAAAGGCAACACAAACCACAGACACCTGTCTTTGACTTGGAGGTAGGATCAACATTATCATCATTATCATGTCTAGTCTACTGTGAAGCCAAGCGATCACTCACTGCAATCAAGCCTCTGAAAGCTCGGGCTCCTGACAACTCTGGCGAGGATAGAGAGGGACCCGGCCCATAAAAGAGAGCACAGCGATCAAGCTGCTGCCCCTGCTGAGGACAGCCCTGTGTGTGACAGCCAAACACTTTCCCTGATTAATCAAGCCTAGCAGCGGGGCTTTATGTGCCATTAAGAGCCCTGCTAAATGACTTCACTTCATTCATTAAAGTGGAGCATCCTCTGCGGGTAGAGCGGCCCTGCTTGCCAGCCAGCCAGCCAGACAAGGGAAAGCTTGGAGAGAGATGGTGGTGGGGCAGCGATGAGGGTAGTGGGGGCACTGAGGCAAGATAAACAACGACAAATATAGACCCATTACAATGCTGAATAATTCATCTTATACGCAGGGCTTCAGGAAAACAACGGAAGAAAAAAAAAAGAGCCCAAACAACCATGGGAATTATGGAGCCTCTATACAGTGGAGAGCATCTTCAAAACATGGCTACTTATGCACACACCTCGTCTGGGAAAGGTGCCACGACAAGATCATAGCCCAATCCCTTTATATGGAAAACCAAGTTCCAGCAGACTAATCCCTGATGCATTTTCATCAGGTAAAAGTATAGTTTTAATGAATCTGCATAGGGGAGTTGGACTGGTAGGCGAGTGAATTAATTGTTTGAAAATGCTGCTAGGTGTGTACAGTACACGCTTTGTTTGAGCTATTCTTCCAACTCTTCTGCAATATACACACAGACAGGGATTTGTACAGTAAAGCTCATACATAAATTTGAAAAAGGCTGAGAGAAAAGTCAAGAAAAGAGAGAGATTATGGAAAGCAGAGACTACGATACACACCGATAGTACTGAGAAAAGGACAAAAACAGGTAATTTACTCGTCAACAGTGAGATAAAGATGTAAAGATGGAGAGATTGATCAAAATTTGCATCAGCAAGAGATCCAGGGCACAGAGAGCAAGAGAGACACCAGTGAGGGAGAAGAAGAGGGAAAGAAAGAGTTGGAGAGAGTCAGAGGGGGAGAGAGTAAATGATTAACGAAAGGAGCTGCGAGGGGAGGTCAGGATGGAACAGAAGAGGAGTGATACTGCAGCCTGTGAGCACAAGTAGAAAGGACAACATTGTGAACAGCCTTGCTGCTGTCATACATCTACTGTAACAGAAGATTTGCAAAAGTGCAACCAAATGTAACTCACAACAACTTGAGAACAAGGGGGGTGAATTAAAGTCAGTGACTGAGACAGTATTTCCCCTTTTCAATTTTAAAGACAGATACTAATTGATCACTAGCTTTTGTGTTATTATACACTCAAACAAATACATGATTTTGTAAGCAACAACTTTAAGTGTCTCAAATAAAATGAAAACCTTCATGTGGATAAAGTTTATGTAATCATACAGAAGAAAACTTTAACGTTAAACTTTAGAATAACTAGCATTAGACTCTTTAACTTTGTCCATTGTCTCGGTCAAATACATGCCTTAAATTAATCCCCAAATGATAGTGCGCTGTGGCTTCATCGCCGGCTGCTCACTGATGCATTTCTAATTGGCATTTTTGCTGATGGTCACAAGTTAAATCTATATTCTCCATTACCCCTCCACAGCAACCCCTGGGATCTCTCTAATGGCTCCTGCTAAAGACAGAGCACTTGAACAGGGATATTCGTATAAAGTATGTTCTCTCTGACTGGTCTTTGTGCAGACTTGAGTTGCAGGTTTTGGTGTGCAGTTGAGAGTTGGGGAGGAGGAGTGAAAAGTTCATGACAGCTTTGAAGATTAGCAAAACACGTGTCATAAACCTGCATGGAAACAGCCTGAGGAGAGACACTCAGTCAAATTTATCTGCTCATGTTCCCTGCTTTGTCTTCACTGAGATGGTCTCACATGCCGCTTTGCTGAGCAAATGTTTGTCGTAGCCTTTATCCCTCACACTTCCACAACACATAGTAAAGCCCTTAGTGGTGCTTTGGCTGGGTGACAGGCCTGAATGCTCCAACACCGGCTTGGCAAAGAGCAGTGCATCCAGAGCTGGCTAAGTGTGGTTGGGGGCTTACTTCAGCACTGTGTAAGAGGTGAAGCAGAAACACAAATAAAATCTCTGTGATATTACACAGGTGACTGACTGTTCGCGCTATCACATGGGTTAACAGCATTTCAGAGAGAGAGAGCGAGGGTAACATTATAACACTTTTTTTCTTGGATTAACTGACGAAACCATTAAGATTAAGTGTTTCTCATACTTCACATGAAAAGAGACAAATCTTACATGACTGTAAACAGTGAAGTAGCTTTCAGTGGGAGTTCCTCCCCAAAGAGAAAAATCTGCCAAAGGTGAAACGTCATACGTAAAAGTATAAGTCAAAAGAATGAAGCTCATATCCTGACAGAGAGGAAGCATCCTGCATTCTTTGGCTCACCTCAGTGTAGACCTTGTGTTTACCTTTCATTAACTAGAGATTCCAGAATCATCTCCCTCCCCCCACCTTTGGGACTGTCAAATAAGAGGTGAAAATAAATTCCATAAAACCAGCTAGTTGAAAGACAAATATCAAAAATAACCAAGATAATAATGTGTGAGTTACAACTTGTTTAATAGAAGCCACCACGTTAAGTATATTTACATAAACAGTTTTTGGGTTGGGTTCTCTTTTATTGCCACTTATCATTAAATATATGTCTTGTAATTGTAAATGCCCATAGAGCCCAAATAAATGCATTGACATAGCTCAAGAGAAGAAAAGCGGACATTTAAACGAATGCAACATGCTGTATGTTTACTTGATTACTGGTGGACTAATTTATCATTTCACGACCGTGCACTACAATCAACTAACCTAAACTACAGGACAGAGACTGATAAGAGCCAACTTATACTGATACTCTGACCACAAGCCCAACTGTAACGGCGAGTCTCCACCCTGTGCTGTAAGAACAGAACACACCGTCCTTCTAAGGCTCAACCCAAACCTGGTTATTCTCAAATTTGTTGTGCGTGAAAAATAACAGAAACTAAATCTTTGATAATGTGTAAGCTACAGTCTTTATTTCAGTTACAATTATCTTTTTGGGTGCAGTTTAATAAATTAAGCTCACATAACTTCAATGGAAATTTGACACACATACGCAATATAGACTGAAACAATGTTTTGTTTCCGGTGATGACCAAGCAGATACTGCAATCCAGAAACATTTCAAACTTTGTTATCAGATGTTAATTGCCAGGAGTGGACCTGTGAAAGTTTTTTTTTTTTTTTAACAAGCATAGAGCTTATTTCAGCAGGTATTTGGATGCACTGACATAATTTGCTGGCTTGCTATCTACGGTGATACCAACCTTATTATCAGCTACATCAATAAAAACTAAAAAGTGATGTTGAGTTACACAGAGAAGAATCACTTCTAGAAAAAACAACTACTTGTTTCAGATCGGTAAATCATTTTCTTAAACTGTGTCAAAAAGTGTGACCAGGAATATTTGTATGACTTCTTGACGAAGGAAACACATTTTAAGCAACACTACTATTCAATATTTGCTGTTTTCAGAAAACAATTTCCAAAACCGTACCCAAAAATATTAAGTTTATTATCAAAGACATTTACATCAAATTAATTGTTTCTGGTATAGTTGAGTGTCGGCTGGTGTGGCTGTAGACAAAGTGTACGCCTTTAAATTCATCACCATGTTTATCAGTGAAAATACTGAGTACGAGTTCATATGAGTGGGTGGTGTGTACCCGACTATACTGACTAAATGCTGGCAGTTCTGGCAGGATACACTCCCAAACCTGTCTGTCGAATGCAGAAAATTAGCAGCAGCAATTAAGACTTGAACAGCGAGTACATTAGAAAGGAAGCCCCCCTCCCCCCTCCCCGCCTCAAACAGGCACAATCAGACAAAGTGAAACAGTTCTTGTTCAGTCAGCAGTGCAGAGACTCTACTCTCTCACAGAGCAGACAACAATGTCCAGCGCTGAGATAACAGGAAATGCCATCTTATCAGAGAGAGGGAGAAACAGAGGGAGATGGTAAGAAGGCGTTGATGGGCAAGCTCACTGTTTACCAACAGTCTGATTGAGCAGAAATTCTGTTGCGTCCTTCATATGAAAATCTGTCATTTACACACAGGTTTCAGGCAATGAGAGTTGTCCACGACCGTGATTTCTTTGCAGAACATGTAAAGTGGATAAATCAAATAAAAGTGGAGGCAAATCCATCACTTTCTTAATTTGAGTTCCATTTCGTTGGCTTTGATTTGTTTAGATTGAGTCACCTCTCGTGGGGAGTTTGTTTAATTTCACAGCTGAAAGAACACCAATGATTTTTAGGAGTGTTTTCCTTGTTCAACTTTCTCTACAAGCTATTACAGTAAATCTTGAATGCAATACAGCCATAAAGCCCAGAATATTAAACTGCTGTTTACAGAGAACTTTGATGGCAACACTTAGTGATCATACAAAGTTAATTACTGTCTTTTTTACAACCTATTTCCAGAGTTTCTTGAGAAGAGGGGAGTTGAATGGATTATGGATCGGGGTGTCCTGATCAAGTTTTTTGGCACCCGATCTGAGTCATTTAATATTGACTATCTGCCAATACTGAGTCCCAATCCAATATTTTTTATTTTCCCAGATAATACAGCAGCACAGTTCACACTTCAAATTCATCAAATTATTAAAATCAACCTATAGTATAGTCTTGACAATTAAATACATATGTAATGCAATAGGACAAAATGCATTCAAGCTGTTCCTTAATTTATTTATTTTTACTGTTTTTACTGTATATATATATATATCTATTTTACAGCCCGACAAAGTAAACAACCAAAAACTATTTTATGACAATTCCAGTCAGTGCAGCAATTGTTTTCATGTTTTTGTTTTTAACAAAATAACCAAGTTTAGACATTTCCTCTCTATAATGACTCTGTACTTTTTTTGTTTTCACTCAACCACTCTGCAGGGGGGAGCAATCAGCGACCAGTGTCAGTTATGTTTGATGAAATTGAAGTCAAGTGTTTTTTCTAAAAAAACACACACACACACACACACACACACACACACACACACACACACACACACACACACACACACACACACACACACACACACACACAGTGGTATTAAGGTATTTTGTCGTTGCCATTCGTTGTAGTGAGCTCGGTCTGTCGTACAGTAGTATGCGGGACCTGGACTGTCACGGCGAGGGACGCTCCCGTCTCCTGCCAGCTCCACACATCGTCCAGTGACACACTGTCATTGTTCAGTCCACACAATACAGCATTCCACAATCAGCAACAACTACTACAAAAACACAGGGACAAGGAGACGACAGGGAGGAGTGTACTGCTCTAATCTTATAGGATTATAATTCCTTTCTACAGGGCTCTAATAGGCCGCTATTCTTTTGAACAACAAAGCTTCAAGATGATATTGAAAAAAACTGATACAGATGAAGGCAATCTGAAGCAATTTGGGGAAGAATGTGAACCTATTAAGGCCTGCACAGAGGCTCTGGAGTAAGTATAAATAAATGACAAACAACTCAGGGAAATATTTCTTTTTGTAACATGAGGCTGTAAAAATTAGCAGTAAAATGTATGCACTGAGATGTCTACAAATGAGTAATAGCATTTAATAATAACAAAACAGACCATGAAAAGACAGAAAATGATGCACTAGCCGCACATATTTATAAGTTCACTTCCAGCTCTGAAGAAATCCTGGCGAGTTCCACTGCTGCCCTGTCGCCCACCTCGTGTCACTCAATTATCCTTTCTGCTTCTCTGTGGTTGAAAAATGGCATTAAGTAGATCTTTAAAAGTCAAGAACTCTATGTCAGCAATTTAAATCCTAAGCATGTGGATACACTGCCTTGGATTCAGAGGGGAGAAAGTGTCATTGTGGACTTTACAAGGATCAGTGGGCGGGCGGACGGCCCGTCATCTGAGGACAGCACATTTATGGAGAATTAAAGTGAACAACTCTGTGGCTTGACTTCACAAAACAGACAAGGGACAAGTGGAATAGAAGAACGGAGGGTTATATACAGAGAGAGAAAAGTAAAATAATGTGTGTATGCGTGTGTGCACAGGAGAGAGAGAGAGAGAAAGAGGGATACAGAGAGAGTGTCTGAAGCAGTTCCTAAGCCTAGCCGTCACGCATGCTTAACCTTGCGCTAGCGCCTGTGCGATGCAGCTTGCATATCAATGATGGAGGAATATCAGCAGAGGCCTCCAACCAACCTCCACTATAATCAGCAGAGGGGGGCACAGCAGCATCCGCAGTTACACTATGCCACTTACAATAGCAACGCAAGTTATACTGGTGAGCTGTAAATGTGACACAGCATAGTCGACGCATTCATAAAAAAAAATCGGATGTGTGGGGATGTACATAAATGAGAATGCTAGATTAACTCGTTTTACTGACAAACAAAAATGCTAGGTTTGAAATCAGAAACCTGACTTGTAAAGACACTCTTCCACAGAGCCTGTAAGTGTTGTTTCCACCGACAAGCATTTACTTTTGGCTGGAGCTCTCAGGTTACAGGAAGCGCTTTGAGGGAGAGCATCCCTGACTGTGCTGTGGTTTGGAGCAAAGCTGTGCATGTTTGGTGGTCACCATGCAGGTACAGCAAAAAAAAAAAAAAGACTTCCTGACAAAAAACCACAACAGCTACCGCTAACAGCATGAACAAAGCCTGACAGCATGGATAGTAGTTTCCAGTCATGGTCAACAAAGCATACTATAAACTGCAACCCCCCCACCCCCACCCTCCTCTCTGCTTTGTGTCTCATCCACGGTCCACTGTTCTGAATCCCTCAATCCCCAAATGTCAGTATCTCAATCCCAAAGATAAACCTGATGCACTGCAACTATTGGAGAGAGAAGAGAAGAGAAGAGAAGAGAAGAGAAGAGAAGAGAAGAGAAGAGAAGAGAAGAGAAGAGAAGAGAAGAGAAGAGAAGAGAAGAGAAGAGAAGAGAAGAGAAGAGAAGAGAAGAGAAGAGAAGAGAAGAGAAGAGAAGAGAAAGATGTGATGTGATGAGATGAGATGTGATGTTGTATTTCTAATTAAAACAGAAGCATTCAGGGACACCCATGCGGTCCTACGGGACCGGCACTAGGTGATAAACTCACTCATCCGTACCCTCTGTCTTTTGAGGGGAGTGATAAAAGACTTTCAGGATGCTATGCCCTCTCCTCTTCTCTCTCCCCCCCTCTGTCCCACATGCTATCTGATGCCGACGGAGGCCTTTTGTCACGTCGATCTTTCCCAAGGACCCCTTGGCGTCCTGTGAGGGTGTCTTCCACAGGGTCCTGTCTTTTGACTGACACGTCACCCTTTTTTCAGCCTGCGTCGATCAGAGGTTGTCCCCCCCCCCCCCGCATCATACAGCTCAATAAGAGGTAGCTGCTTTGATAGCAGTTCTGTGGCAAGTTACATCTCTGGCAGTGGGGATAAGAGAGAGACTAGGAGGGATGCCAGCAGATAAAAGAGGACTTTTAACAGCCTCTGTGTGTTCAGCAGGTTAAAGAGTGTTTTCTATCAGAGCCTTGTCAAACTGTCATCATCACTTTTGTTTGAAGAGAGCTTCTGTATACCCAGAGAGAAGAGGAAAAACATACCAGAGCTCAATTTCTTCTCCGGTTTTCTTGTAATCCCAGATTGATGCTAATCTAAAACACTGTGCGGATTACATTCACTGGCGGCAGTTTTAAATTCCTATCCGTCACTGACCGTCAGTGTTGGTGAAAGACAACAAAGAGAGAGCAGCGACAGCTCGCTGTGTTCTAACAGTTGTTCACAAGCATCCCATGAGAGCCGGAGAGGCTATTAGCTGTGTAATGATTTCTGGATGTTGTAGTTCACACTCGCACATGCAGCATGACAGACAGATGCAGGTTGATTTTTGAGGGATAAAACATATGGGAAAAATGCTCAAAAATGCTCTGAGCAGACAGCTCATGTGAGATTACAGACTCACACTTGCAGTATGCTCTCGATTGACCCAAAGGGACAAAGAGTGGATACACACATAGTCACGCATATACATTTATATATTGTTCTCTGTTGATTTAAACAGGGAGGAGCAGCTTAAACTGAGGCCCACCATGGTGCTCTGGACTTATGTAAACAGTGCCAGGTGTGGCCACTTACCAGTGTACGTGATCCACAGAGAGAGTAAGATGTGTTTAGAGTGCAGAGGGCCGGCTGATGCACAACCATTATGAAGCATTAGACTATGAGGTCCTGCAGGGCACCACCTGACCCCGTCTGACCTGGATGACAAAACTCCCCCCCCCTCCCCCCCGTCTTTCATTTAATCAATCATCAGCCATCATATTTGGAAATGTTTCACCATTCACATGTGATGCTCATTTTCCTTATGAAGCTTCTTCATTTCATCCACCAGGTTGACCAGCAACATAAGTTTATCCTCTGGCTACGTTCTTTTGTCCATGCTTTAACAAATGACTTCCTCTCTGTTCTGACGAGCGCACCTCAGTCATTTCTCAAGGACAACGAAATGTAGTAAACAAACCCCCCCAAAAATCTATTCAATTACATTCATCAGGGGCAGCTGGCACGGACAAAAGATTCCCCGCACAGTTGATGTGATGCATTGTGAGCATACAGTGTGTATGTGTGAGATCCTGCTCCATTTTTATTGTAGTTCTCCTGTAATGCGACTGACTGTCAGAGCCAGAGTGGCAGCCTGAATTGCTTCTGTCGGATAAACACTCCCAGCATGCACTGCTTTGCCTCAGTCTGCGCAATGCTGCATTGGCAGCCTCCTGGCAGGATTCTGAGGTGTCTCAGTTCAGAAGTAGCTGTGTGTGTGTGTGTGTGTGTGTGTGTGTGTGTGTGTGTGTGTGTGTGTGTGTGTGTGTGTGTGTGTGTGTGTGTGTGTGTGTGTGTGTGTGTGTGTGTGTGTGTGTGTGTGTGTGTGTGTGTTGAATGATGATCCTTACAGAACCAGAAATGATGCAGAAAGTCTGCACCAGAATGATGGTTGGCACCTCAACTACAGACTGAACAACAAAAAAAACCCACTCAGCATAATTTTTGCAGCTGTGAGTTTACAGTTTGTGCTTATTGAGATGATGTGTACAAAAAACCCCAAAAGAAAGCAAAGGGTACTTTCTATGAAAAGTTCCTCCAAAAAAAAAAAAAGAAGCGCTGTATGTCTGAGAGAATTGAGAGAAGAAGTATGTGTGTGCATTTCAAGCAGACGTTGTTCTGTGATTCACCACACACGGAGAGAAAAGGGAGAAAAGGAATGTGTAGTATGCGCTGCGATGCAACTCACTCAGGACCACAATCCCAGAACTATGTGGAATGTGTCCTCTAACTGCCAGTGACTGAAACCTATACTCGTTGAACAACTGCAGTACACAGTCAGCGGTCGTGTACTGTCACTCCGTATCAAAATCAAGTGAAGACCATAACACAGGTACGGCGAGAGAGGGAGGGAAGAGACCTGAAGGGTGTTGCTGTCTGAGAGCCAGAGAAAGCGTTCCTTATAAGAACAAAGGTGTGAAGACAGCGGTAGATAGATGTGATTTATTCAGTAATATGTGCATCAGGATTTTATTTTAAAACGTGGTGATTGCTATTAAACATAGGGGACATGTTTTTGATGTTTACTCGGCATGATTCACAGACCTTACTGCCAACAGTTCACGACTGTAACTGCATAGTCTTAATCTATGGATGTCTAGATCAGGGACATTGTTTCTGCACAGACGTGTTTTTTAAATGTCTTTTTTTTTTATTTTTTTTTTTTTTAGAGCTTTGAGCACCAGAAACAGTTCCAGTCATCTTTACTGAACTGGTGTGCTGCTGCACTATTTTCAGAAGTGGATACGTCCCAGATGTTGCACATCAAACTGGAACCATCTGCATGGGGTGATACCATTAGGGCTAACTAAGACAACATGTTTACTGATATATTTTTATGATTTAGGTAAACCAATCCTTTAAAGCATCATTTTCTTACTCATCTGCTTCTCTTTATCTGCACATCCTCCTCTGTGAAAGGTACCGATTAAATACAGGAAGTCAGTAAGTGATAACAGCTTTCACCACATCTTCAGTCAAATGTGTTTCTAATATTATGTGAAGTCAGCGTTTGCTGTAATCTATGCAAAAAAGGACACAGCTTGGAGAAAACTCTGGTGCATTTTAATATATTCTTTCTGCAAGAGACGATACTGAAATGTTTATAACCATATTGCAGATGGATTACACTGGTTGAGATGATGTTAAGTTGTCATACGGTATAATTACGAGCATTGCATTTGTGTTAACATTGAAGTATAACAATTTATTAAATGTATTTTATAGTGTGGACAGAGAGACATTAGGTTTCCACACAATTTCTAAGGAGAGAAAAAAATGAGACTGCCCTGGGGCTACCAAACTTCGATACTTTTATGGCACACTCCCAATTGCTTCCTGAAAAATATCTAGTCTCAAAAAAATGCCTTATTATTCATCCACCAAATTTTGAGAGCCGGCTACATTTATACTAATCTGATCTCATTTTAAAACGCAAAACTTTTTCTGCGCTTACACAGGAGTAAATCTCATCAGCACCAGTGAGCCAATGGGCTTACAGCGCTTACCATACAGAGGCTGCATTGGGACGGGCTGTCCACGTATCACTCGGTCTCAACTTAAGTTAATGAATCTTACAATAGGACACTTTATTTTACTCTTTTCAAACTAATTTCTGACGACATACCTGTCTGCGTTGCGTTGCCAAAACTGAGGCCTCTTTGTGTACAGCTAGCTAGGTAGCGTCTACTGATCGCCAACATAAACAGCATTTGAAGAACATCAGTAAATTGTAGCACCTATCAACAGCTTGCATGCGAGACCTTTAGGAGGCATCTGTAAATTGTAGCAACACAAAATAACCAAGGTTACACTTTTCCCCTGTAAACTACATGAAAGATTTGCACCGTCACGTGTACTGTAAATTTAGTTTTTTGGTAGATTGGCTTTTGTTCAAATGAATTGTATAAAACTGGTATAAAAAAAAAAAAAAAAGGATCGTTTTAGAAGAGGTATCTAATATGTTTGAACGATACCCAGCCCTAAACTGTCTCTTATTAACTTTGGAAATCTCTGGCAGACTGTACTTACTGAAACTTAACACCTTATACAGCATTCAATATGGATGCTATTTTTTTAAATGGCTATATTTTGCGATGCTACTATTTGTATCATTTTATCTCCAAGTATCCAAACCGAAAACCCCCAAAACCACGACATAAACATTTACAAATCTGAGGTAAATCACACACTGGTGGAGGCAAAAAAAAAAGAAGAAGAAAGAAAGAAGTATATTCCCAAAATGCACCTGTGGCAAGGGCACACCGCACAAATCAGATGCTTATCACACACACACGAACCGGTGAACAGAACTGCACAGAGGTCAGTTGCATTTCGCGCTCCTCTACATCTACATGGGCGAGACGCCAGAGCCTCGGAGTCTGCGGGGGTCCATTCTGAGGTCAATACTACAACACTGTAAACTAATGATCCAGCAAATTCCCTCAGTTCTGCTCTCTCCCCTCCTCCTTTCCCTCAATCTGTTGTTGCCCTCCGTCTCTCCCACTCTCTGATCCCCCGCTGCGCCGCAGAAATGAGAAACAACTGAAGACTCGGCAGCGCTGGGCCCTGCTCTGCTTCTCCGATACACACCACTGATAAACAAGGCGGCTTGTTAAGAGACAAATGAAACTTTGGCTTGCTTGATTTCTGCCTTTTTCATCTAGTGTTTTTTTTTTTTCTTGTCACCCATTCCTGTCTTTTGTTGTGGCCTCGGCAGTAACGCCCAGTGGAACGTCTCGCTTGCATCAAAATGTAAACACAGATAACGAAATGATCTACACCAAACATGGAAGCCTAAACTAAATGGTGAGGCGGAAAAGTAAGAAGTCTTGTGTGCAGGGAAGATCTCACCATTTCCAATCTCATAGCGTATCTCAGGTATGCCCATTTTAAACAACATCCACTAGAAATAAAGTATTTGTACTGTAAATATCTTTGGTTAAGGAAAGATGAATCTTAAACATCATTACAAGATACTGAAAGTGGCTCATTTACGATAAATAAACGAACAGTTTGAGGCTGAAATGATTAAATTCAACAATAGCACGAAAGTCACATTAAGTGTCTCGTCATTACAGCCTTGCCTCTGTTATTTATGCGTATGTACCTATGAAAGATTACGGTTCTCTAATCTATGATTAAAGTTTAGGTTGTTTCTTACTTTAAAAGACAGCAAGTCATCCACTTATAAAGTTAACACACAAAGTCCTCAAGTGTGAACCACTGCACACTGTCAAAGGACTCCTGAACAACTTCTATACGGCAGAAAATCACCAGCTTACATGCACGCATACAAACACACACAGATGCACGCATGTGTTCACGCAAGAGTCTCTTCCAGGCCGCGAGGAAGATTTCCATTTCTGCCTCTGTCAGTGCACGAGATAAGGCAGCGATAGGGTGCCACTGTTCAGTCCTTTTCATATCGATTGGAATAAAGAAGGGGGCTCGAGGGATGAGACGAACACTCAGACACGCTGTTGACAAACACGAGTGAACTGAATTCAACAGACACAATGAATGAGTGTCGGTAGCTGGGACTAGAGATGAGATGATTCATCTTTTATGCACATCTCCCCACCACAAATTAACTCTCACAGGCGGCAAGAGCTGAAAAACACAAGTTTAATGCCATACTGCCATGCTCTCCCTCTCCCAGTCTCTTATCGGTTTCAGACGTCCTGACCAGAGCGGCAACAGACCCGAAATGGTTTTTTTTGCCTGCCAACAGTGATGGCATATCATCAATCAATACATGGTCCTGATCAATGAACTCTGCTCACTGACCATCTGACCCTGAGCGTCCAAAAAGTAGTGAGCAGTTGAGCCTGGTTGAGGGCCACTTACACAGAATCTGTGCTTCAATGTCAATCAGGTTTTCGAGAACATCTGAATTTTGTGGTAGTTTATATTTATCTCAAACATCACAGCACAAACATTGTTAAAAAAAAAAAAGTAAGAAACAACTTGCTTAAGGCTTTAAACCGTATTATTTTTAATCAGCTATATTTTATTGACATGTCCACTGTCAATATTGTCTTAATTCCACAGAATAAAATCTCATGTCTGATGAGGAAAAAGATGAATTAGTTGCATTCCCGGGTGACAAACTCAGCTGTCAGTCTGCAATCCCTGTCAGTGAGCAGGAAGCACAGCACAAGCATTTCCAGTAAAAGCAAAATCTATGTAAACACAAACTGCTGGACATCTTGTAGTCTATATCTGGCCAACTATTTTTTTTTAAAAACAATTTTTTTTTTAAATAGGCTGCCTCTGTCTCGCAAAACGTTGAGCCACGATGACTGTCTGCTGTCACAAATCTCATCTGCTGTAGCGCTGACTGGACTCACGGAACACGGCAAGACAGTCTCTTACAAAAGCGACACCTCAAAACAGCAGTCAAATAAATGCGTGGACTTTCTTTCCGCTGCCGACACACGATCGCGAGCGTCTGGTTTCGCTCTGCGTGTTTACAAAACTGCTACATTGTTACTTTAGTCGGAATAATTGGATACGTGTGTGTGTGTGTGTGGGGGGGGGGGGGAGAAAGACACACGCGCCGACCAGCGCAAAATTACAAATTAAATATTCAGAGTGAAATGAAATAGCCAACAAGCAAGACAAACACACTGGACTTCACAAGAGGAGGATATTGCTGGATTAAAAAACACACACACACACACACACACAAAAAAACGTCTTGAAATGAACCTGAAACATAAAAATGAAGCGGTGAAGCAGAAACTGCGAGGTAAATCCTAACCTCGGTGGTCTACTAATATTAAAACCCCGCCGATAAAAATTTGTTATCTTTCTTCAAATAAATGAAGCAGTCAACTTTCCAACGCTTGCAGAGCGCTGAGAAGAGAGCCCCATGCCGCTGAGTGTATCGCCGTGTGCCCTCCCCTACCGCAGCTCAGTGTGTGACTGCCCCCGGCCGCTCATGAACTTCCCTCACAGCCGCGGTTTCCTCCCCCATAAATAAAACTTACTTTTCTCTGGCTTGGCTGTCGGACGGCACGTTGCTACTCTTGCCTTTGGCGTACATGCTTGCAGAGAGCTCCGATTGTCACGCACCTGTCAACCCATCACAACCTCCCTGGGCACAGCCCCGTCACCATGGTGACACAAGCAGCGTCGTCTCCTATTGGATGCCCCGCTGTTCAGGACCGCCCGCTCGCCATGGCAACCACCAGTGAGTGACAGCTGCCTGGTCACGCCCCCCAACGGAATAACTCCACCCCCTCGTCTCTCTCTCTCTCTCTCTCTCTCTCTCTCTCTCTCTCTCTCTGTCTTTCCTTCTGCTTCCTCATTCTGTCTGTCTGTCAGTGTCTCTCCCATCCCTTCCTTGATTGGAAAGGCTCTACTGACATGTAGACAGACTGACACACGCACGCATGCACGCGCGCGCGCACACACACACACACACACACACACACACACACACACACACACACACACACACACACACACACACACACTCCCTCTATTCTGTTCTCAGTGCAAGTGGGGGATTTGAAACCGTCCAACTAGGATTTTAAACAACTGGCTTTGGCTGTTCCTTTTATAGACAATCACACCCTCTACCGACGCACACACAGCACACTGCGCAAACAACTCTCGCAAAATACAAACTGCATTTCACTGGTGTTTATTTACATAGGTTCTATGATATCCAAACATGTGTGGAGGAGCAGATCATGTTGGGAACAGACAAGCACTACCGAGGGCCTGTAAACAACACACTCAGCAAGCACAGGGAGGGTGTACTCTGAGAAGATGGGAGAAACCTCCCTGTGCTTGAAGCACTGCTACAGTGCAGCTGCTCCACCACTAAGAGGAATGTTTGGGAAATCCAGTGATACCTCAATGTCAGAGTGATGCAGTGTGAAAGGACACGGAGGATGATCTGCTCTAAAGTGTAAATAAGGACCTGTTGGAGTAACTGATACGTGTGAGTTTGATCCAAAGTCCTCCCTCACATAAATGAACAAACCCTTGTGAGGTGATATGAAGCTCTCTCGCGATCCGAGGAATGACTCAGGTTTGGTGCATTTACATGAACTAGAGGTCACGATGACCGTGGAAACACAGTCTTCCTCACACAACACTGTAGGTGTGTTTTTAGATATGCAGCAGGGGAAGAAGTGCCATGTCATGCTGCTGTCCAGCCTGGCAGCTAACAGAGAAGAGGGTTCAATCCACTGTCACAATGTACTTATCACAAAACCACTGAGAGAAAGCGCACGAGAGGAAAAAAGAGATGCACCACAGCTTGCTGCCGTTCAGGATGCGAAAAGTACAGAGTACTATCATACAAAGGCTGATTCCCAGACAGTAGTAAGCTCTGGAAAGACACACCGTGTGTGTGTGTGTGTGTGTGTGTGTGTGTGTGTGTGTGTGTGTGTGTGTGTGTGTGTGTGTGTGTGTGTGTGTGTGTGTGTGTGTGTGCGTGCGTGCGTGCGTGTGTGTGTGTGTGTGTGTGTGTGTGGGCTAAGGGCATAGCACAGGGGCAGCAGTGTTTACGCTTACGCAATGCTCCCGCGATGTGACCCAGTTGGAATAGATGCATGCTGCCTCATTCTCTCCCGTTCTCTCTTTCTCTCTCTCTCTCTCTGT
The DNA here is from genome assembly GCF_029030835.1 of Brachyistius frenatus. Lineage (NCBI taxonomy): Eukaryota > Metazoa > Chordata > Actinopteri > Embiotocidae > Brachyistius > Brachyistius frenatus. Next base: position 243,800 of record NW_027210682.1, on the reverse strand, counting down.
GTCTCCCCCCCTTCTACTCACACTCTCATCTCTCTCTCCTTCACTGAGACATCTCCCTCGTTCTCTCTCCCTCCCTCTCGTTCTGCCTCCCCTCATGAGCCAAATGAACCCCCCCTTCCCTCAGGAGAGAGGCGGAGGTTCTATTTCAGACGAGCAGAACTTTTGGTTTTGGGATGAGTCCCTCAGGGTCGATCACCATGACAACCACTCACAGGCAATAACTGTGTGTTCCAGAGGATTGAGGAGGAGGAGGAACAGGAGGAAGGAGAAGAGAGGGAACAAGGGAGAGAAAGCAGGAAAGAGAGACAGAAAGAGAGAGAGAGAGAGAGAGAGAGAGAGAACATAAAGGTTAACAGGACATGTTATGTAAAAAACGTCAAATCAGATTAACATGATCCAATTGAGTCACCTGTGTGTTGTTATGTTCCCAGATGGGTTACAGGTAATGGTACAATTTAATCATGGTCATATGCGTGTGGATTTGTATGAATAGATCAAAAGGACTCCAGTAAATTGTCATGCTTGGACTTAAACCATGTGAATAATGGTTATTTGTACCTAAGTAAGTGCAAAGTAAAAAAAAAACTCTCTGTACATTCTCTCCTTTCTCTCTCCTAACTATTTTAACTTCCCGGCAGCTTCGGTAAGCTTGGTGGGGTAACAGATGGCCTCTGTTGTACTATAGGGGGCTACAGTCTGATCTTAAGTAGGTCACTTCAACTCCAGTTCACCTCCCCCTCCTTCCCCCCTCCCTTCACAAAATGTAATGTGTGGGCCTGTGGTGACAGCCCCAGCATGTCACACAGAAAAGCACATGTACAGCAAGAGAGCAAAAGATCTGATCCAGAGAGGGAGAGAGGCAGACAAAAGAGGGGTTGAGATGAGTGATAACTGAGGGGGGTTTTTTTTCTCCAAATTTTACAACTTTTTCCTCAGAATTACTTCCAATAGCTCCTCCAGCTCATAAAACATTTACCTCATCCACCAAAGTCATAAGCCTTGATGCCTTGAAATAACAACACAGATCGAACGACCAAGTGAAACAGAGCGAATGAGAGTTCCTGTTATTGTAACTCTTACAAGTGTTGTGTTGTATATGCAGCTTTTTACTTCTGCAGCTGGTCAAGATGGTGTTTTTTGTTCATCCACTTGTTTCCTTCCTGCCAGTCAGAACCCCTCCAAAAGGTCACAAGACAAATCTAAAAGGTTGTGAGATGCTTACCGGGAGGGGACTATTCACTGATTATTTGCATTTGTGTGAAAACCAGCAGCATCGTTTTGCCTTGAGCAGTTACAATACAAAAAATATTGTAAATTTGGCAGCCATTGTTTTTTTTAAGCACCACAAGCCAGACAAATTGTGACCTAATACATGCACTGTAAATGATCAGATAACATCCCTCCTTTCTTTTCTCCATCTCCTTTTCTTCCTCTTACTTACATTGTCTCACCCATCAGGTTCTTCCTCTCCGTTTCGGTTAAGGACATCTATTCCAGGCTGTCCAGCAAATGGACTCTCAGTACTGTCCCTTATAGGCTATAAACAAGCCAACAATAAGGTACAGAGTCAAACCAAAATACACCCATAATTGTTCCCTCTTTTTCCTCTCTGGAACACTTTCTCTCTTTTGTCACATAAATATTAACATACACTCGCACACAGTGTGCTACACACACATGCAAGTGATAGATTTGCTCCTCCCCAGCTTTACAACAACTGCTTTGGCATTTTGGCAAACAGCCTTTGTTTACTGAGGCTGTCGATGGGCTATGTAATCGTATATTTCCACTGAGAGTGTCTGTTAGCAAGGACGCTAATTAGCAAACGATTAAGCTCTCACACAAAAGAGGTTCTTGAGATTAATTGGTGCTGAAGTCTACAAAAGCTTGCGGCTTGGTAAATAATTTAGCATGAACAATTGTACACCTTGTCGCATTGTGTTTTTATTTTCAGATGAGTAACTGCGGGTGTCAGCACTAACAATACATCACTGTTCAGCAGTGGGTTTCTAAAGTGGACAGTATGACAGCGTGGTGACAATGCCTGTGAATTTTCTTTACTTAATGTATTTCATTTTTGATGCTCTAAATCAAGACAGTTCACTCATGCATTCAGTCTGAAATTGAGGAAACACTCCTCTGAGTGCAAATGTTATCCGATAGTGTCCTCTGCACCTGTAACACCTTCACAGCACCTCAGTGAAATGAGCCACGTCTGCTCACCCTGTTGAAAATGCTTTCTCTTGCAAAAACCGGTGCACACTGGGAAACATGGGAAACACACACACACACACACACACACACACACACACACACACACACACACACACACACACACACACACACACACACACACACACACACACACACACACACACACACACACACACACACAACACAACACAACACAGAAACAGACGAATCACACGCTCATGCAGACACCAAGGATAAATCACTTCTACAAATGTGTACATGTGGATTCACACATGTAAGAATAAACACATATACAGCACAGGGTAAAACAGATAAAACTCTTTGGTCCCATTTCCCTATCCAGGGGCATCTTGAAACTGCCTGCTCCAAACAACATTTGCTGTTCCCTCAACCCCCTTCTTTCTGCTGATGAGGAGGGTGTCCCAACCAGGGGTTTTGTTAATGGTGGAAAAAGTTACAAATGGCTTGTCATGACAGGCTACAAAAATTGTAAGTTGCTTCAATAGGCACGGTGATACTTCCAATATGGCCAGCACTTTGCCTCTGGGTGTCATATGATTAGCAAAGTAGGCGGGGGCGACGTACAAACTGGTTACACAGTTTATCTAACAGGAATCAACATGAAAACACCGGAGCCTTAAGATCATCCAGACATGGCAGTGAAGTAAACTTGGCATTTAAGGAAAAAGTGTTTGCTTTCAGCAGTTGATGCAACAGGAAAGCAAGACATGAAAACATCCTAATAAGCATGTCTAGTATCATTCTACGTCTCACCAATTTCAAAGACATCTAAAGTTAAGCGGTCCTGAAAATGTGGGCCCCGCTGTGCCTACTCGTCTGTTCTGATGCTAGTTGACTCAACGGATTAATGCCTGCTTGCAAAATATCCTGTCAGCTCATTGCAGGGAGTCAACCAACCAATATGTGTTTAACTTGAACTGCGATTCAAGAATGCATTTATTATAGATGCAGGAGTGTGTAGCCGACTGTATGTGTTTTTGTCAGTGCAAGCGTGTTCTTTAAAAGAGTATCTGACAGCCAACAAATATTTAATGCCAAAAAAAAAAATCCCAAAACAAAAACACCCCCAAAACACAGATGTCAGGCAGGCGGTGTTGGTGTTGAGCACATGTGGCTCTCATACAGTCACATTTGTTTCTAATTTGGATGGAAGGATGCAGCTTAAGGAACATATACAAACTGGTGATACGCTGTTACTCTGACGGACAGAAACATAAGAAATTGTGAGTAATAATATGAGAGGAGAACATGCTCTGCATCTCTTGGACCATTTTACAGACTATGCTGATTCATACAGCAATTAGGCAGCTGTTTAATGGTTTATAACTAAAAGGGCCTCTGGCATTTTTACTCAACAGATGTTCAAGAATCTTACAGATGATATCACTTTATTCTGATGACTGAATTGTATGCAGTGATGGCCGTGATATCGAAAATGAGATATGATAATGATTATGATGCAAATGTAAATATAAATCCTATAGCCATTGTAATCATCACACATTTCTGTACAGTGCTATCAAACAGTCACAAATTTGTCATGATGATTAGAATAAACTATCTATTGTATATAATGAAAGGAGCAGAACATCCAACCGTCCTGATTGAACATGCAAAACAGACTTTTTCCCCCCCAGTTATTGTAGATTTAATTTCTTCAGTTAATTACACTGGTGAGATGAAAGAGGATTTCATCCTGGGACTCAGCAGAGAAAAAGAGCAGTTGAGCTAAGGTGGAAAACTCCATCACAATTAGATGTATGCACAGCCTTTTTCTGAATTCTGAGCAGGTTTTCCATTGGTGAAATTCCTGATGATCTGAGCTGGGCTGAGCGTGTGCTGGGTGCTGATGTGACTAACAGAACACTCCAGCAGCGGAGCGCCGGTTGGGCTGCCGCAGAGGACTCTGGGTAATAAGGCTGCAGATGAGTGCGACCCAAAAACAAAATGGGAAGAGTAGGCATTGGATGAGTGTGTGCGTACGTGCGTGAGTGTGTGTGCTTTTGTGTGTGTGTGTGCAACGGAGAGACACTTTTATATGCTGCCAGCCAAAAGCACATTCTCTGATCTCTAATACAGGACAACATGCTGAAGAGAAATAACAGACAGTACTGTGGGTATTCTTCAGGTGAAGCACACATACATTTGTGTCTATCTTTGTGCGGACATTCAGCAGTTTCCCAGCCCCAAACCTTAACATAAACCATCAGTATTAAATGCCTAATTTAAACCCTTACCTAAGTCTAGCCTTGTACTTGAGAATGATTGGTAACATACATTACTAAAATGATAATGTAAATATAATAACTAAAATGTTTGCCTTGCGACTGTACGCCTCCACCAAATGGTCAAATTGCATCTAACATCTATATCTTTTGAGACTCATATAATATACCGTATGTAGTAAAGACTTTTAAGAAATTTGGCCAACAGCCATAACAGTAGACAATGATTCTAATATGGATGTTGTTATAAAGAAACGAAAGATTCTAAAATGTGCATGCACGTCCTTAATCCAACAGCACAGAAGATCTATATAATCACCACAGTTTCAAGATGGACACCCAAGATCAGTGTCAGCAATCTCCCCTTCTGTTCCTGAGCTACGGCATCATGTTCACAAGAATGGGACTGATATGAAGTCCCATGACCTTGACCTTTGACCCACAAAACCGAATCAATTGATCCTTGATTTCAAGTGAACATTTGTGCCAAATTTGAGGAAATTCCCTGAAGGCGTTCCAGAGGTATGGTCGTTCATGAGAATAGAACGGACGGAAACCATAATGCTACCAGCCACGTCCGTCTCCAACGGACAACAACGAACATCAACCACAAATACTTCTTGAAGGGGAAAGTATACTCCCTCTTCTTAAAGGGTCAGGCAGGTCACGGAATCAATGTGCTCCTACAGACAACTTGAGCACGTGAGCAGAAAGACGCACCGCCAGTAAAAAAGTATTTCCCAAACATCACAAGTTCTGAGGAATGTGCATCTTCCTCTCAGCATACATGCTGAGATTGAGTCAAGGAAATTACATACTGGAAGTGGAGAAAGTAGGCTCCATGACAGTCCCCAAACAGATTTATGGCCCCATAACATGAGTAATACAAGTACACACACACACACACACACACACACGCACGCACGCACGCACGCACGCACGCACGCACGCACACACACACACACACACACACACACACACACACACACACACACACACACACACACACACACACACACACACACACACACACACACACACACGATGGAGATGTACTTATCTACTATTAAGAAGTAAATTATCAATATTTCCTATATCAGTCGATCAAATGACTTGTACATAAAAGGGGTTGTTTGTAGTGATAGACCCACAGAGAATTATCAGTGACGCTGTAGTTCCTCTCAGATCTACATCTTTCAGCTCTTTGTTTTGGGTTTCTGACTTACCTCCTTACTGCTCTGGTTCTCTCTGCACACTCATCTATGTGGTTTCCAGACACAGAAGGCAGACATTTTATGTAAACAAGCTCTAAACGCCTACTATACACTACCAGCAGAGAAACAACAGCTCATGGATAAAATTAGCACTGGATAGAGGTGTTGGTAGAGACCAAAAAAAGAGTTGAAAGAGAGTGAGTATTGGACCTTTGACCACAACTCAAAATGAATGCTAATGTAGCTCCATATCTGTTGGATTTATAAATCGGCAACTATTTGCTGACATGTTTGCAACAACAGCTTCATCAGGGGATACTACGACAGGGTTGTGTTTACAAGCTGCTGTACTACACGAGTGCTGAAAACTCCTTAATGTATTTAAATATTACAGTGAAATTTCAGTAATGATGGGCTAGCCTTGCTTTAATTGCATTGTGAAAGATTTTAGACGGAGTATCCTGTTATAACATAGAACACTTGTTAAAATACTTTAAATAAGACAATGAGAGTGGCATGTAGTGAAGACACCCTGTCTGTCTTGTCTCATCTCGCACGTGTCTAATGTGTTCATAGAATCTTAAACTAACTATGCATCTATTGTTTGTTTGTTTATTCTTGGTATAAATTGAAATCTTTCAGCCTTTTATTCTCCTGGATCAGTGGTATCTGGAGGACTGCTCCATCAGTGTTTATTGCTGTCTGCCACTGTGTCTTTTTCTGAACCACCACATGGGAGCACTAATGTCACAAATCTCCAAATCCTGCACTTTGGATAGGGTATGAAATCAGAACAGAGGTTTTTTTTTATACTGGCTAGGTGGACGGAGCCGCTCTAACCTGGGTTAAAGTGTCCTACATTTAGATACACCTCTCACCCTCATGTCTTCTCTAAGCCTAGATGATGGATGGTCCTGCATCAAGGTCATGGCAGAGGTTGTGTGCCTATATTAACTACCCTCTTCCACTGATAGACTGTCAGGCCCTTTGCGTCTGGAAGCCTCCCATTGGCCCTGATGTAAACAACTGAGTGAGAGACTGGTGGGGGGGGACCTTAAGCAAACATCACGTGTGGTTTCCTGGAAAAGGGGCAATTTTATTAATAATTTTGACTGCTTCATAATGTGATCAAGCTGTATTCTCAAACAGGAAATGAAACAAGTTGAGGAAGAGTCAGGACTATGATGTTTTGAGCGATGACATCTCTTTCCTCACTCAGTCATAAAGTAGAGTTTAGAGGGGAGATCAAGCGGATTTGATTTCAAGAGTCGCTGTTGGCTGGAAGATTTGCCAGACGATTCAAGGCAAATATTTGACCGAACTTTGAAAAACAACTCTGTAATTCATCAGTAGCAAAGCTTTGAGTGATCGTTATGATGCGATTTTAGAGAATAGTGTGCATGTTTTTAGCGCCTGCATTTGCACAAAGGGAAAAAACACACATAAAGATTCGAATCACCATTCAGGCAGTCTAGGACATTTTTCTGCCAAAAGAAGTGAACGTCATGTTAATGACAATAAAATAAAAGCTCAAACTATTCAACTGATTTTAAACATTTTCTACTGTCTCACATGATGTTGACTGTCATGGGTGAATAATTGTGCATAATGCCAATAATCACACTTTTATTCACACCTATAGGGTAAAATAAGCTAAAGAGTATTTAAAACATTTGGAAAATTATATTTTCAGCCATGCTAGTGGTATTACTCTGTATAAGTCAATGTTGGTGCAGTTGGTCCATTACGATGATCCAGACTGAAATATCTCAACAACTAATGAGTGGATTGCCATGAATTGTCAGACATTTGTGGTCCCTAGAAGATGAAACCTAAGAGCTTTTGTTAACTCCTGTCTTTCCCTCTAGTGCCAGCAGGCTGCAAACTTTGTTTTTTTCTTGTAACAGCTTTGCAACTATGAGATGGACGGCCATGACATTTTAAGCCTCCACTTATAGCTAAAATTGGCAACGATGGACAACTATATTACCTGGAGAGAGGAGAAATGTAAACATTTCCTCATGAAAAATGATTCATCTTAGATGCTAAACAATCACATACAGTCAATACCCGTTTCAGACATTAACAGTCATAATATTTTGTTCAAAGCTTCGGTTCTAGCCCCCTGAAAAAGAAGCTTGTTCTGGCTTTGCCTGTAGAGCGCCTGTGTCTTCATGCTCCACTGCCTACTTTTAAAGAAAGAGTGTTGCTCTGTTCCTCGCTGAGGTCTTTGGAAGGTGAGCGGTAATTGCTGAGGGGGGATTTAGCCTGACGATGGAACAAAGCACCTCTTTTGTTTTACTGAGGTAACTCTTATACTCTGAGAAGGAGCCGTACTTTAGACATGAACTTCAGACATGAATATAGCATGTGTGTTGGTATTTCCATTTTGTGTTGGCGTGTTGCGTTGTTTGTGTATTGACCGCAGGGAGAGAGACAGACAGGAGTGACAGAGACTGATTTGTAGACTACATTACAAACCTCGGGCTGTTTCTGACTCATTAGCTGTAATACTGGCCCCGTGGCAATGACATCATGGTGGCAGTAGCTTTTAAAATCTGACCACAGACAAACAGAGACTGCAAACTGTGATTAAAAAATGTGACTTCATCATGTGGTAAACTTGTCAGGAAACCCCAAACAGGTCTTCTCCCATTGTCTCACTCGTATATAACAGACTTACATGGATTCAGACAAAGAGTCTGACAAACACACACAACAAATATGCATAAAGAGTAAATCAGAGTTTGTATAAGACACTGACAACTAAACAAATAGAGAAAACAATTGTACATGTGATATACTGTAAATCATAAGGAGAGAAGGAGAGAAAAAAAAAAGAAACAACAGAGGATGTGAAGCATGAGGAGGCCTGACATGAAGGGACTTAACGCTTTCTTTTCCTGGTACTTCATGTCTGAGTGTTGATCAGTCAGAGGCTGATAAAGAGCTTTGGCTCTGCCTGGTTGTTGGGTCTTTTAGCACCCTTCAGGAGCCTCCTCAGTCCTGACCAGCATTGTTTGTGGAGAAGAAAGCTATCAGAGGATCTGCACAAGATTAGAGTTGCCAACTGTTCCCTCTGCAGCTTCCTGTTTTGCCGCAGGAATTCTTTTAGCGAGTGCAAAAAAAAGAAGCACATAACTGCACAAATCTGACATAGTTAACCCTTTCCTCTCAACATATTCCTTAAAAGAGTTAAAGAAAAGATATGTAGTTTTTTAGTGATGTGAGATTAATGTTTCATTATTCATTTTTTTGTAGTAAACCCCATTAAGGTTCTTGCATCTTGGTTAAATATCTTTGATCTGCGAAACTGACTTTAGCCTATTCATTTTTTGTTGTTGTCAGAAATTAAGTAAATAGATTGATAAAACTCTCCTGTGTATACAGAAAGTATGAAGCTGCTGTCTGGCACATTTCCCCCAATAATACCACAAAATGTTATTTTTACACTTTGTTTTTTTTTAACCTTTGTTTTTTGGTCAGCTAGTAGCTTCATATTTAGCAAAAAGACATAACAGTGTTATTAAAATTATCATCTAAACCTCAGCAGGGAAGTCCATAAGCCTATTTCCCCCAATTTTGAAAAATAATTTAAAATGTGCATTTGGCAAAAGTTGCTAAATGAATTTTATTATATGAGACATGACCAACTGTACCAGTTTGACCACAAAAGTCTAAACTCCTTCTAAAATTATACATTTCTGTCATTCAAATAGCTGTGGTTGTTTGCAGGCGGAGTTTATGTTCGTAAAATGTCGACCGCATCTGTACCTGCTGAGGGAGTTCGGAGCCATTCTGGTGGTCCCCCCCCCAACCCAACCCCAACAAGAAGGACAAGAATGAGGCGCAACTCCAACCGCAAGACCCTGCAGCACTCCAGACTGAGGAGCAGCTTCGCCCATGAGGCTGTCGGGATGTTGGGCTCTCTCCTCCTTGCCCCATGAACTCGGAACTTTTGCACTGTGGACCCATGTTCGAACTTTTGCTGTTGTTGTATGTTTGTGCTTTTCTTGTTTTGTCTTTTCATTTGCACACAGTGGGAATGTGAGAAACGTTTTTTTTTTTTTTTTCGATCCATATGTATGTCTGTATGTCACATAGTGGATTGACATGAAAAAAGTTGAAGTTGAAATCCACCTTCTATATTTTCTTCGCTCCCCTAAATATTTTTCCTGCAGTGCATCCATCCTCCTGCAGCTTCTCTCTTTTTACCCCCGTTCCCTGTCACTCCTTTCAGACCTCTCCTCCCTTTCCCCCTCTTCTTCACTTTCTTTCCTCGTTTACACTCTCATACAACACCTCTTCCTCCTCTTGTCCTTTCCCTCCATCTAAATTGCAAATGGCAGCAGTGCTGACTGCCAGAGGAGCTCCTCAATGTCATTAGAGCTGACCCTGTGGATTAACAAGAGGAGAGAGGCGGTGTGTAGAAACTACAGATCAATAACGCAGCTTATCCTCTGGGTTCTTTTACTTCACTTTGGATTTACATCTGACTCACTGAAATGTCTACTCTCTTCTTGAACAATAAACAAAGGGGTTATAACTGGGTATCAAAATTGAATCACTACACAAAGAGTGAGGAGTGATTAAAAGGACTGAAATCTAACAGGAAAAGAAGAAATCACTTAGTTTAAGTTAACATGAAATATGGACGCGTATAGAGGATCATTGTTAATGTTGCACAAACCAGTTGACTAATACCAGCCACCGCTGTCTGGATGACCTAATAAACAATGTGATTTGATATCTCAGAGATAAAGAGATGGATGGACAAATAGATGTGTGTGTATATGTGTGTGCAGGCATCGTGTGGTTGATTTACCGAGTTGGCAGGGAAAGTCAAGTCACCATGAGCTCAACTAAACCTGATAGGTGCCCTTATCAGAGACAGCTAAAGTCAAAGCCTATTAGTTCAGTCGACCAATACACACACAGGTTCATGTCCAACATCTAGATCCACATCAGCAGATCATTTTGCTAAGACCTGATAGCAGACTGTGCCCTAATCTACATCAGACTTCCACGTTTACTGCAGCCAGCTGACTCTCATAGAACTGTACTACCTAAGAAAACACATTAGCTCCTAGAAGCTAATGTACTCTCAGCACAACAAAGATTCACAGCAGGACTTGTTGAAATCCTGTCACTCTATGACACTAAGTGAAGGATTTTGAGTTAAAGAGGCTGAAGGTGTAAAAAGGCAAGAGGATTTTTTTTTCTTATCACACAATTTATTGACATGCACATGTTTTATATTTTGTATTCTGCTTTAATTCATTCAAGGTCTCCTGAGCTTTACGTGCTATCTTAGTTCAACTTTTGTGTTAAATGAATTCCTAACACAGGAGTTGCCCTGCCGTAGCTTGGATTTTGATTTCATGTGAGAGCAGCTTTGCACAGGTTTTGTGTCTCCACTGCAACAATACATTTTTTCCACTGTTTATAAGCCTGAATGTTAAGTCTTTGAGTGGCTCAAATAACCAACATGATTAAAGGTTGTTGATTGCAGCGACTTCTGCTTTTCAGCTCTTCCTGTTTTAAAATGGTGTTGAAGTGCAACACCGAGACTCTGACCCACCCATAAGCACCTAGCTAATGGAATATAAACCATAAAACATAGTATTAAAAACTTGGTATTATAAGTTGGTAGTGGGTGTAATGGAAAAAGTTCCTCAACACCTTCTTAAATTCTGTAATAAAGTAAAACTCCTGCTAAAGTGTACAGTGCCAGCACTGTTTTATTGACTGTGGATATTGTGAGAACTGATCTGATTTGTTTAGTAGTTGAATCCCATTCTGTGATGGCGGTCTGAGTTAAATATGTTTCAACATACACGGCAGACAGGCAAGTCTCTTACAGTAAGTAATGCGTGGCTTCCAGACATCGCAAAAACTCTCAAAAGTAATTTCTACAGTAGCTTGCGACTCACAACTCTCAAAAACAATTAAAAGAGACCGTTGACAGGTTTAATGCTTTCTCAAGTATAGGGCAAGCCAGCAGGCATAAAAAGATCTGTGGCCAAGTTAACTTGTGCTGGGAGTTTTTAAATGCCTTGTGCTGTCAGTTTTAATGGGTCGTTATCAGCATTTTATCGCTGTATTGTGTACTATAAACCTATCAAAGGGGAGGTAAAACACTTGTTATTAAAGCATTAGACATCTTTATGTTGAGAACACTACTGTGCAGCTTATTAAAAGAGTAGTTCTGAGATAATTGATTTGCACATCAAGTAAATTTGACATTTGGGTTTGTACTGACAACTGGAATGTTGTCAGTATGATCTCTGGTCATTGTTTACACTGTGTGAAAGTGAGCGTTTTAGGTATGTAGTGCCATCTAGTGGTATACGGATTACAGCTTGCTAAAAGGTCAGTTTAGTTCAACCAAATTACAAATAAATCCCCAATTTTCTCACTTAGCCCTGGTATGTTTTGTTTTATCGTCAAGATTTAAATCTCTGCGATTTATGTTTCCCTGCTTTTACATGTAAATAAGTTGAATTTTGATTATGGAACTTGCAGCAACAAAATGAAAACTCACTATTTTCAAAAGCAAATGAAACTTTAATGTCCTGGCTCATTGGCGGACGCAGACATAGCCTACGAAATGAAAAAAATTGTGGAGCTAGTTACTCTTCTGGAAAACGCCTCAGAGGACCATCTGATGTGTTTAACATAAATATTTATTGCTTGAGGAGAGTCACAATAACGAGGACAGGCGTCATCCTCATCCTTTAAACCTGTTTGGAACGGCAAACTGTGTCCTTCTGTAGCTGTAATAGGTGGCTTTAATCTCTGTCTCAATAATTGAATAATCTGGGTCTGAACCAACATGACCGTGTTGAGCGACGGTTCAGGTTGTGAATTACAAACTTGAGTTTTCAGACATTTATAAATTTGAAGTACATATTAAATTTATCATTGGCATTAAAATGAAGCTGAAAAGAGCAAGGATGTCTCAATTTGTTAGATGTCTGTTGCTTGTACTCGTCTCTCCTTACATTTCTGTATGTGTTCAGATGTTTATTTATGGGATGTATTTATTTACAGATAGTGAGAAGGAAGTGAGATCTGATAAATGGTCACTCCAGACACATGTAGAGACGCATGATAATGCGAGGTATGAATTCACAAACTCTGAGTTGTTGATTTTTGATTAGATAACCCAGGACGAATGTTGATGTCTGGTCTGAACAGGGCCACAAGGTTTTCTTTCACTCACAGGAGATGAGAGAAATCTAATAATGAGGGACAATTCCTTCAAGCTGTTGCTTTTAAGGCAGTAACCTCAGCATAATGGAAGGTTTGGGAATTGTCTACACCGGAATCAGGACTTTGATTTCCAAAAGCTAACATTTGACTAATCGTTTAGAGAAAGTATAGTCATTCGACAACAATGATGCTACTATATGTCTTACAAATTTTCTGTTGTGGGATACAATCTGTCTTCCCGTGATAATGATTATCAACTAGAAAATAATTCCGATTATGAGAAAACCATTGGGCTCTAGCCTCTGGCCAGAACAACATGATTAGGTTTTTTTTTTATCACATAAAATGAGAAAAATAGGCTGGAAACAAACCCTGTTCATTCTTTTCACCACATGCCTGCAGAGCACATTCCAGGGCTCTGTTGAGTTGTTACATACTAAAAGTCACGAGTTTATCACGAAAATGCCATCTGAAAAAATGTCTATATAATTCTTATCGGCAAAAAGAAATTTGTAAAGTATCTTTAATGTAATATAACTCTACTCAGACAACATTTACAAGAGAATAAAATAAAATAACTGTAAACTACAGTGACAATCATAATGTCAACTTCTCAAATCATACATGTGATTAAAAAGAACAGCACCAACAAAGCAACATAATTAAATCAGAAAGGGTTTCTGTAGGACTTATAGGTGCTGTCATAGCAGTGGGGGTTAGGCTAAAAACGGGTGCATTTTGACTTAATTTTGTACAATTATCGTAACAATATTTATTTAAAAATGCACTGTCTGCTGTGAAAATATGAATCACCAAAACAAAGTTTTACTGCCTTAAGTGTTGTAAAAAAAACACATCAGGTGCTTCACCATGGAAGGGAAAACCCCGGTCAAAAGTGGATTGTATTTTGTCAGAATTGGGGAAGAGCAAGAGCTAAAAAGTCAAAGTAAAAAGTTTTCGTTTGTTGACAAACAAACTAAATTTAAAACCATTGGGGCCAATTGAAAAAAAATCGATCCTCACTCTGTTGATGTTAACATTTTACCACGCGTTAAATGGTTACATATATTTGCATGACTAAAAACCACGTTGTGTCCCATCGCATGCCAATTACAACTTTTTGTTACTAAATGGACACATAGCAGTGCTGAGTGATTCGTAGTAAGAAGTATAGAAAACAGACTATTTTCGTAGTTTTTAACTTTAGATCTGACAGGACTGACGACTAGACGTAAAGAAGCATGACAGCTGGGTTTACCATACAGTCCGACCAGAATCTTGACTCCACCTCACTCTAGGGATAGGCTCCACGAGCGCTCTGCGCCTGCGCAGTCTGATCAGTCGTCTTCGTTGATGTTTGTTATCTTCGGCGCGGCTTTGATTACCAGACACTTTGTATTAACCACATGGACTATTAGACCGCAAACTTTTTAAACTTCGTATCAAACTTGTACTTATTGTATTTAATTTCTTTTTTACAAGATTGTCTTTTTAGACTTGTTTTTATTAATTCCACTCCATTTTTGTTTTTGTTTTGTTTAGCGATGTTTGAGTCAACGTTCAAGAATTTCAAGGTCAATTTTAACACGTCAAATGCGAGAAATAGTTTCTCCAGTGGCGACATCATTGCCGGACACATCTCCTTCGACCTCACAAAGGAGACGAAGATCACGTCAATATCGATGGCGCTGACAGGAAAGGCAAATATCCATTGGTCTCAGGGAGGGGGAGGAAAACGGAGGAGAAAACACTACTCGGCGAAACTGGACTTCTTCGATTTGAAAGCTGCTATTGTGCAAGAAAACGGTGGTATGAACTCCGTTTGGACGCACTGGCCACATTTGCACAGACAGCGTTCATTAAAACTTTACTGACATTGTCTTTCCCTTGCAGCGGTCGGAAAGGCAACAAAACTTCAGCCTGGGACGCATCTGTATCCGTTTACCTGTCAGATCCCACAGGGGTGTGTATGAGCACTTCCATTTCCGGTTGTCATGATTTTGTGTCTGTTGTTGATGGGAACTGGTGATAATACATTTAGAGAAGCAAAAGTATGCCTCTTTTCAGACATACATTACTGTTTTCTACCATGTAGTCCCGGAGTCTTTAGATACTAATGGACAGTTTCCCTTTAAAATCTAAACTTGTCGAATCTTCATCTGTTTTCTGTGTGTGTTTTTTTTGTTTCCAGGTTGCATCACATTATTTACCTATTTTTTTTTTTTTTAAATCAATGCAGAGACTTCCCATCTTCCTTTAAGGGGATTCATGGACAAATAGTGTACAGCTTGACAGTAAGCATCAACAGACCCTGGCATATGTCAAAGAACTTTGAGACAGAGTTGAACTTTGTAAACCACATTGATGTCAACCAGCCAGAGCTGCGGGTGAGTCATGCATGTCCTCATGAACCTGTCGGGGAGTGCTGGGGCTGTTGGGCCCCTTTTAACCTCCACGTTCTTCTTGCTCCCTGTTGCAGTGTTTACAGTTTATCACTGCATATAGTTCGCCAGGAAGCCTTTTCAGTGAGACAACGGCTGTGCTCCAAATGCCGTACTTACCTACTAAAACTCACTATTCTGTCTGTCAAGTATGGGAACATGCAGGGCACTAAAGTTACCTAGATTGCGCACTAAAAACGGTACAAAAATGGTTGCCGCCTTGGCTACGTAGCGAGAAGGGAGGGACCACCGACGCAGAACACCACAACAAAAGTTAATTTTTTTTACTAAGTACCACTATACTGCTGTTGAACAAATGCTATCAGTGTGTTTATTTTATGCGTTAAACAGAGGGCGAGAAAATGTTCATTTCTTGGTGAAATAATAAAAGCCGGCAGATATGTTGGCGGGTGATGCATTCACATGCTGCAGCTATTTCCGGTCAGTGCAAAAGGGCACTGTGCGGTTTGAGACCACACAACCTTGTCGAAGTTCAATGACCGCACGAGTAAGAGTCCTAACATGTAACAGTAGTGTACTAAGGGAAGAACACCATTTGGAACACAGCCACCGTGTACAACAATAACCACACCGGTGGTTTTCCTGCACTCGCATGTTTAAATGTCTGTTGTGAAGAAGTTCTGCACCTCCACATTTGTAATGATATGACTGAACACATTAACTACGGAATAAGTAACACGACTGATCCTTACGATTAACCTGAAGGGCCCTCATTACAGTTTATGTGGTGCATATTCTCAGACATATTTTCACTTAAAGTTACGCAGACCAGTGCACACAAAAGTGTGACTCCATACACGCTAATCACGCAGAGCTTCTGATTAAGTACGATTCACAATGGAAAAATGACGGTCCAGACAAATGCATTGCTGGATTTTTGTGTGGGTTTTTACTTTGTTGTGCCATCACCTAATGCACAAAGGAAACTGAAACAACCACAGAAAAAAATCTCATAAGACAAAAAAAAAAAAAAAAAAAAATTAGATTTCTGCAGTACAGTATAGTACTTGAATACTCTAATGATTTGTATAATAGTACACATCTATAGGGGGCAACAAAAGAAGTGTTATGGTTTTATATGTTAGCGTAAACATAACGTGGCTTTAACTAGCACATTACTGTGGTTTGTTAAATGTCTGATCTCTTGAAAGCAAACCACTTTCACACTACTAAAGTAAACGCCTCCATCGTTGAGCCGATTTCATACATTCTTATTTGATAAGGAATAAACAAACTGAATTTCAAATATCATCATGTGAATTGTGTGTCACCGAGGTTTTTTTTTTCTGCAGGCTCCCCTCTCAGGCTCAAACAGCATGACACTGTGCTGCCTGTGGTGTTCCTCGGGTCCTATCACCATGACAGTCAGTGTAGAGAAGAAAGCCTTTCTCCCAGGTATGGTATCCATCCATCTCTATCCGTCCATACAATGAAACAGGCATGATAGTGAAGCTTGGAAAATGTAATTAAAAAAAATAACCACACCCAAACACTGCGCCTGTTCTTCCACTAGGTGAAATGGCAAAAGTAATTTGTGAGTTTAGTAATGCTTCATCGAAAACAGCTACTCCAAAGGTGAAGCTGCAACAGAAACAGATCTACTACACCCACAACAAGGTCCACCAGAGGATAGGATACAGACACTTGGCGTCAACAACTGGAGAGCCTGTCCGCGCTCACACCTCTGATGTGCACAGTGAGATCAGGCTCACTATTCCCGCTGCGTCGGCGCTCACCATATCGAATTGCAGCATCCTGGTCAATGAATACATGATTGAGGTTGGTACGAGGGACAGACTCTGCACAAAGCTTTAAGATGTTGGAAGAAGTTATTTATTTGTGTGTGACTCAGCTGTTAAAGGGGCAAACAACTCACTTGGATAGATTTGGATTGTTGTCTCTTTCTTTGATACAGCCTCATAATGAATGAATGAAAGTTTATTTTTGTGTTTCCTTTAGGTGAACCTCAGCGTAATAGCTCACCCTGATCTGACTGTGCTGTTTCCCATCATCCTGTGTGATGAGCCTGTCTTCCCTCAACCTCCGACAGTTTGTGAGTAGATTTGTGAACAGTAACCAATGTAAAATAATTGTGAAATGACAGAATATTTTTATGTACAGGAGTGACTCGCCACTGGGAGACTCTTCCTTTATTTCTGTCTGGAGTTGACCACTGGCATTTCAAATGTTTACATCTCAAAGCAGATTTTGTGTTTGGAAATTAAAAAACAAAAGTATTTGAAATTACGGTATTTATAATACCGTAATTTAGTTATGTTCAGTAAAGTGCTATATTGAAGCATAGTACTTTTAATATGCACACATCCATTCTGCACTATAACCAGCCAAATGTTACTACACTTTGTTTGAGTTACACTCCTGTCGCAATCAGCAGGGTTTTTGGCAAACTCGGTTGTATTACATTATACAAAGACATGCAGCTAACGTTTGTGCATTTCTTATTTCTGTTTCTTTTAGTGTACACTGATTAAGAGAGATCCCCCGGTAATAAGAAGCAGCAGCAGCAAAAGATGACTTGCCGCTACCATCTTGACCTCTCAGATGGCGAGATGTGAAACGTCTTTAGGAACCTCAAGCAGGCTAGTTGTCTTCGGAAAGCACAGAGACATATCGTGACATAGATGATTGAGAATCTTCACAGACATACAGTCCATCAGATGACCTGAAAAAAACGTGAAAGCTGCAAACATGTAAACATGTCTTTCCCAATACTGCGTTCCCTCCGACATGACATGAACACAAACTTCTACAGTGTTGCATTGGTAAAATAAGCTTTCTGAAGCTTTGAACCACTTTATAGCAGCTTTTGGTGCAGTCATAGGTGAAGTGGTGCAAAAGTGCGCCAGAGCTCACCAGTATGTTGTTCCGCCACTTTTTTCTCCAAGTGAGGAAATTAAATGGTCACTGATCTTTTGATCCAGTTGAAATTTATTTAAAAAAAAATGTAAGCACTTTATTGTCCAAACATTTCTAAAGCGTATATCATTCCAATAAAACCAAATGGAATGGTCAAAGTTGTCATATTGACATCTCAGGTATTATTGATTAATTCACGCCATCAACAAAAAGATTGTTTTGATCTCCTCCCGTTTGTCCTCTTAATGTTAATGCATGGCACGTTGATACAAACTCAAAAGTTATTGTATCAATTTCAAATTAAATGCTTTCTAGCGTTTAATTTGACAGAAACCCTTCATTTCTTAACAAGGCTTTTATTTTGAAAGATTTGCGGGAGCGTGTTGTGACAGAATTCAGACAATATTGCTTTGGTTATCCAGAACCACTGAAAAAAACAGCATGATTATATTGTTGACTTTAATCAAGTGATGGAAATATACATCATTGAATATTGTTATCTAAATTTAACTCCACAGTGTGGTTCCACTATCTTAAAATTGAACCTTGCGCAAACCCTTGTGTGTGTCACAGGTGCGGTCTGGTTCTTGAAACAATACAAATATAGAGCCCTTGATACAGTCAGTATGATGACCCCTGCTGACCAACCCTTTACATTTTATTTGTATGTATCGACTCAGGACAAGCTGTCACTAAACAGTGAAAATAAGACTGCTATTATCTATCAACAATAAAGATTATATATGCACCTGGTAGTACTGACTGATTTTTGAAAAAACATTAAAAGGACTATGTTAAAACGATCAATTTACGGTGGCATAGATAATTGTGTTTAGTATGCATTCTGTAGCTTTGCACATATATGTCAAGATGAACAGCTTAATATCTCATAGCTTATAAAATAGTCCAACAAATGGCCTGGCCTTGACCCTGATATCTGCAACATGTTGTCATAGCATGTCACTGATAATAAATGGTGCCCATATAGCCAGCCAGCAAACAAACAATTCTTTCATACGAGACACATGCAATTATTTTACAGGCACTAAGTTTAACAAAACAGAAAAGGCTTATGAGGCACTGCAGTCAGTTAAACTATTTCCAGAAACAATATCTTACAGTAATTGTTGGAGCTCTGAGAGGAAAGGCTCTAAATCACTAAACTTGTCTTCAACATTGGTGTGACAGAACATATATAGTGTCCTAAAGGCAAATTTCCAAAACAACCTCATTTATCAGCAATATTTCTGCTCTGCTATATTGGTGCTTTTACTTAAGTAAAGGATCTGAATACTTCTTCCACGTCTGCAGTTAATTATATCGTGCTATCTCTTCCTTTGTAAGTAAAGTAAATCGACAGCTAGATGCTCAGAAGAACTGATTCAATATGATGCACTAAATTACTTTTTGCTCCCTTCAGCAGGGAAAACATTGCAAATACAGCAAACTAAATCAAATCTTTTAAGCCTAATTATGTATCACTGCGATCATCATCAGCTTAATTTCCTGGAGGAAGGTTGCCTCTACTTTGTTATTCAGTGCACTCACTTAAACAGAGCTGTTATGTTAATATTCCCTAAAGTTAGATGGCTTTTTTTTAATGGTTGACAATAGTTGAGAGGAGCTCTGCACATCTAATCTTTCAAGAAACTTTTGTTTACATTTTCATTATTTGTTTCAAATCAGAATTAACATCATCTGAGCTGCTCCTTTCATATTGCAGCTGCATGAAAATAAAAATGTTAATAACATACTGAACTGCAATTTTATCCAGAGTGACTTAACACTTTGACACCCAGTTAATAGGCATGATAGCTTCAGCTGTTGCTGGGCTTAAGGGTGTGGGATTACATCATGAACAGTTTATTGTCATCTGGCTGGCTGAAAGCTGATTTATGTCCATTTGAAATAACATTATTTAAGGGGAACTTTTCTCAACCCTTCAGTAAAGACTCAGCTTTTTCTTTTGCTGCTTTCTTTCTGCTGTCACCCCCCATAGCCGTCATATGCTATGCAGACTTTTTTTGGAACTGTGTGGGTTTCAAGTACAGTCCATCTGTTTCCTATAGGGGGCATCAGTGCAGAGGGAACCTGACCTGCAGTAAGAAAGCCAGCACAGCTAAACTGCATACAGTGGTGAATAAAATGCACAGTATCAGTCCCACCACGATTTTATTTACATGTGAAAGTACAAAAAGTTTGCAGACAGTCACAAAACAGGAGGAGGTTGGAGGACTTTCTGGTTCAGCAGACTTTTACAAAAAGGTGATAGGCTGACCGCTTCTCTCTGACACCCTACAGAAAATCATTGAATCTTTGGGAGCCGAACATTTTCAAGATAACCTTCCAACATAACATCAAACTAAATACGTTATAAACAAAGGTAGAACCAAGTCAAAGCTAAACTTAACTAAATCCCCCTCTGCCCTGACTACTTGGTACAGCCTAACAAGGTAATTGACAGCTGCTCTTTCACTGCATTTTCATGTGTGCTCCAACAAAAACAGGCTAAAGAAAGTGGACCGTAGTTAGTAGGGTTTCCAAAATAAAAACACAATAACGTCCAACAAAAATATAACTTCCTGTATTAGTCTAATGTGTCCAACTTTACCAAGTCACTCTGTCTGTGTTTTTGTTGGTAACACCCTTTTTGGATAAAAGCCAAAGTCCTGTCAAACCAGTGCCAAACACTGTGTACCATAATCACACATTTCACAATACTGAACCTGAATGCAACATAGGATTACATCAACCCCAGCAAGCAGCAAGATATCTCTGTCAAAGATAAAACAAATTTTAAAAAAAGAAGTAATTAAGCCATTAGCAGTTGTGTGAGGTGAGTCCTGGACTGTTAACCCAACATTAACAACTGATTAACCCACAGACCCGCAACTGTTTTCAAGACATGAACCACAGTATGATATCTCCCAACCTATGGTTAAGTAGTGTTAAATTGTTTTTTGGACTACAATAGTCACTTCTATGTGTTGAGGGCATTCACATAATATGGTATTAAAATGACGTTTATTATTAATTACTTAAATGATTTGATTTACCTTTTTTGTAAACATGAGCAACTAACTATGTTGCATAATAGATTATTATTATATAGAGAAATGCTTACAAATAAATAAATATTCATACACTAGCCAATGTTTTTTTTTTGCTAACACTATAGCACTTTCATGCATGTTGCCCTCACCTTTAGACACACCAGGTGTACAGATGCACTTTGCTGAAGTATTATTTCCAGTAATGTGTTTAACTTACTTACCTTCGATGTGTTTAACAGCTTTTAGACACACCCACACGAGGTGGTAGCATACCAGCATGCCAGTAAATTTGCACCTGCACACAGTAAGAATGAGCTCAATTAGTAATCTGCATTGTTTCACCACTGCACTGATTTATGTAGTAAACATGCATATACGACTCTATTTACATTCTACATTTTCTCTCCCCAAACCATTTTGCATCCTTACAGCCAGCGGTACATTGTTTACCGCCACCTGGTCCTGTGGTTTAATCATTACCAAAGTCAATGTCTATCCGCATGTATGGACACACCTTCAAACATACAAAACCTCTGTCCTCATCATCTCACCTGACACTTCTTGTACCGGCAGCTATGACAAATAATGTTAAGAGCTTTTCGGTGGGATACAATCCCATAAACAAAAGGGATATTTTCACCAGTGGGGACTGTCTCACGGGACAAATTACACTAGAATTGTTAAAAGACTGCAAAATAGAATCACTCTTGGTAAAGCTGAAGGGAAAAGCGGAAGTCCAATGGACTGAAAATTATGGACAAACGTTCGTAACCTACCATAACAAAGACAAATACTTCAGTATCAAGCAATTTGTCATTCAGGTGGGCCATGGTAAGTGAGCTGCTTATGCCATTTATTTAAGAAACCTGTTGAAAACAGAATTTATTGTATATTATATTTTATCAATATGCTGTGAAAAGTTCTTTTCACTTTTTTCTTTAGTGTCAAATATCACCTCTAACAACACTGTAACATTTCTTCTTTTTGTACCTTCCTTTTTTGTTTAAGAAAATCTCTGTTGCACTTCTTCTTTCTCATCAAATTTGGATACATTTTTCCATAAAATAGTTTTTTTTATCCAATATTAAGTGAAGCCCTTTTTTGGTCATTTTTTTGTTTTCCCTGGTCGGGTTTAAGAATATACAGGAAGATTAAATCCCATCATCAGCATTTCAACTTTTAAAACTTTATTCTGTATCTGTAATATTTTTTTGGACTTGAACATTTAACAGTTATAAATCGAAACCCTGACGGATCTAAGACCAAATTTTAATGAGGTGTATATGTGATTTTGACCCATTCACCCTGCTACCATTTTTTTTTCTAATTTTGTCTTTTTGATCCTTCACTTTTTCTTCAGGGCAATTAAGCAAACACTAATTAATCAAATAATTTTACGACTTAAATTATTAACAATGCTGACAAAAGTAGTATAAGCGCTAGTGATTTACAAACCCTCCAATAATCAGGGGTTAAAGCCACATGAAGTAACGTTTTTCTTCCTTTTCAGGCAATAATATGATCGGTCAGGGCTGCCATGTCTACCCATTCACCTTTCAGATCCCAGCACAGTGAGTTTACCCTAAAACATTTACCCTAATCAAAAGTTATTATATTTTGACCACTGGTTTTGAGCATGAACACAATCAATTTTGTTCTTCATCCTCTGAAAAATATCCTGTCACCCATACAGTCTGTTTTGCACATTGTGTTGTCACTTCTTAGAGAGCTGCCATCCTCCTTCAAAGGCTCACATGGAAAGGTCCTGTACACACTGGAGGCAAATCTGAGCAGGTCGATGAGGATAGACAGCAAAGTTAAAGCACAGTTCGCTCTCATCCACAAAGGAAACAGTGATCCAGCGCTGAGGGTACCCTTACAACCTAACTTACGACACACACTCAAACAGATGTGCGAGATGTTTGCTGACTTAGACACTGCTGCAGTAATGAGAATGAACACTGTCTGTAACAAATTCGTTATTTTCCTGTCAGACTCCGCAGCACAGTGCCATTGATAAGAAGATGAAGTTCTTTAACTCAGGAGCAGTGGCCATGGATGTAAATATTGCACAAACAGGCTTCCACCAAGGTAATTTTGGACTCTGTAATCTAACAATGATTGAATCATATATTCACTCCATAGACTATCTTCTCTCAGTTTAATCATGTACAGCTCAAAGTCCCTTTGCTCATGGAAATTTTTTATAGTCTAAAGATAAGACGTAGAAATAGTCACGTCAGCGATATGTTCTAAATAAAAGGTTGCCCCTTTAATAAACACCAAACAATGTCAAAATGTAATTTAAAAATCACTGTCGGGCTTTAAACTCAAACACAGATAAAAGGTCAAAGGTAAAAAGTTTAATTCTAGGCATTAAAGTGCAGCTTTACACCAATCAGTACGCTCAGGTTTTTCTTCGCTGTGACAACTTTACTTGGTCTTGTATGACCAGCAGCCTTTGGCGGCTAAAGTAAGCAAATGTTAGAAAAGTTTAAATAGATATTATTGTACAAACAGAAATTACTGAGTCAGTATGTGGACTTTGCAACACTTCTCTACTTGTGCTGCAACAATACAAAGCATATGACTGCATTCTGACATGCATGTATGTTTAAGCTTTAAATTAATTTAATAAAGGATATTTGTCATCTGTCTACAAGTAATGCAGTTGTAAACTGTAGTTTTGTATTACTGATATGCACAGCTTAAAAGTTCCATATTTTGCATGCTGTACAAGATTATTGCTATCACTGGTGTGGTGGTGTCGATCAGAGAGTCAGACTTATGTACTGAGGAATGCTCGGTTTTCCAGGGGAAGGCATCAAGGTTGTGGCTTCCATTCAGAACAAATCCTCTCGTGACATCAGGCCCAAGTACTGTTTGTATAAGAAGTACAGTTACTTTGCAAAGGGGAAGAGGAAAGTTGAAACAAAGGACATTCTGAAAGAGGTGAGCAAAGCCATCCCGCCTTCTGCAGGACAGACCGTCACCAGGATCATCACCATCCCTCCCACCACATGTGTGTCCATCTTAAATTGCAACATCATCAAAGCAGAGTACAGACTCAGGGTGGGTATCTCTTTCCAAACATATGTCACCAGCATGTTTCTGTGTCTCTTCATCAACAAGCCTGCATGATCAAGATAATAATCACTGACCATTTTCTCCACCACAGGTCTATCTGGATGTCAAGTATGCTTCAGACCCAGAGATCAAGTTTCCCATAATCATCCTGCCCGCTTTAGACGGGCCTGATGATCAGCTGTCGTCTGCCTATCCTCCTGCCTTTGGATATGAAGCATTTACAAACTCTGGAATGCCAGGAATGACCAACTTCCTACAAAACCCAACAGCCTCTGGTCCCTCTGGTCCACCACCGCCCTATTGGACGTATGGGATGTACCCCTCCTTGGCTGATAGCAAGTCCTAGAAGCTTACATACAAACTTGGAGGGCACCGGGCTCCTTTTTAATCCACTATATATCTCTACAATACGAGCTACCACGATTAAGTATTAAACAAGTATTTGCCCATTACCTTGGAAAATGGCAAGAATGTGGACACGACAAAGATTTCTCTGTTCTAAAATGTTTCGAGCAATTATCAGAAGAGTAGGAATGAAGGGAAATGATTGTTTTAAGGGCTAAACCAGACAACTATAACACTCAATGATTCACTGGGATGATAAACTGGGTCTGTAATCAGTTGTAACAAGAATTTGAACAGCAAATTCAGTATTCCAGTTGTCTGTGTCAAGTTAAAATAAGATTTGTAGGGCTGAATCTTGTGTAGTTTTAAAAATAACTCAGAACTAGAGAATAGCTAAGAGTCAGCTTTGTGTCATTAATCAGCTCCCGTTGTATTACTGGGATGATTGCGAGGAAATTACTTTCTTCATTTGATCTCACTGTGCCTACTAAAATATTCTAAATTAAGTCATTAAAATTGTCTTTGGCTATGCTTGTTTCTGATGGAATATGATTTTTTTCCAGAGACCACATGCCACAGAGAAAATGTTTTCACCCCTTCCATGTGGGTTTCTTTTTATCAGTCTGACAACAGATGACATACATGACCAATGAAACAATAAATTTGTAGCAAGGGGATTTCTAAATATGCAATATAAGCTTTGCAACCTGCTATATGAAAGTCAGTACCTTGAAGGAAAAGAACAAACAGGAGCAACAGCACCCCTGTGTATCTATAAACTACTCCCATTCATTACAACTATAAAATGTTTCATTTATGAATTAATTTCAAACCAAGATGAACCAAAATAATTTCACACAATGTTTCCAACTCTGAGCCTGAACAGTCAACGTGTGTTTTTCCTTTCCTCTTGGAAAGTGAAATCTGAATGAGTCATATGCTGGTTGTAAATAGTCAGATAGGACAGTGAGCTTATGTAAGTTTCACCAACTTTGATGGCCTCTTCATCTGAATTCACCAGAACAGGACAGAGTAGATTAGGTAGGATTGGGATCAAACTGGTAACATCATTCTGGACCAGCCTCAATTTTCCCCTCAAATGAAGATCATTATCCACCTATATAACGATAATATACATCCATCCCTCTCTTAATCAGATTGAATAACTGAACATTATAATGCTTATGAAGAGATGATTTATTGCTGGGTTGCTGTGGGTTTAATGCCATGGTTGATCAGTGTGTGTGTGTGTGTGTGTGTGGGGGGGGGGGGGGCTACACAGTGGTTTCAGACCTCTAGCTCTGTTATCACCTGGGACGTTGTCATGTCTCCTCTTTGGATCCCTCTGCGTCCAGACTCCCTCCGCCTCCTCCTCCTCCTCCTCCTCCTCATGAGGCGGCTGGACTCTTTGTTATCACAGGAGCAGTGCAGCTGACGTTTACCTTTAGCCTGACACGGACATTATTAACGTCATTTTGAATAGGCCTACATTTGTGAGTTTAGCAGGAACTTCACTCACACTGTATCTGCATAGACAACCTAACGTGTCACTCTGGACCAATCACAATTAAGCATAGCTCCTCAGCCAATAGGAATAGTTGTAGCCATGTCACTACCGTAACACATCTCCAGTATATTCTATGCGAATATTATACTTTTTACATTGCTTTTTCTTCTTCTTTTTCTTTTTTTTGGCAGCTCTGACGTGTTGGTCCAGTGACGGACCCACTTGAGGAGGAAGTGTGTGTGTGTGGGGGGGGGGGGTGAGCCCCTCACTGCATTATGCAATCCAGGGCGGTGGTCGTTTGACTTCCCTGTTACATATACACAATCACTCGTGTAAACCAAATATGTCATATTTATTGAAAATCAATTATCCTGTCATTATATAGCCTATTATTGTTGGTGCTTACAAGATACGGACCAGGGCTACACTGAATTACATGGGTGCTGAAATGAAAAGGGCAGAGAGGGCTGTTATTTGAGGTTATTGTTATTATTATTATTATTATTATTATAATATATTACGCCACTTCAACATATGTTTATGTTGCATGACCTTCACGCCCAGGTGGTGCCTATGAGGGTTACTAACCGTAGACATGTGTACATGTACACAACCTAGGACTAGGACTAACCTGGGATTACTTTTCTTGAATAGGATTTTTCGTGTAGGATTTGTAGCTTATTTAATGAAGTAGGCTATTTTTACGTTGTTGTATTGGCAGCTACTTTTACTTAACTTAACAATGAACTGAATACTTCTTGCACCACTGGCTTTGTCAGGAATCAAAGCCTTACTGCCATTGTCAGTGAAGTGGCTATTTAAAAAAAAAAAAAAAAGACATGCTTCAGTAATCTTTAATGTTGCTACCAGACATTAAATATGGATCACATCATTGAATCCTCCACTGTGATGCTGCTCAGTGAGTCGATTGTGATTTTCGTCTCCAAGTGAATTTTTTTTTCTGTAATGAGATCGAGTTTTTATTTTTGTATCACGCAAAGTTGATCGGACCAAATTTTTGCAATCCCCAACTCAGCACATTTTAGAGACATCGAGAAAGACAGAGAAACAAATTAGACTCGTCTGAACATGTATAATAATGATATGCGTGCGTTACTTGAATGGAATAATGAAGTAGTTTTAGTGGGAGAAGGCGATTCAGCCGGCGAATATGTTAGGTTTCTTATTTGGACACACCCACTGCCGAAGAAATAGGTGGGTTTTTTTTTTTTTTTTTATAACTTCCTCACGATATTTCCCTGTTTTCTGCGGATCATGTCGTCCACCGTGAAACGCCTGGAAGTCACTTACAACCCCATCAACGAGAGCAACACTTTTACCAGCGGCGACTTCGTTTCTGGTCGAGTCACGCTGGAAGTGGTCAAAGACTGCCAAATAAACTCCTTCTTCATTAAATTCAAGGGGAAAGCAGAAGTTTTGTGGACCGAGAGATACGGTCAAACTACTGTCGTGTACCACTCCAAAGACAAGTATTTCAGCACCAAACATTACTTCATTCGAGATCAAAAAAATCTCAAAGGTAAGTCTGCTTTTCATTCTGCTCTGCTTGTACGAAGGCTGCAGGTTGAAATAATGATGCAGTTGTTCAGGAAGTGCAGTTTACCAGTCAATTTCTGCTTCTCTGTGAATTGCTGAAATTAAACGGAGCCTTCATTACAGAGATCTTGTAAGATAAACTGGAGTTAGACTTCAGGATGAAAGAATTTTTGCAGACACAGAAAAAACTGTGACAGGACGCAACTTTCAAATACATTTTCAGTGCATTTTAGTAGCCTGCAGGCTACTCTTTACGGAAGAAAGAGCACGCATAAAATAAAAACAACAACCCAATAACCAATTCTAATCTAATTTAGAGGGATAAAATCAGATACAGCATGGACAAAAAAAAAAAGATTAAATGTCAATAAATGCTTGGAGTAATTTTCCAGGCAAAAATGCTCGAAATTCTCTGGTTAAGGCATCTGAATTGTGTGAAAATGATTTTTTTGTTGTTTTTTTGGCCAATTTATAATAGATTATTCAAGAAAATAATCTATGAATCGATAGTTTAAAAAAAGGCATTACTTGCAGAGCTAATAGTTGTTTTAAATTCAGTGTGCCACCATTCTTTTCCAGGAGATGATGCAGAAACTCTACTGGCAGACCAGAGTTCAGAAACGTGTACGTATTTCACAGGTCTGTCTCACCCTGTGGTGAGGCTCACTTGCTCTTTTACTGCACGATTTAAAAAAAAAAGAGAAAAAAAGAGTGTTTTGATTTGATTTCACTTAATAGCTTGAAACAGTTGTATTTTTTTCAGATTTTGATTGCTTGTCTGATTGATTATATTATCATATATCATACAAAGCTTTACTGAACTGAGGGCTCGAGTGCTTGTTGTGGACTCTAAGCCTGTTCACGCCTTGTACGGGTGATCAGATCACAAGTGGACAGCTCTGAACACAGGTGTGACAAACCTGAGATGCATTGTGGTCTGGGATGCATATCGAATGCATTCTTTTAGCAGTATGTACACAAATATGCCCTGGGCAACGTTGAAGGACCACCTACTCAACTCAACTTATCCAACAAGCCTTCTTTTGGGTTTAGTAATATACCCACAGCTGTGGAAGAGCCTGGCCTCCTCAGACAGTTAATTCATTCTCTGCTGTCTGAGAAGCTTGAGGAAAATTGAGTATTTTTCTGGCCTTTAATCTTTCATTTAAGTCTGATTCAAGTAGGACACCGCATCATACCCTCAACCCAAATCCCTCTACATCTGAAAGGTTCTAAATTAAAAACACGTCTGAACATTTGATTTCCTTTATGTTTTCTCTTTATCAATATGTTTATAATTTGTTGTTGCTTCTTTTTAGACAGCAGCGTTGTCGCCCCAGGATGCCATGTCTACCCATTCACCTTTCAGATCCTTAACCAGTAAGGAACAATTTATTTAATGGTTTCACAATACGTTAGAGTAGACAGACAGATAATACAAAAATATCATAATAGATAAGCCTTGTGTTTTGTGACTAGAGTGGCAAAAAAAGTAAATGATCCCTTTAGAATTTTCTGCATTTCTGCATAAATGTGTCTTAAAAAATTATTGTATTGTTCTTGTCCACATTGAACACGTCATTCAGACATTTACAGAGTTGGCTGGAAAAAGTATGTGAACCTCTACTCTTCAACAGAAGCTAATTAGAGTCAGCACATAACAATCCAGGAGTCATTTGGCCTTAAAAGGGCACCAACATGAAAATATCATCACATCTGTTAGGCACAGTGGAGCGAGTATCATGTTTTGGGGGGCTTCTTTGCATCCTGTGAGCCTATACAGCTCATGCAAGTACATCTTACAGGAAAATGGCAGGTGACATGTCTGCTAGCTTGGACTCTATAGAATTTGATGCAGCAGCGTACAGATACTGTGAAACAATCTCAAGAGATCTAACATCCTAAGAACATGACTGAGCTGTAGAAGTTCTGTAAGGATGAATGATCTGAAATTCTTCCTGAGCATGCAGGTCAGATTGTTTAAAGAGGGCAACAGAGGTTCATCAAGTTGTGAAACCCAAGGGTTTCCTTATTTTCACCATATTTAATGGGCGTGTTCAAACACACACACGCACACAAAATTGTAATAGTCTACATGGGATTGGCTTAAGTACATTGTTTTTTCTTAAATTTGTTCTTAAGAAATGTCCTAAGAAAAAGTCTACGTCAGATTCACGACGCGTTCTTAAACCGCGGAATTTGTTCGCAACTGTGTTCTCATCTCGATGAATCCCAAATATCATTGTAGATGAAATACTATAACATCATACAACTGTTGAATTGAAGAAAAAATATTCACCAATTAGTTGGCGCAAACATTTCAGCACTCTGAGGTACTTAAGAGTGCTCTTGTGTGTAGATGTTGTTCTTACCCAAGAAACCAAATAAGAAAAAATTGGGGAATGCCAGAATCTTCATGAAAACTGCGTAAGTGGGATTTAAGAAGAAAGTTCTTCTTAAGAACAGTTGGTGAATGAGGCCCATTGTGTTTGTCTATACTTGTGACTCAGATGAAAATCAGATCACATTTTATGACTTATGAATGCAGAAAAACAGGTAACAGTAGAGGGCAAACATACTTTTTGTTGCCACTTTATTGATCTTGATAGAACAGGAAAAGGTAAAAAGGTGTGTTGTTTATTTCAATGTATATAAAAAAAAATATCTTTGCTCATGTTCCTGTTCCTCTTTGCTTGTGCATTAGGGATATGCCCTCCTCCTTCAAAGGTGCAGTCGGTAAAATTGTGTACTTGCTGGAAGCCACACTGAGCAGATCAATGAGGATTGACAAGAAACATTCGACTGAGATCAACTTTCTGTCAAAAGCAGAGCTGAGCACCATCCCTGGTTTAATGGTATGCACTGGCCTACTTCTCCTTTCCTGTCGTTGTGAAAAGGGGGTGGGAAAAAAACCTTTGGGGTATCGGTTGACCAAAATCCAGTCCTTGTTTTGTGGCTGCATGAACATGCCTGGAGCAATGTGTTAAAACATTTTTTTGCATTGAGCAAACTCAACCTGTCAAAACACAAGTTTAGAAATGCAAACAAATAGTGTTCCCAGCTAAACTCTTTGGTCATGGACTGAAATTAATATGTTTGACAGAATCTCTCCCTTGGAGAGATAATATCTAACCTGCTGATTTGGCTCGTTTGCCACCTTTTTTGTGCTGCCTGCTACTGGAGGTGGACATCTGCCACACCAGAATGAAAGCTAATATGTTGAGTGTTGGGTTTTTTTTTATTTTTTTTTTATCTGTTGTAATTTAAGTGTATTTGTGTTGTATTGATGAATCTAGTTTTCTTTCAGACACCACAGCATGAGTCTAAAGATAAGAAAATGAAAGTTTTCACCTCTGGAACTTTAGTCATGGATGTAAATATTGAAAAAACAGGTTTCGTCCAAGGTGAGAGTCCTCAAAGTGATATTGACACTTACTGGTTTAACATGGATGCTTGTTTTGACATTTCTGCTCTGTACTGCAGGAGAAGGTTTGAAGGTTTTGGCGTGCATTCAGAACAATTCATCTCGTAAGATAAAGCCCAAGTACTGCGTGTACAGAAAACACAGCTTCTTTGCAAATGGGAAGAGACAAGTCCATACTAAAGACCTCTTTACAGAGGTGGGAGAGCCCATCCCTTCATCTACTGAAAAAAAAGTCACAAGGGTCATCACCATTCCCCATGATGTGGAGCCCTCCATCTTCAACTGCAAAATCATCCAAGCGGAGTACAGACTCAGGGTAAGCAGCGACATGGCGAGGTGTATGACTGCACGGAGTGATGTGTTTCCACAAAAAGTGTTTGACAAATGCAGCAATTCTTATTAATCTAATAAACATCTCAGATTATGTTAGTTTTTTTTCTATCTAAAATCACAAAGGGCTTTGCAATTTAAACACCCTTTATTTCTTAGACACTCAATTTGGAAAAGGAAAATATCTACCAAAAGTTGTATAATATAAAACAGAGATGTAATCTAATTGATCCCCTAAAAATATGTTTCTGGTAATACTTTCCTAACCAGATTTCATTAGAAAAAGTTAGTAGAAAGGATAAGTGTGCCTCCTTATGATTGTTTTTTTTGTTGCTTTTTGTCTTGATTATATAGCAGAAAAATGAAGGCTTATAAGATACTGAGTATTGTTAATACTCTTTCTTTATTTCTGTTTTCTGAACACAAGTTTAGCAGCGCTAAAGCTGTGTCCTACATCCCGCAATATAACGCCAATGTTTTCCACAGGTCTACCTTGATGTCAAATTTGCTTCAGACCCAGAGATCAAATTTCCAATAGTCATCCTACCAGCCTCTCAGGTTCCTGCTCTTGCACCACCATCTGCTGCTGCTGGCTTTGGATTTGAACCTTTTGGGAACCCAAACCCTCCAGTCTGGAGCAACGGACCACAACAACCAGCAGCACCACCTCAACCTTCAGATCCTCCTCCCCCGTATGGAGCTTACAGCATGTGCCCTCCTTTGAATGATTTTGGCAATACATTTCAATGATGGGACACAGAAGATACTTGGGACATATTATTGAAATGAAATAAAGAGATAGAAAATTAAATTCCAGTTGAATTTAGTCATTTATGGTCCTTTACATTTTCTCTCACTTATTTTATAGCTGACATGTTTTTCTGAAGTGCCTGATATTGAAGTACCTGCTTCTGTATGTATGCTTTTTTTTCATACTGGTTTTTTTTTTTTTTTTTTTGGTCATGTTTGTGTTAGAAATATTTTGTATCCACAAAAAATGTGACCAAATTAATACACAGAAAATGTAAAACATTATCTATAATGCTGGTTTATTCTACCGCTAAAAAACGTTCAACAAAGCTTTTGGAAAAAAAAAAAGTGTCAACATTCAAGTATGTTGAAATGACTCATTACAGATTTGTCTCTTTAGAACAGACTCGGCCGTGTGGCATGCTGCCCTTCTATTCAAATAGGTAAAATTAATTCTTTAGCCCAGAAGATAATTTGGAGATAAGATTTTATCACTCAGCAGTTTTGCTGTCTAGACAAGCAAATAGTTGTGGTTTCTTTTTTTTTTTTTTTTTTTTTTTTTATGAGATTTGAGATCTCTGCCACTGGAAGTTATGTTCCTACCTACATTGAAAGTGAATGAAATGTTATTTGTTGGTCTCAAATTATAAAAAAAAAAAAAAAATCTATAGCATTGTGTCATTCCAGAAATATTGTGAATACCATGCACTATTTTCACTACTTTTATCAGCCTTAACAAAAATTGTTTTCATGAATATTGTTCACATATAAAAGTTTGGGTTATCCAGAGTAACAGGGAATGTTTCTGTTAAAACAAGGCACCGACACTGATTTACTGAAATAAGATTTTGCTGTTGGAGTTGGTGAAACCTTTCACCTACTTCTATGTCTTTAGCTGCCACACTTTTACAGTTGACCTTAACTGACACTTCCTTTTGAATATAATACATCAAATGTCACAAATGGAAATTTTAGTGACATCATTAGGAAAAAATATCATGTGACACAGCATGCTGAATGGTTTTTTCCGATGTGCCACGTGACCGTCAGGTCTTTGGGTGCAGACACGAAACAAGAAAAACAGGTTTATCAAGATTTGCATGTCTGAGATAAAGTATACACTGAGCAGCTGCGCAGGGTTTATAAGGGTTGAGACTTTTCACTGTGTTATTTCTCAGTTGAAAATGACCATCGAAAATTTCTCAATTGAATATGATGCTATCAACAGCCACAACACATTCACAAATGGAGATGTCATCAATGGAAGAATCATCGTGGAGGTCTCTAAAGAAACTAAAATCCAATCGATTGTTTTCATAGCACAAGGAAAAGCTCGGGTTAGCTGGCATGAATATCACGGACAGAATAATCACCGCATCATCTGGGCTGATGAGGAATATTATAAAGTCAAACATCATATCTTGAGAGAAGCAAGACAAGATGGTGATGTATAATACAATTATTAATATGATATCCTGTCCCTTATTTAATGACTCTTTGATAATAATCCAGCTTGGGTTTGCTTAATACTTACCATAAATATTTCTTCAGGCACTGACGTCATTGGAAAAGGAAGACATGTGTTTCCTTTCACCTTTAAGATTCCTGACAGGTGCCTATTCTTTACTTAATATTCACTTTAGATTTGAGTTTACTTTTCTTCTTGTCCTTTAAATTTTCTAAAATGGTACTTCACAGAAAGATCCCATCGTCTTTCAACACATATACTGGCAAAATTGTTCATAAATTGAAGGCGGAGCTGAAACAATCAATGAAGCTGACAAAGAAAGTTAAGACCCATTTCAAATTTGTGTCCATAGCAGACATGGATGTTCCCGGACTTATGGTAAGAAGTCATTAATCGTCAAAAAAGCAACTATGTGATCATGTTGTTGATATAAGTTTTAGCAAAAGAGTCCAATATCTTAATTCATTCAAAGTGAGAGTCTCCTTTTTAGGAACCTCAATATGGATGCAAGGATAAAACCATCAAAGTTTTTGGCTCTGGAAGTGTTTCACTGGATGTCCATACCAAGAAGATGGGATACGAACAAGGTAATTATTTTGTCTGATGAATTCACCGACTTTCTTTGTTCAGTGTCTGGCCGTGCCCCTCTTATTTCCTTTGGAGAGCAGGAATATAAAGTTAGGTCAGGGGAAGTATGTTTACTATTTACACATCTAATCAGGGAAACCAATTAGAAACTTGGGTTTGGTAGCACTTTACTCCTCCCTATATCTCTGCTACTATTTGGAAACCAGTGTCTCTTCTCTGGACTTGGTCATGAGAAAGTAGAAGAGAACATCTAAACTGTCTTAACATTGCGCTGTATAGATTCTGAGGGGAAATGGGGGCAACCCGCTCGGTACTTAGAGTGACTGAAGCCACGATGTGGCCCATAATGTTAGCACCACCTTGTGTATATGCATTCATCTGGCTGGCCTGCAGCCTACACTACTGTTTTGGTGTCCATTGACAACTAAGTAGACAGGACAAAAATCTTGTAAATAAATATACATGTCCATATTGTTTCCCCCCATAATTTGCCTCAGCAGAAATACAGATGAAAAAAGCAGTCATTGCCAATCCTTGTTTGTGGAGTTTGTTGACTTAGGTTTCCTTCATAAATAAATAATAATAAAAAATAATAAATAAATAAATGACCATGTCTTACTGATGAAGTTGGAAGTTAAGGGACTTAAGCCACATGGAGCAGAGGTGTGGTTATTTTGACGATCACTAGAGGGCACTTTTAACATTATTAAATAGCACAGTGGAGCAAAGGTCTAGCCAGCAGGGTTTGATCAGGGACCTGGCAGCTAAAGGCATTGTAGCCCATGTAGTATATGAGCCCCAACCACTGAGCCATTGTGTTTGCCCCAGCACGTTTTGTAAGATCTTCCTGACCTCCTGCACAGAGTTATTCTTTAAATGTAAATCTTTGTGCGTTATAATTCAAAATCATTTCTCTATTTAACAGGTGAGGCTGTCCAAGTCACAGCGGAAATTACAAATCGCACAAGCCGTTCAGTGAAGCCAAAGTTCACTCTATATGAGAAGCTGAGTTTCTTTGCCCAGGGTCGCAGGAGAGTTTCCACACATGTCATCCATAAGGAGAAGGTTGAGCCTGTTGATGCATCCTCTGGTAAAGTAAATGTCACAAAGGTGATCAACATTCCCAGAGAACTACTTCCTTCCATCTTGAACTGCTCCATCATCAAGCTGGAGTACAGGGTGAAGGTAAAGTTCACTAGGAGCCTTTTTTTTATGTTTATATGCTTGATTACTGCTTTGGTAGAAAAACTACTGATGGCAAGCTTGTGACGCTTTTTTGTGCTTCTATTTTCATTAAATAAAATGTCTTTTTTGCAGTTAGTAGACATGGTCTCATTTTTCTGTTGCTAGTGAAATGTGAGGTCAAATACTGACACAAACAAAACCTTTCTGGGGAAATTTGTAGCACTTCCACTTCCACATATCTGTGGTCATAATATTAAATACAGTAAAAGAAGAATAAAATAGTAAAGTACCCAGTCAGCAGATGAAAGTGCAAATGAACCTAACAAATTCTAGAGAAAATTTACAGTAAACCACAGAGGACTTCTACTGATTAAATAAAGGAATAAGAGACATAAAAAAGTCCCACCTTTATGGAAAAATGTTTCAATTATAATCACCAACATTTATTAAGAAAGTTGATATTAACCCACCACTGTTTTTTTTTTTCACAGATCCAACTGAACATCAAATGTGCTTCAGACCCAGAGATCAAACTCCCGATAGTCATCCTACCTGAGGGTCCAGGTACAACTCAACCACCTGCCTCTACTGGTGTTGGTTTTGAAGCATTTGGGAACCCAAACCAACCAACCTGGAGCACAACACCTCAACCAACAGCATCCAAGTCTGTAACTCCTCCACCTCCCTATGGAGCACATGAAATGTACCCTACCACCTCGGCTGACAAATATGAGACAGCATGGTGACTGCCTGCCTTAAAAGACCAGTGCGTAGGATTTAGAGGGATGTATTGATAGAAATGGAGGATAGTATTTCTTATTATGTTTTTATTAGAGTAAAATCATCTGAAACTAAGAGTTGTTGTGTTTTCACATCATTTTAAACTGTGCCTTTTGCATCTACATTGAGAGCAGGTTCTCTTCCACAGAGTGCTCCGCTGCACTGCTATGTTTCTGCAGTACCCGAGAATAGAAAAACCAAACACTACAGCTAGAGAGGCCCTTTTGCTTTTTTTTTTACGAGTTTCGCTTGAGTTGGATGCCATCTGCAACCTCACTGCAAAATGTCACTAAATCTGACATACTGCTCCTTTAACAGGATGTCTCTATTTCAACATTGCGCACTTGCAACAGTTAGACTCATAATGGACAATTTGAAAAGGACCAAAAAGCAGAGCAAGCGATATCCTTTTCTCTCGGCATGTTCCTCTTCTTTGTTCAAACTTCTCCCTTTCCTTACAAACAATGCAACTATGGTTGGAGACTTACATGTGTTATGTAGAGGCTATTAAAGCCTTGAGCCACTTAGCACCTCATCTTTGTTACTCCACATACCCAGATTTTCAAGATGAGATCTCTCTGCAGTTAATCAGATATCACACAGCTCCCTCTGCAGCCACAAAAGGGTTTGTGCAGCTTTTGCTCATGTGCAGCAGTACTGGCCCATAACCATAAACATACTTTGATGTGTGATGTCAGTGGACTACCCCTTTATTTCCACAATATTTTATTGTCCAATAATTTATTGTCCAATAAAATAGTACATTGTAGTATATTGGTGTAATGACATGTAAAATAAATACATTTCTCATGTGCGTGTAGTATCCAGTTTCATGTCAATTACATTACCGTATTAGTGATATGAGGTTCTTCTTTTGTCATTTTAGCCCTGATAACACCAGATAAACTGTAACTGTGTTTAGATTAGTTTATTGGAATTTATCCTGTGAAAAAAAGAACCATTTAAGAATTAATTATTTGCAAACAGCAGTTTCTAACAATAATACACTAAACACAGTATGGGATGTCACATACAACAATTCTCACATTTACAGAGACAAGGCTTTGAATCCTTTTTCCTGTCTATGGTTTGACAACAAATTGATTCAGGTCAGAGGAACACTGTGGTTTCAATTACTGCAAATAAAGTAAGTTGATCAACAAGTACAAATCCTTTTGTACATGGTGTTCAGTAAGGACTTGTTCTGATTTAGCAGATGTGTTTCAATAAACATCCCCTCAACATTTCATTAAAAAAAAAAAAAAAAAAAAAAAAAAAATCACTAATGCTCTTGCTGTTGAAAATTGGTGGTATATAAATGTAATCTCTGAGTGACTAGGTTGTGGGTCTGTAATGCAAACCGCCTCGCTCCATTCTGAACTGCTCCATCAACACACTATAGAGCACAGGCTTAAGGTAAACAGCACAATGTTGTTATCAACGAAAAGATTGAGGGAGGTGTCCTGACTCTGAACATGTTAACTCTGGGCCAACTTAAAAGAAAATGTGATTTCATTTTATTTTGTCAGCAGGTTTTTCCAGATGTTTCTTTGATGTGAACTCCTGAAGTAGAACTGAATACACGTCGGACCATACAGGGGGCACCACAGCTTCTAGAGCATAAATACATCAATACTTGGAGGAAGTATGCTCTAAAGGCTCATGTGCCTTCTGAACAATCAATATTGTATTCCAGCCAGGTTATAGTTCTGTACTAATCCTCTGATTTCAGAAATATCTGTAGCAATGTTGACCTTCTGTGTTTCTATCCTGTCCCATGAATTTAAAGTAATAATTAACCTTATAAACTAAATGGTACATACACTGACGAAGAAAAGTATCATGCAGTTCTGTACTGTGGTGTTGATATTGTTGTCAATAGTATTCACTGATAATACCAAAGAATTGGTGCACAAACAGTAGAGCACACTGCTCATTCATTTAGCCTAATTTAGCCTGCAAGGCTGCTGGCTAGAGTTACCTATGTGAAAGTGACACCTGCGGGCTTGATCACATGATCATGTGTGACACAGATACAGGTCCACTGCTACCGCGCACAGGCCTGCCTCAACAGCATCCTTGTTGATCAAAAACAGGCCTTATCTCAATACAACCCTGGATCAGTTCAAAGTTGCTCGCAGTAAATGTACAGGATTTAGTTTTCACAGAAGGAGTGTCCTCCTGCTTTTTCTCCACAACCTTTGGGAAGGCTGTTTGATGTTTATCATGACTGTGAAGCACCTCTCAGTGGAGTACGTCAAGGTGAACGAACGAGGGACCTTCTCCCCTGGGGACATTATCTCTGGAAAGGTGACAGTGGTGACCAGCAAGGAAACAAAAGTGCAGTCTTTTTTGGTCAAAGCCAAAGGAAAAGCAAAGGTAACTTGGTGTGAACAAGAAGGACAAGCCACAGTGGTCCACGGAAACAAGAAGAAATACTTTCATTTTGAACACATTATTCTTCAGGATAAAAAGAAAGGAGATGGTGAGTATTCCCTCAGTTGAGCCAAAAAAAGAAAGAACGAATGAGCATAAAACTTCTGAGTTGATGAATATCTCTTAGACTGTAAAACTGATGAATCTACATTTAACACAACACGCTTCTATTTATAAGGTTCCGAATTCATCCGTCCTGGAAGAAATGTGTATCCATTCAACTTTGTGATTCCAAACAAGTACGTCTTATATCGTATATATACAACTCGAACACAGTCCTTTAAATGGAATTTATTTATAATATAAACACTTCCATTCCATCTGCAATGATAAGAACACATCCCTTTGGATTCTTTTTGTCTTTCAGAGACATGCCTTCATCTTACCAGGGGAAATGGGGCAAGATCACATATAGTTTGCGAGCACAGCTGACTCAGTCAATCTGGCTTGTACACAGAACAAAAACGGAGTTCCCTTTTCTCACCAAGTCTGAGTTCCCCTTTGCCTCCAAATCAGAAGTGATAATCAACGGACTTAAGGTATGAAAATCATTTTCTTTTAAACTTGAGTGAGGTTTCTATTCTATAATACTTTCCACTTTTTTTTATTTAACTTGCCAATTGAGTCCAATTAAGTTTGTTATGGCTCATCTGAGTGAAAATCAAACATTTGAGAGATTCCCCACTGCCTGCGTCTTTGTATGATACTGTAGGAGCAACAACAAGCAACCAGCATTTCATTTTTTGGCTCTGGAAAGATTACTATGAATGTTACCTCGGAAAAAATGGGATTAAAGCAAGGTAAACTAATTTCACACAGAATATCTTTTACTGATTTCCCTTAACTGAAACATAAATGATTGATTTCTCTTAAACATAAACAGGTGAGGCGATGGGAGTAACTGTAGAAGTACACAATGACTCAGCACGCAGAGTAACGCCCAAATTCTACCTGTGTGAGAAGCAGACCTTTGTCGCTCAGTCAAAGAGGATGGTACACACAAGTGAAATCTTCTTTGGGACAGGAGACTTTGTTCCAGCTGAGACCAGTCAGACTATCACCAAAGTCCTGAGCGTCCCCCCACAGCTCCCCCCGACCTTCTTCAACTGCTGCATGATGAAGCTTGAGTACAGACTACAGGTACTTGTATTGTGTTTACAAATACAGTATAATGGGATTATTTCATGATTAATTCTGTCCCACACAGACCACATTACTGAATCTTACTTTAATATGAAACAATGTAAATACTGAACGCCTCTATAATCAAGACATCTGGTTTTATGTATTTGTTGTAATGAAGATTACATTTTCTACATGATGACAACAGCACCACAGTGGCTATATGATGGGGAGAGGCAGAAAGACAGGGAGGGGTTAAAGGAGAGATTCCTGTGTCCACACTGATGAGGGTACACGAAGTGTCACATTACAGCCCAACCTGCTCATCCTGCCGTCAGCTCAAAAAGATTTACTTCAGTTCTTTCAGTAAACACGTTGTGACAGACGGAACAAATTAATTTCACAGTTCACTTTTATTTAAATGTTTTAACGTCATGCACTATTGGCAAATGCATGAGGAGTAAAAGAGAACATACCAAAGGGATTGATCAGGGACAATTTAGCAAGCCCCAATCAAGTTTATTTAAGTTGAAGTTCTATTTTTGACCTATGTCCTATAAGTATGAGGTAAATGAACATATTAAATGTTGTTGTTTTGTTCACAGGTCACTCTTGATGTCCCTCTGGTAAGAGACTCAATAATCAAACTCCCTCTGGTCATCCTGCTGGGTTCACCAAAACCACATCAACAAAAACCAAAGAGATCCATCTGGTTCAGAAAGTTTCCTGGTTAGAAGGATGTTTTAGAGAACAAATGGTACGCATGTTGTTTGACAAAGAGTGACAGGATTCAAAAGAACAGCATGATTAACTATGTCTGTTTAATGTGGCTGCTTTTTTAATTGATAATGGTTGTTTTCTGGGGAAGTTAAATCTCAAGTGCCTTTGTACACTGTGCCGTGTCCACTAGATGGAGATGTGTGTCACATCAGAAACAGAACATTAATTGGTGTGAATTACATTTTAATGATTCTCTAAAAAAAAAATCCATGTCATAGAATCTCAAAAATTCACAACCATTTCAAACTATTGAAGTTAATGCAGGTATCCCTCAACAGCTACAAATGTTATGAAATATCAGTCAGATCATAAACAGTTTATACAGCATTCCCAAACTGTTTTATGAATAAAAAAAACAATTACACTGTTGATCCCCAAACCCAAATATCTCCTTGTGTCCTGCTTTGTGAACTCTTTACTAAGAAATGACATCAGAGCAGTGGTAGAAGAAGATTCCTTACTTGATTAAAAAAAAAATACTACATTACAAGGAAGAGTCTTGCAATTTAAATCAAACATAGGCTATGTAATATCAGCTAGTAACTGATGTATTATCATCTACTGGACTGATAATACATTCATGTATCTATATATTACTGCGAAATGGAGTTAATTTTAAGTATGCTACTGTTTATACCGTTAATTAGTTTAATCTGGTGGATAAGCATTACAAAATAAATCTAAGGGGTCATGCATGAGTTGATACAGTAGGTAAGAAAGAAAAAAAGTTTGTTCTCAGTTTTTGAAATATTCTCTACTCTTTGCTTTTTTTTGCAAAATGTTGGAGAATTTAAGACCTTTGAGGTACAACAAATTATTTCAATGTAAAGTTCAGAGGTGAAAAGTCGGTCTGTCTCTCCTAACAGCTCATAGACATCATAAAAGTGAACCTGCTCTTTTAAAAAGAGTGACAAACCAAAAACGTTTGGCACCACTGGCTTAATGTCAAATCATGCGTTTGTTTTTCTATAAATATTTATTGGACCCGCCCAATTAGAAGGAACAATATTTCACTATGAATTGTCATGGAGTATATAGTACCATTACATATATAAATGTTACAAGTACCTCAAACCTGTATGATAATAGGGTAAATGTATGCAGTTACTTTCCAACACTGTGTTTTGCTGCGTATTTAAAAAGCAGAATTTTGACTTTGGGGTGAACTAGTCATTTGAGAAGCTAAACATGTCAAGGTGAAGAAAGGTTTCTTCTCTATAAGACACTAATTAACTTGAACACATATGAACGATTTGCATTTAAGAGGTTATTCTCACAATCCTGCTTCTGTGGAACATACACTGCAACAGAGAGACATGAAAGAGCTGAGAATTAGATGTCAGGGCTTTCTCACGCTCGTCCTTGTCCATGCACTCATTTTGCAATAGAGGAAAGTATTTAACAAGAGCCCATTCATGATTCTAACAGTACATGTGTTACCCAACCAGTGGTTCTTAAGTGGAACCAGGCCCATGTTCTTGACAGAGACTCAAGAGAGCTTTCCTTGCCCAGGAGAGGAAACATGTTGAGGGCTGAACATTTTATGGTTGAGATGCATCCTGGAAACATTCTATCTGGCTATTGTGACACCACGTACAGCATAACCACCTACCCAGAGGACGAGAGAAGCGTTTGGTTCTGACTCAGCACAAACAGGGCCTCATGATTTCACAGTCAGCCCACAAAACAGAAAAGAAAATTGAAAGAAAAGAAGAATGTTCGACTCAACATTAATAATACAAAAGCTCGGGAGTGACCAACACGAGCTACAGATTCCACTCTTCTGGTGCACATGCTGTCTGCACAGCTATTTTTGTAATTAGAAAATT
This sequence comes from Brachyistius frenatus, assembly GCF_029030835.1. Lineage (NCBI taxonomy): Eukaryota > Metazoa > Chordata > Actinopteri > Embiotocidae > Brachyistius > Brachyistius frenatus. The sequence continues at coordinate 201,331 of NW_027210682.1, read as the reverse complement.
GAACTCATATTTCAGCTTACATCTGATGCAGTTTTCTTGTCATCATCTGTCACTTGAATCTGTTGGGAAATGTGTTAATATTTGAGGGGAAACAAATAAAATTTAGTTTAATCCAAATGGCTTTTAATGTCTCAACTACTCTAAGTAATAACTTTGACAGTAAAATGACTACGTGGGTAGAGGAAGACTGACAGCCATTGACTCAACTTATATCGGTAAAAATGGAACATACAGGGTCTAAAAGCTGTTTGATTGAAATTTGCAGTGTGGCAATACACACCACAGACTTACACAGTCTTACTTACACAGCAGCAAATTGTGCCTCCTCCGCCTGCATAAAGATAACAGCAAAACACAGGCCGAGTGCAGATCATGTTCTACCATGAAATAGAAGAGAAACTTTCAGTTCGGTTAGGTATGTGAGATACAGTGTGACAGATTCCTCTAATCCCTGAAACACCTGCATGAAGACGTCTCTACAGCTGCAGTTTGGTTCAGTTTTGGCAGCAGTCTTGGTCTTGGCTGTGCTGTAGCAGAGCCTGCCTGGTAACCAGTCTGGCTCCGTGTACAGTGTGCAGGCTGTCAGCCAGCCAGCTCACTACACACACACACACACACACACACACACACACACACACACACACACACACACACACACACACACACACACACACACACACACACACACACACACACACACACACACACACACACACACACACACACACACACACACCGCAGCCTTCCCCTGGTTTTTGGAGAAGGGGTAGGGAGGTGTGGCCTCTGGCACCTCCCACCTCCGTAGCCAGAGCGAGTACCATGACAACCATGTGGGCCTGCTGGCGACTCCCTGTCTTCATCGGCCACGGTTGCCATAGCAACTCCCCACGGGGCTCCCGCAGATCAGCGGGATGGGCGTCCAGTTGACTAACCCTCTCCCAGCTGGGGAACGGCTGAGGGAGTGCAAGTGAGCGGAGGGAAGGAGAAGGGAGGGTGTGTGTGTGTGTGTGTGTGTGTGCGCGCGCGCGTGTGTGTGTGTGTGTGTGTGTGTGTGTGTGTGTGTGTGTGTGTGTGTGTGTGTGTGTGTGTGTGTGTGTGTGTGTGTGTGTGTGTGTGTGTGTGTGTGTGAACGTGTAGGATGGCAAAAGAGCCTTAGGAGAGAGAGAGTGCTGAAGAGGGAAAGAGAGGAAGGAGAGAGAGCTCAGAAGGAGACACAGGAGACGAGTAGTCTGACCTGCTGAAGCGGCCTATCTCTGTCTATAGCTTATCAGCTGACAGCAGAGTGCACAAAGAACAAAAATACACTTTATGTCTTACAAAAGACACAAATATTTCTTAGTTCAATGACTCTCAGGATAGCTGGATCAGCTTCAATCGAACACACCCTCATTTGACTAATAGTGTACAAGCTGTTTTACATGATTCATATGAATGCCCTCACCCTTTCTGCTAACCAGGACTCATCAGTCAAAGACTCTTCCCTCAAAAAGTGTGCTTCTGCCATCTTTCTTCCATTTTCCAATTGTCAGTGACAAGTACCACTTTTTGGGTTTGGACTCAGCATAATAGGGCCACAGATGGCTGTGTGTCTGTAGTGCGGTTTGAGAAAGAAATGGCATCACTAGGTCCATTGGCTGTAGAGTACTGAGGGGCTTTTTCTACTCTCTAATTGCTCCAAGCTGTGTCCCTTGAAGGCCCAGAGACACAGATTTTCATGTGTGAAGGATCAGAGGCAACCAAAGCTGAACCTATTCTAAATTAATGTAAATTCATGACACTTTTCATTAACACTGTTTTTCCTTTTGAATATTAACTATTGAGAGACCTTAAAAGCGCAAAATGAAAGAGGTGATTCAGTTCATCATAATGAAGTTTTTATTTTGGAAAAGGAGAGATAAACTTCCCATAGTAAACATTTTCTGATCTATTGTAAGTGCAGAAAAGTTTGATTTCTTCTTTTTCATATAAAATCCTTACCATATTTTATTAATGTATAAAAAGTGACACAAGGCAATTCTGTCAGTGTTACAGAAGGCAAGTTGCCAAAACATTCTATACTAATTCAAATAATCGACAGTTTCTTAGAGTATTTTCTCTATTATACGTGCAATAATACTTCTAACCTAAAACTAGCTCTACATAAAGTGTGTGACTATATTGTGCACTTGTAGTGGTAACCTTTGGAATTACAAATTGTTCACTGCTTTAAAAAATCCCTTGACACAAGTTGTTTGATTACACAAAGCATATAAAAACAAAAAACAAAAAAACAGTTCAGTTTTATTTATGAAACTCAGAGAAGCATCCTCCCCTGCATAGGTGGACGTTGCATATCTTGCAGCCGAAAACACTTTCATGCCGCAGTCCCTTGTTGGTGCAGTTCCTGCAGCGACGAGAGCGCTCTGACATGCGCTCCAGGCGATGTCCATACTCTATGGGTGAATCGGCGTGTCTCTTGCGCGCTGCCCGCTCCATTCCTCTCGCTCCTTGGTAGTCTCCAATCAGCTGCTGTGCCAGGCGCACGCGGAAGTGGCGCTGGGTGAACTGCTTGCCGTTGAAGCCCGCCGGCGGCGTGCCCCCTCGACTCTCCCTCAGGATTATGTAGGCGTTGACGATGCACAGATTGACGTAGAACCACAGGAAGTAGCGCCACCACTTCTTACACGGCCTGCCGACCTGGTAGCATTCTCTCAGCTGGTCACACAGATCTACTCCCCTCATGTTCTCCTGGTACAGCAGCAAGGGCAAAGGTCGAGGTACACCAAAAGACAAACCTGGGCTGTCCATGCTGTCGCTCTCACCCTCCCCGTCTGTCTCTCGCTGCTGCCGGCCTGGACTGATACCCACAATCCCTGGAGCAGAGTTGGTGGAGAGGCAGCTAACCACTTTGACATCCCGTGTCACCGTAGCCACCAAGTTCCCACGCTGGCACTGGTAGAATTCACCCTGGGACAGCTTTCCGACATTACGAGGGCGGAGCACCTCTGGGTAACCTTTGCGCCCCGGCTGAGTGGGCCCGCAGGCGTACAGCCCATCCCTCAGCAGCCTCTGAAGGAGGGGCACCGAGGTGAAGAAGCTGTCCATGAAGAGATGGTGGTACTGACCTTCCAGGCCACGCACGAGGGAGGTCACCACCCTGTAGCCCAGGGAGGCCGCTGCCTCGTCTTCACTGGGCTTGCCAATGAAGATCTTGGCCCGGTGGCAGTAGCCTGAGCGGGAGTCACACAGCATCCACAGCGTCAGTCCCTTCCTCAGGGGCTTGGAGGACATGTACTGGGTGGGGGAGAAACGTCCCTTTGTGACAATAGCACACTTGTCTATGGTCAAACAGCGATTGGGCGTGTATGCATCCCACATAGTGTTCTCCACCACATCAAGGAGAGACCTGATTTTGAAGAGGCCATCATATCCACGCTCTCCACGCACAGGCTCAGACTCACGGTCACACAGCTGGAGATACTGGGAGAGCTTTTCAAAGCGCCTGGCTGTCATGGTTTTTTTAAAGCCTGCATTGCCAATGAAAATGTCACTGGCCCAGTACATGCCAGTGTCTGGAAGCTGATTGATGCCCATAAGAATATTCAGACCTACATAAGCTTTCATCTCTCTAACATCAGTGGGGTGCCAGTGGGGGTCTGATTTTCCACTCCTCCTTTGCCGATAGAGGGCGTAATTGTTTGTTTGTTCTACCATGTGTTCAAAAAGAGAATCTGGGAAGAGTATCCGGAAATAGTCACGGGTGTCAGCATCGTCCCCCAGCGAGTGCTGAGGGCCACTGACAGCGGAGAATGGTTCGATTGAAATGACCTGGTCCGGCTCACCCCAGAAGTCGGGAGAAGAGCAGTCCTCGTCCAAGTCATCTTCAAAGCTGAAAAAACTCCTGCGCTCCTCCTCCTCTAAATCGGAGAAATCAATATCCGAATCGTTTGAGGTGGTGTCAGAGCAGTTAGTGGAGGTAGAATAATAACAGTCCTCTGCGTACTCCTCCTCGTCGTGCTTGATCCCATTACTGCCAGTGACCAAAATTATGTTGCAGCCTCCTCCGGCGATGAAGCTGGCCGCGTCTGCAGTCTCCGCCGCGGCTGCTGTGCTCGTGAATCCATTCTCCCCCTCGTCGTCCTCCTCCTCCTCCCGCACTTCGTCTTCCTCGTCCGAGTCTGGCTTTCTGTAAGGAATTTCAAACCACTTCACATCGGCCGAAAGATTAAGCGGAGAGTCTTGACTGTCGCACACCGTGGTACTTTCTGTGTCCGCGCTAGTTTCCAAAATAGTAAAAAGCTCTCTCCCTTTTCTTGCCGTCGCCATGTCGGGGTATTAAAGTGCCCCTGCATGAGTCTTTTTATGTATATCTTTTCAACGTGGAAAAAGAATCGCATAAACCGGTCATCCGAAATGAACTGATGTGCACTTAACTGCAGCCTCTTCTCAAAAACTTGCTGGTCGTGGACCTATGCGGCGTCCATAAGCTTGATTCTCATTGTTTCCGCTCCTGGTTTTTCTGGGCTTTGTAGCGCAGTGTGGCCGCAGACGTCAGAAGCTGCATGCATGTCCTGCTTTGTAGGGCGTTTTGCGACTGCAGCTGGTGGGGTTGCTAGTTCGCTAGGCTGGCAGATGGCCGCTTGCTGTTCTAATGCCCGCTGGCATTCACCACCATCAATAAGCCGGATACCCATTTCTGAGGCCGCGGAGATAGATAGAGAAACCACAGCTTAAAATCCAGACATCAAAATCATAGATACTGTCAATCAACTGTCAAACCCAACTGTTGGGGGGAGGAAGGGGGTGGGGGGAATGGGGGGGGGGGGACGACACAACTTAGAGCAACTGCAGCCAAACAGATCAAAAACTGTATATGACACTGTCTTGCACAAATCCCAGTTGTTTGAAACTTTATTTAGGCTTTGATGTATGTATCCATGATAAGAACATGCGTTAAAAAACGCACAAAACATTATTAGATCGCAGTGATGTTTTCCAGGAGCCCCTGCACGTCCGTTTGCTAAACACACTACACACTGAACTCGGGCAGAGAAGCAGTTTGTTCATTCATAAACATGCTTCTTCCCTCTGACAGGTTCCTACATGAATCTGAAGCCCTATAGGCTATTGTGGAATTAGGGACCTCCCTCTATTTTATGAATGTGGGCAGATACTCTTGTGTTTTACTCCAGGACTGAGACTGAAGAGCTTTCCTTGATGAGATTGATTGATCCCCTGCAGGCTGTGACTGCAGACCCATATTAGGCAGGCCTGTGTTACTGCCTGATTTTAATTAGTATTTTTCTTGATTAATATTTGCACTTGATTACATTGCCAAGCACTTTTAGAGTGTTTGTAACATTTGTTCACTTTGACCGTATTTATCATCAACAATTTCACTATGCAAATTTCTTTACAACAGTTTAATTTTGCTTATGTGCTGATATGCCTGTAGGGTATTTATTAATGGAAGGCAGAATTAAAAACCCCATTTATTGTTCCCAGCTTTTATTTTGCAGTGTTCTTTTGTGATTGGTGACTTGAGACAAGTTTGAGTCGATCCAAACTGTCATTCATATTTGTCTACCTTACTGTAAATTAAATACATTATATAATAACCTGTACTTTTTCTGTTGAATGATGCAGCATTATTAATTACATATAAACAGCACAATGAAGCCAGTTTATTACAACAGAGAGCAGAAAATGTAAAATAAAACCCTTGGAATTGAGCTAAAATAACAAAGCTCTGGTCTTGCGTTGCTGGGTCGCTTGTGTGGAGACCACATCATGTCTGTACGTATGGGGGGATGGGCTACAGGAAGGGTCCTTTCCAAATTCTTTTAGCTGTGGCCTGAGTCTACATGGCTGGCTGAGCACTGGGTTGCTGCCCCTGGGCCCTGCAGCGGAGGCACGATTTATGCGTCCTTCCTCACTAGCTTATTGCACGGATTCTTGTTGTCTCAGTCGTATCATATTGCCTTTCAGAGCCACAGGCCTTACTGCTGTTTGTATCTGCAGAGAAGGCGCTGAAGCAGTACAAGCAGTGTACACTGGGAACCAGTATGTAAAAAATCAGTGGAAAATGAGGAAGGCTGTGGACCTCTGATATTCAGCCCAAAAATAGAAGTAAAAGGGAAAAAAAAATGGCTCACTCCAGCGTTTCCAGGCCCCTGGAGCAGAGTACTGCAGCAGACCCCTCAGAGACTCCCGCGGTGGGGTGGGGAGACGTCAACCAATGGGGGCTCAGCCGTTCAGTGTGTGTGTGTGTATCTGTGTGTGTGTGTCTGTGCGGCTAACTCAGCTCCTCCACAGCTCAGATCCTTTTCTAGTGGTTGAGTTCAGAGATGGTTTCTCTGTATGTGTGTATGTGTGTGTGTGTGTGTGTGTGTGTGTGTGTGTGTGTGTGTGTGTGTGTGTGTGTGTGTGTGTGTGTGTGTGTGTGTGTGTGTGCGCGCATCTGCCAGCATGTGAGCAAATGGTGCAACCACTGCAGCCCCCACTAAAGACAGACCAACTCTTCTCTGTGTCATTCCCTCACACAGTGTCTGCTGTGCTTAAGTGTGCGTGTCAGTGAGGGGCTTATTAATGATGATGTCTCCTTCCACTGCCAGCATCACCCTTCGATGATATGAATGGTATTAAGAGAGCAAATCAGAAGCAGTGTGGTGGATTTGTTAGTGAGTAAATCATCCACTCATGTAAATAAAGTGATCTTTAATGCAGTTTCAGAGACTGATTTGCTGTAGTGGTATCTAAGTAAAGTAAGATGGCTTTTCAGGACAACTGTGACTGTTGTTAAACTGCAGTATCAAACCTCTCAAAGACATTTGCATCAGCTATATTTTCCTTCCTCTGCCAACGTCTTTTCTCATCACGAACTAGTCTTGCATTGCTGTACATTTACAGAGCACTATTACCTGCCCAAACAATTAATGTGATGTGTAATGTTGACCTTGAGAAGCACTCACCTGATCGCACCCCCCTACCTCCTCCCTTTAGGCAAAAGTGACACACTGCCCTCTCCTGGTGGTTGGAGAGAAGTATCTACTCAGCACTTTGGCAGCAAATAGCAAGTAGTAACGATAGACAGACGTTTTTCATGATGTGTATTTAATCTACATTGTCATATAATAAATTAGATGTTTTGGCTTCCAGTGAATCAAATATGTGAGACCAATTTTAATAGTTTATATGTCTCAATAAAGCACTTTGAACAGCCTTGTTTTTAAAAAATTTTTAATTGTCTTTTAAATGCGGTTTTAATTTCTTCTGAATATCTTATCTTTTCAAGTATTTGTATGCCCTTTGAATCACTTTGTGTCTCAATGGTGCTATATTAACAAACTTGCCTAAATGATTGTATGCTGGAGGTCACGCCATTAAGCATGAATGCCATATTCATATTGTTACAGAGATGTAAACATCTAGTGTATACTGAGGTCAATAAGATGCTCACAAATGCTCTTGTTTGTTAATGTTAACGGCAGAGATATTGTATCTCAAATTGAACATGTGGTGATGACAACGCGCATCTATTATATAATGACAGAGAACAAACTGCAATTTAACAATGCCATGCTGTGTTGGTTTTTAAGCAGACATGTGTTTGTTTATATCAAACAAATATTGAGCTTTAAAAGCACACAGCAAATAATAACTACACTCAAAAACACTTTAAGGCTGGGCAACAGGTTATATCATACAGAGCAAATAAAGCTGTTGAAAAACTTTATTTACTATTGACCACTAGATGGAGGAATACGACAGAGGGGGAACGAAGGCTCTTAATCACACCAGGCATCATGTTTCATGCTTTCTGTCTGACCAGAGCTGTGGGATAAAAAGTCTGGGTCTCACTCACTGACCTACTTGGCTCTTGGTTGTCAGACAGTGTGTTCCTCATTATGACTTTTGTGCTGTACCAGGACTGACTGACCTGGTCAGTGAGGACTTGGCTCTGGTCTTGGTGCATTTTCACAGGCCTCTACAAGTTCATCTTTCCTAATTTTTTTAATAATAATTCATCATTTTTAGTCACAAAATTGTGTCTGAAATACTAGCAAAACAATGAAAATGGTTTTATGATAAAACCCACAAGCAATCTTTTCTGATGGAAGGTGATGAAGTTAAGTGAGTCTGCAAGTGTACAAGAAAAAAAAATCTCAATATTTTTCTGGATCCTGAACATCTCTCTAATACCCTGCCTAACTGCTTCATGAATCTATCAGTGGATGGATGTACAATTAGATAGCCATTATAGCTGTTACACACACCATGGTTCAATTCAGATGGCTTCTATATATGCCACCTTTGAATTAACTAGTCATCTGCAACATTTTCCCTGCAGAAAAATGAGGCTGCACACAGCTGGTGAGGAGGAAGAGGGAAAGAATGGATTATATCAACAGAGTTCAGGTGCATTACACTTTATGAAAATAACACAGAACATTTTTCAAACCAAAGTGGTTGCTTTGCTGTCACCACAGGTAACAGTTACCTATTACAGCGATTCTCCAATTCTATGTTTTTGTCACACATTATTTAAACTGCTCAGTGAAGGAACATACTGATTATAGATGTGTGCCGTCAATTATGTTCTTTTTACTAGTTAGAAGGCTTTCAAATCAAATGTTCAAAGATTTTAATGCACCTTTGCCCTCAAAGCAATCTGTGCATTAATATGTAGTCATATGCATTGACCTTTAATAAATACTTATCTTGCAAATAGGTCCAAAAATATAGACATAGCAGAATCCAGCGATAGAAACAGTTTAATCTAAACTTTCAGGCTGAACAGTCTGAGAATGATCAGCGATAGTCCTTTGTGAATTGTCTAACTACGTAAGCGACTTTTGTTCTGTCTAAATGTTTCTAAGTTCCCAGAAGAGCTATGGTACTTGGGGAATCCCACTTTGCCACCTCTGGTACAGCGTATGGGTGTTATTGACAGATTCCCACAATGACGCATCAGAGACCACAATATATGGCACATCTGGGCATTGTGCAAAAGTGTTTTGTCTGCTACATGCAGAGAATGACCAGGAAAATGTTTCACACAGTAATAACACCAAAATTGGTTTGAAGAATGTTTCACTAATCCTTAAACATATGTAAATAATTCACACCACCCTTTGTATGCGTTCATGGGAAACTGAGCAATGCGTTTGGTCTGCATTGTAATTAATGTTGTGAATGGATGACAGTTGATGCAAAGTGCCTTTCACTGGCTGTTCCCCTCCAGTTTGTGTGTGTGTGTGTGTGTGTGTGTGTGTGTGTGTGTGTGTGTGTGTGTGTGTGTGTGTGTGTGTGTGTGTGTGTGTGTGTGTGTGTGTGTGTGTGTGTGTGTGTGTGTGTGTGTGTGTGTGTGTGTGTGTGTGTGTGTGTGTGTGTGTGTGTGTGTGTGTGTGTGTGTGTGTGTGTGTGTGTGTGTGTGTGTGTGTGTGTGTGTGTGTGTGTGTGTGTGTGTGTGTGTGTGTGTGTGTGTGTGTGTGTGTGTGTGTGTGTGTGTGTGTGTGTGTGTGTGTGTGTGTGTGTGTGTGTGTGTGTGTGTGTGTGTGTGTGTGTGTGTGTGTGTGTGTGTGTGTGTGTGTGTGTGTGTGTGTGTGTGTGTGTGTGTGTGTGTGTGTGTGTGTGTGTGTGTGTGTGTGTGTGTGTGTGTGTGTGTGTGTGTGTGTGTGTGTGTGTGTGTGTGTGTGTGTGTGTGTGTGTGTGTGTGTGTGTGTGTGTGTGTGTGTTTAATACTGCACTATGATTTTATTATTAGCAGTAAATCATCTGTGTGTATTGGAGTCTCCCAGATTACAAGAATTGTTTTCAATGCCCTTTAATTAGATCCAAATGGCCTGGCTGGGAAAAATATCAACAAATGGATTGTGGGTGTTGGTGTTATTTATCAGTCCTCTAACTAACAAACAATGCATTCATTTTACTGTCACATGATTGCAATGCACATCATTCACAGTAGATATTTACCAACAACACAGAGTCGACGCTTTTGGAGAAGTCTCTCTAAATCCAAAACATTTTCACATATTTTTGCCTAAACTCTGTGGATTTATGTTTCCTTCCCATCGGTTCTGTATCTCAGAATTGTGTGGATGATGAGAAATCCACAAACTCTAACAGTTAACCTGACATTTAGGATCTTTGGGGAGAAAGAATATTTCCCTTGAACTTCAAAAGTAGCACATTCATCCCTACGACAAATTCATTTCTTTCCACTGGCCCGATGTGACAATCTATGTGCTGCACAAGCCCTTGACTTAAATCTTTTGTAAGGAGCATTCATGGCCTAAGTAAAAATGTACCTGTGAGAGGTTGACTGCACTCCTATATGACTCTGCAACAAGCAAGATTGAGCAGTGTACTGCATGGAACAAGTTGATCCACAACTACATTAAATATTGTAAATTCAGATTCAGATGGGCTTTAGTTGTCATTTGAGCTACACATATTTCATAACCTTGGCAGAATGAAAAAGTGTTTCTCATTAGGTGAATGTGCCTCAACAACTTACAGATATAAAACAACACTCAGCGAAAAAGACATAATTCATTTAAAGAGGTTCCTGTTATCTGTTGTCCTCGGATTATCCCATTCTTTAATTGTTATTTCCATTAAAATCTCAATTACCTCAGTGTTAGATATCTTTGTTTTTCTCAGTTCGTTTTACGGACTTGATTTGGGATCAGCATCGCTAGATGCTAGTGACCAATAACATGATCTATGATGGGAAGCAAAAAAAAAAAGCCTGCTTTGTGCACATCTCAATGTCAAAGAAAGTTATTGCGCAAGGAAGCTTGTAAGTCCTTTTTCCCTCTGTCAGTGTCTTTCTCCTTCCTCTGGAGAGTTAATCAATGGATTCTGTAGTCTTGTTAATACAACCTCCCTGCATTAGGGCAGTGGAGGGAGGAAGTGACCACATATGGAGCTGGTTACCAGCCCTTGATGCACACTTAAGGTCACAGAAGAAAAGGGTGCATGGGATAATGCATGTGTGTGAGAGAAGGACACTAAAGTCTACAAATCTCTTTAATCCTGGTGTAGAACCACAACCACTCCTCTGGAGTCCTTTTTTTTTTTTTTAAGGTACTTACCGGCTGTAATTGACACTGCCTATTGATTAATCCCTAGTATGACCACAACTGCTGTATTTGACGTTCAATTAAAGGAGTTAAGTGTATTATTCTTTATAGAAAATCATGTTGTATGTTTCCACAGGCTGAGTGGATGTGAAGGATGAAATAAGTCTGAATAAAGAAGGGTACACTGTGAGAGATCAAGTATAATGAAAAAAGTTTGGATGCAGCCAGTCTTTTGAAGCTGGGTGCCTGAAGATGAAGACGACCTCGTTCTTTAAAAGGAAATGACTAATGAAGAGACTTGTGAATCTGAACAGTCTTCTTACTTCAGCAAACAAGAAAGGAAAAGGAAAATATTTCAAAGAGAGGGAACCTATGACCCCTCTCTGCATGTGTTTGGGTTGAACGCAAACTCTTCCCTGAGCTCTCTGTAAACGAAAGGCGATCATTTTCACCAGTTATTTTGAGTGTACAGGTTAAAACGTGAGAGCTGTTAAGTGAAAAATGTAACTGCATGGGGCACTGTTAGAGACAAATGACAACAATGGGTGAGTTTCATGTTCATGGCATTAAGTAATTTCCAGCTACACAAAGAGTTGATGAACTAATGTTCCTACAATGGGCCAACAAAGACAGGAAGAGGCTCACCTACACATTTAAAACATGCAGTACAAGCACTGGAAAGTGGATGTCTGCAACCACAGACAAAGAGACACGAGGCGTTCTTACTCTTTAGATATACAGTGCATCCAGAAAGTATTCACAGCGCTTCACTTTTTCCACATTTTGTTATATTACAGCCTTATTCCAAAATGGATTAAATTAATTTTTTCCCTCAAAACTCTACACACAATATCCCGTAATGACGTGAAATACATTTTTTTGAAATTTTTGCAAATCTATTAAAAATCAAAAATGAAAAAAAAAATCACATGTACATAAGTATTCACAGCCTTTGCCATTACACTCAAAATTGAACTCAGGTGCATCCTGTTTCCACTGATCATCCTTGAGATGGTTCTACAACTTGATTGGAGTCCACCTGTGGTAAATTCAGTTGATTGGACATGATTTGGAAAGGCACACACCGTCTATTTAAGGTCCCACAGTTGACAGTGCATGTCAGAGCACAAACCAAACCATGAAGTCCAAGGAATTGTCTGTAGACCTCCGAGATAGGATTGTATCGAGGCACAGATCTGGGGAAGGGTACAGAAAAAAATTCTGCAGCAGACAGAGCTCCAGCGTTGCTCTGAACCTTCCAGAAGGACAACCATCTCTGCAGCACTCCACCAAGCAGGCCTGTACGGTAGAGTTGCCAGACGGAAGCCACTCCTCAGTAAAAGGCACATGGCAGCCCGCCTGGAGTTTACCAAAAGGCACCATGAGAAACAAAATTCTCTGGTCTGATGAAACAAAGATTGAACTCTTTGGCCTGAATGCCAAGCGTCATGTTTGGAGGAAACCAGGCACCGCTCATCACCTGGCCAATACCATCTCTACAGCGAAGCCTGGTGGTGGCAGCATCATGCTGTGGGGATGTTTTTCAGCGGCAGGAACTGGGAGACTAGTCAGGATGGAGGGAAAGATGAATGCAGCAATGTACAAAGACATCCTTGATGAAAACCTTCTCCAGAGCGCTCTGGACCTCAGACTGGGACGAAAGTTCATCTTCCAACAGGACAACGACCCGAAGCACACAGCCAAGATAACAAAGGAATGGCTTCGGGACAACTCTGTGAATGTCTTCGAGAGGCCCAGCCAGAGCCCAGACTTGAACCCGATTGAACATCTCTGGAGAGATCTGAAAATGGCTGTGCACCGACGCTCCCTATCCAACCTGATGGAGCTTGAGAGGTCCTGCAAAACAGAATGGGAGAAACTGCCCAAGAATAGGTGTACCAAGCTTATAGCATCATACTCAAAAAGACTTGAGGCTGTAATTTCTGCCAAAGGTGCTTCACAAAGTATTGAGCAAAGGCTGTGAATACTTATGTACGTGTTATATTTTCGTTCTTTATTTTTAATAGATTTGCAAAAATTTTAAACAAACTATTTTCACTTTGTCATTATGAGATATTGTGTGTAGAATTTTGAGGAAAAAAATGAATTTAATCCATTTTGGAATAAGGCTGTAACATAACAAAATGTGTAAAAAGTGAAGCGCTGTGAATACTTTCTGGATGCACTGTATATGACGAAAGTAATGACACATATTTGTTGCTGTACTGACATCATAGCCAAGAGCACAGAGTCCTGTTACTACAAGACATCATCTCCCTCTCTCCGCCTGAGTCATGTCTGAGGGGACAGAGGAGTCTTTGTAGCACTCTCCGTTCCCACATCTAAAAAACCTGTCTTATCTGTGCAAAAACAGTTTTCTCTTCTCTTGAACATAAACTGTTTTTAGCTAAATAAAACTCTTAAATATTAACTGCTCACTTTGTAGACACAAATCTATCTCACAAATGATCTGATAATCTGCCATTTGGAAATGAGAAAACATGGTGTGAATATGCAAATGTTCCACACATAAAGTCTTGCACCACTGGGGCTTGTTGTGATCAACCATTTTTCTGTACATTTGCCTCCTTCAAATTGAACCTCTTTTCCATCATTTCATCACAAGGCTGTGACATGTGTGGACAGAAAAAAAATATGGTGATTCAACAGATCAACTGGAATAAAAGCCAAAAATAAAAATAAACATAGATACATAAAACAAATCAGCTACACCAAAGTTCACCATTCACCAGGATCATAAGTTTAATTTAGAATCCCATAGTAACACTGGACAGTATACATTTATCATTGTATACTATCTTGTGGTGTCTACATAATGTGTATGACAGCTTCAATGAGAATTATTTCAGTCTTTCCTTGCACAACACATCAGCAACTGCACATAAACTAAACATAAAAGTGGACGGCTTATATGCATACTTATTAAATGTGTTTCTGTCTTGAGTTCAGTAAAATTATAAATCAACCATCATATCTGTGTTTGGCTGCCTCAATAAATCAATGCTCCTTTCAAATGTAAAACTCACTTGAGCAGATTTAGGCCATTCTGACTCTAGTAACCCCTCGAGTAAATACTGAACGTGAGAAGACTGCCTTCCCCTGAATTACAGACACTTGAAATTCTCATCCAACTAGCAGATTTTTTTTTATCTACCTATTGATATCAGTCTTTTCTTTTTCTTTATGGAGGTCTCTATTAAACAATAGGTCTTGATCTTGATGAGAATATCTGATTAAATGAAGACCCAAAGCCAAAGTGTCAGTACCAGGAGTACACACACATTTCTCTGAACCTGACAGAACCTTCCCAAATTACAATTTAGCCATGCTTCTAATGCTTCTTATACCTACACCTGAAAATATTGTATTTCTTCAACACTATTAATTAGGTAATACTTGACTCATAATACTTAAAAATCAGTGCCATGACCCCTGTATGTGTGATCGATTTGATGCTTGCTTCAACTGTCCAGTCACTGTGCTTGTTTGGGGAACGAGGGGAGGTCCTTCTACACTCTATGTGTTAGATAGTCACATTAAGAAAATATATAAATAAAGTAAGGAACACAGTTTACACTTTGGATGATTACTCAGCCTCTTGCTTGTGTGATCTGACAAGCATGTGTTTAAGATTTATGTGATACATATTTTTTTCTTTATAGATAAACAGTTCGAGGAAATAAAGATGTCGGAGTGTGAGTAATGTTTGGAAACTTGTTTTTATGGATGAATTACAGCTTCTCAACACTAGATCTCTAGTGAATTGTGTGCATTAAAGGTCTACTTAAATATGCCCAGTTTTTGTGCCTTCACTGCAGGAACTGAAAACCATTGTAGTTCTTAAAACACCATTGTGGGGGACAATTTTCAACCTTTAATTAAGGGTAGGCACTTTTCTTGGTTGCTTGCTCGACAACAACAACATTTATTTTAGACAACTAAAAACCTAAACAAAGACCCACCTAAAAAACTCTATATCAGTTTATGCTATATTTGAAATATTTTCAATGCTTCACAATGTCGTCAAGCACGACTGTCCTTTCTTGATTGTGTGACTTTGGTGTTAGTTCAGACTCAAAATACGCAAATTAAGTAACCATGGAGACAGTGGAAGACCAGCAACTCCCGTGGTCTGCAAGGAAAAAAATTACAGTTTTTTTCACGGTAGTCTGGTGGCTTTGAAGAAAGCAATTAAATGGTACAGTTCCTTGTCGGAAAGGGCTGCCTGAAAGCGGTGAAAATATTCTGAATATAGCGTATACTTGACTTTTTTAGGGAGGAACTTTTTGCGGATAAAAACATTTTGTTGTTGGCCCTAACCACAGCAATATATTACTTAATTTTGATGCTAATACAGCACGCTGCTTCTCCAAACTGGGTCCATCCCAACCAGTGTCTATTAAGTACTGCATACAACCCTATATTTCAAACAATTGTTGGTGTACATTGTACAAAAGAGACGTTCTCAACCACCGGCCTGCTTATATAATTTAAGCAGAAAAAAAAAAACCTTGAAGGAGTCCCCAGAACAGTTTGACCTGAAAACACCTAATATTAGATAAGAGTAACAGATCGTCATCATGAGACAGGACAAGAAAAAAGATTAATTAAGAATCAACAGTGTGAGCCAGATACAGAGGACAGTGTCCAAGTGGCACACTGCCTTTCTTTTCTGGAATGTGTTAACATATAAAAAAAAAATCACAGCCAATATGTCATAACATAATGCTCTGTGTATTCAAGCAACAACACAGCTGCAGTTTCTACCCAATACTTCAGTTACTCAAACCTGGAGCTTTCTTTTTATTTCACTAAATCATGAAACATGTTAAGATGAGCATTGCGATATTACATTCGCTCAATCCACGTTCAGTCATTGACCTTAAGCACTGAGAGTCCATGAGTCACCGTGAGCTACTCCTCATGTCTAGTCAAAGACAAGCTGAATCTTTTAACTTGCGAAGGAGTGATGGAGGTCATTTTCTCTCCATTATTGCTTTCAGTATGAGCAGGGAGTGTGTGCAGAAAATCTATTCTGGGCCATTTCAACCAAATAGGCCTCGGCTCTACACCTTGGACTTTTGTTTTCAAATTTCTGTTTATGTCTAACCACAGATCTTTCATTGGTGGTGCAGCTGATACAAGGGGGCTGTTCATTTGTCAAGGAGGCATTCCAATGTTGGTCTTAAGGTAAAATCTCTAACAATGATGCAAATAAGTGATGAAATAATATTTCAGAAAAGACCCACCGACTATTTAGCTATTGACTACAGAACCGCTCTATCACCCGTTGTTTTGCATTCATAGCTTTTTCACAATTCTTTTGCTAAAAACAAACTGCCTATGCCAAGCAGGACTGTTGTTTCTCAACAGGGAGAAGTGTTGTTTTCATTGCACAACACCAAATCCTGTGGTGAGCTGAGTGTGAAAATGGTGTGTTTGCGGCCCCGTACAACGTCACTGTTTTGTTGCATAACTGCCGTTTCCATCATTCGGCCAAAGAACATTTACTGTAAATTCAACTCATGCGACAAAATGTGGCAGGTCAATAAATTAAACAAAATGATACACTTGTAGACTAATTAGAAACACTTCTTCTCTGTTAAAGTTTTCTTCTGTCTTATGAAGATGGTCACGCTTTAAATCCCTGCCGACATGCTGCATTTGGTGCAGTCCCTGATACAGCTGGAGATTATTCATGTTATTATTTCTCAATTTGAGGTTACACCCATGAGTGTCACTGTAAGATGGGCATCTGACAGAATTTTCAAACTAATGATTTCAAACTAGTTGGCATGTTTTTCTTGGCCAGATGCACCGCAGCTCTGTGGGTAGTGCTGCTGTCATACTGTGTTACTGTGCCAGGACTGGCACGGTGATGTCTACGCCTGTGGGTATGCTATGGCTTACTCTAACATTGGTGTAGGACAACAGCCCAACACCAAATATGTTATTGATAACCTATGTTTTTAAGAAAAGTAATAAAACAGATGAAACACTACAAGCCATTTAAAGTCAGAGCAGTTGAAGACTGTGGGAAACGTCAATGCAAAGAGCACGATAGACCAAAAAAAGTGAGTTTTGGTTATGCGGGAGAGTCATGATAAAACAAAGACGTTTACAGAGAGTCTTCCTCAGGATCAAGTAAAACCTCAGTGTATATTATATTCAGCTGCCTTTCACATTACACAGTGCGAACCTTAATCTTGAATACTTAGTGAATGTAATAGAATCCAATTGGTGATGATTGAGGATTTCTGTAGTGCACAGGCCAGGATTTATGGATTGTCTTGAAAGCTATGATTATTGAATTACCATAATATAACTTCCACTTGACGCAACCCTGGATTTCCATTCAATGCTTCACAACTTCATACTAAAATGTGTTGCAATTTTGTAGCGATTAACTGAAAATGTTAGATGTGGTTGTTTTGCACTGTGACATGAAAAAGTATGCAACAGTGGAAAAATATCAATAAGGTAAATAAATAAAATACAAAAAAGATGTATTTACTATTATAAATGCAAAACTTCTGTTTTGCAAAGAGTTTTATCCATCGCTGGGTTTGTTGCTCCATTTTTTCATAAGAATTCTATACATCGTCTTCCTTTCATAATGGGCTGTTGGCAGACTGGATGCTATGGTGACTAATTATCCCATCTTGTGGTAGAAAGTGGTATTATGAGACAGGATGCTGGGTGATTGCCAACTGGTTGCATGCTAACCTCAACAGACATCTGTGCAACAAAATACATAGACGTCTTTGACAAAACGTCAAACCTGATGTTTGTTTACATCTTGTTGATCATTTTGTTGATAATAGTTAACTGTTGAATGTTTCAAGCTCAAAATTCTTACACGTCACACCTTTAAGAGTCTAGTAGTGTTTGGTTGTCTAACTTTTTACAAACTCACATCTCTTGAACGAGCCTTTTCCTTTTGCAGGTGTGTGTGGGTGTACAAAAGAGTCTGGATATATGCGCTAACCCCAGACACGTATTTGAGTGAGTGCATTGTGCAAATTGTGTAGGAGCTCTCCCATTTGTTCATCTTCTGGATATGCTACACTGATGTCTGGTATTGTTCTTCATCATCAGGTTTCGCTCAGCTGTAGAAGCTGTTACAGTATGTGTTTTGTTCTATCAACTACATGGTTCCTATGGCAGCTTTGAGAGATGAAGTAGAAGAGCCCGTGTCTCCGTTCATATCTGGAAACCTGCCGGCTGGACTCGGGTGACCATCCTAACTGCCAAAGTGGAAAAAGTCCTTGGTCTTCCTGGAAGTGATAGAGGGACCGAAACTCTGCTAGTCAGAGCTGCTTCACACCACAGATTAAAACATGTTAAAGCACTCAGGGATGTAGTTTCTGTGAATAAAAATAGAGCTATAAAAAGGGGGATTAATATACTATATACATGCAAATTGAACCACTCGTTTGTTTAGTTGTCTTAACCTGCAAATTAAATGTGTCCACCAGCATCTTGCCATTGATGTGGTGTGCATTTGTGCCCCTTCTTAAAATTTGTTTCACTGTCAGGCTGAACTGAGATTCCAGTGCTATATGTGAGACACTTAGTAAGAGTAAGACAACTGGCAACCATCAAAAACGATAGGGAAGATAATGTAAAAGTTAATTGTCACAATAAAAATCCAGAACAATATAAATTTGAATTAAAGCCTCAACACTGAAATACTGATCTAAAATGTGCACGTATTCTCTTTTTGATAGAAAAAAACAGACAGATAGATAGAAAACTAGTTTCAGCCTCTGTGGGGCTGAAACCCTAACCTAACCCTAACCCTAACCCTCTGTGCGCAACGAGGATGCACACAGGCTGAAACTAGTTTTGTGGTGTTATTGCAAAATCACATACATCATCAAGACAGTGTCAAAAGCCAAATTCTGTTAAACACAGGTGTGTTGAGGAAACAGTTGGGAAGATTTCGTCAAATCATTAACGAGAAACTGTGAATGTGATCACAGACATATAGAGAACCTGCAGAGACCCAGTGTGACTTTGAATAATAATGGATAAGAGCTGAGTCATTAGTGATCATATTTGATAACCAGAACACGTCAGAATACATGGGGCCAAAAAAGCTTTTACTGTTTTCCAAGGGAAAGTTGGAGACCTGCAACTACACAAATGCATAAATTCTCCATGTTTGTATTTGAGGCTGTAATGACAAGAATGCTGATGATCTTTTATTGACGGACTCATTATGTCAGACATGCCGGAGTATGCTCCAAATGTTGAGCTGCGTATGAGGACATTTTAAAATTTGACTGCATAGCTCTGTTATGATAGAAAAGCAACTACACAAATGCATTTGTAACTCCTGGTATGTGTGTGTGTGTGTGTGTGTGTGTATGCTTCTAAACTGCCTTTTTTTTTTTAAATTTATGTTATGATATTCATGTTATTTCATGAACAAGGTAACAAATAAATGGACATTGAAAACGTGTCAATCGTTGCTGGTGCACAGCAGCTGACATGTTGTCAAGTCATTGGCTGATTATTTAGATTGGCATTACAAAGTCACTAACAGTAGTCCCTTTCTGCTTTTGGTATTACAGTCAGAAGAACAAAAAATCCACAAGAAACCACAAAAATGTCTTTTGTTTACTGATTGTTTTAAGATGAACAGGGAACACAATGGAACAGAGACAGACATGGAAAGTGAGAGGATAGACTGACTTACTTGTTGCAGCAGCAAAAACAGTTGAAAACATTTGTGATGACGTCTATTTTGGTGTGCCAAAATAAATGAGCCAGCATGTCGAATAGTAGTACTACCTCAATCAAAAATGTGGACACAGCTAGTCACATCAGGACTACAACGTTGTAACCCTCCATTATCTGATTTGGCCGGGTATGAAGTCCAATTATATTGTTTATTTTAATCTGTCAAATCAGATGTCAGTAACTTATTTCCACAGACCTTGAGCTTTTCAGCTTTGTGGAAGTGACTTTGTTACACATAGGCTACCTTTGCCTCAGGCTAACGAGCAAAGCTGAGATGTCCTATGAACAAACTGTGAATGCCACCTTCAAAGGAGACACGCAACGCTCCAGTTACTGTGGCCACAGGGAACCGTCTGACAGGAGTATGTTTAAAATGTTCTCGTTACCATAACATTTCTGGTAAAAAAAAAAAAATTACACATGGAAAGAGTTAGTGTGACCCAGAAGCCCTGGGTCTGACAACAACTCCACATAAGATAATGTATAAAGTACGTACCTCTTTAAACTATCCAGTATCAACGATGGTGTCGTTCACATACACTGTCATCAGGCTGGCAGCTGACCCAGCCTTGCCCTACATGGAGGACATTGGTGTCTTTCAGCTGGCAACATTATTCGCACCGTTTCTTCCTTCAAGAGCAGAAAACAGTTTGCACGTTTCTAATGAGGAAGTGAGGACAGAACAAGGGCTTTACAGTATGAATGTGATGTCAAGCATTTTTAATCTATAATAGAATAGCCTTTGTAATCCTCTATGTCTAGGATGGAGTTTGGGTTTATGTCTGAAACCACAAGCAGCCACAAGAGAGAACTTCCCTCCGAGGTATCAGTAAACCAAGAAGCTTCAAGCTTTTGAATAAATAAATAGCCGTGGAGGGAAATATGGGGTCATAGGGAGGTTGATGGCAGAGATACACCGCTGGTATAATACGGACTAATCCTCTCAACTTATGTATGCTTCCCTCCTCTTCTACTGATTCCCTGTCATTATCTCGCTCTCATTCTCCCTCGGCAGTTTTTTTCCCCCCATTCATCTTTAATTCTGTTCAACAGCAGAGTCAGTGGTGCAGTGATTCAAACAGGCTCCACTGAAAATTTTAAGGGTCAAGGTCTGTTTGGACACTTCTGGTTCGCTCAGCAGGACCTGGTAGAGACTTTAACAGCCTGATTGCCTTTGAAGTCCTCAAAACGACTGCAAGAAACTCTCCGATGTGATCAAAGGAGCAAAGAGCCAAGGAAATTAGAGTAATATGGTTTGAATACTCCTCTGCTGGAGCTTTACGGGGGGCGATGTATAACACATAACAACTTTAGATACGAGTTATCATGGATATCATTATATGACACAGTGTAGACTTGGACCACTACAAATTCCTGCCGATGGAAATGTTGCAAATGTAATGAAATATTCAGGGGCATTGGATTTTGCCTCAATCTCGAAGATAAAAAATAAAAAATAGACCTGAATGAGCTCAGTTTTGTACCATTCGGTGAGATCAACATGTCTCCTGACTCTACATCACTAATGTGCACCTCTTTACTGAAAAGGAACAGCTCTGGTTTATAATTATTCATGTAAATTAATGATGCATGAAACACCACACTGTTTTAAATGAGGTGTTATGGATTAGATGTATAAACTTCATGTTACCTTATGCTGACACATTTGAGGTTGCTCAACTAATCCTCGTGTCAAGTGAGGTTCTTTCATGAAAGATAACTCTTAAAAAGTGAATCGAAAAGTTTGTGTTGGCTGTAACCAGGACTTTTGAAATACTGAGGTCATAAGTCCATACCAGGTAAATTTGAGAAAAATTCCCCAAAATATGTTTCATTTTAAACATTTGTATTCATTTAAAAACAATTTTTTTTAAATGTTTGAAATTTTTTAAATGGCGGTCAAACAACTGAAATCAGCCGACCAATAAAGTGCTACTGTTTAATTATAGAATGTAAATAATTTCGAAATTGAAGGCTAGAAAAAATAAAGACATACACTAATTGACATCTACAGTATAGCAGCCACACTTTGAATTCGTTGGCCCTTATTATTATTATTTTTTTTACAATAAAACACTAGAGTGTTAATTTTCAATTAATATATCAAATTCTAAAGGAAATCAATACTTAATGATCATCTTTGGACCAGCAATGGCATATATATTGTCCATAAAGATAAACAGATTGCTTCACACTCTGCAAAGCAGAGTTAGTTTATCCAGTAAGGTTGTCAGTCTCGCCAACGGTTGGCGGAGTCGAAAAAGAAACAGAAACTTTCAGGATGGAGGTAATGAAGTTCAACAGATGACTTTTAAAACAGTAATTACGAAGTCTGTTTTCTTCTGTCCTCAGCCATTTGACATCCACTTTAGTTAATTCTGGCCAGCCAATTCAAACACAGAAATCAGGACATGCATTAAGTTACTTCAGTCCAAAAGTTGTTTTAGGCCTCAAGTCACTGCGTCACTGGCGTCTCTGCCAGATGTTCTTCTTGGTCATTGTTGAGCAAATGTTTTCCCAGTTTATGGGAGATTAAGAACGATAATTTCTGTTTAATCGTGTCCCTAAATTACCAGTCCTAGGAGCGTGCAGTTGCCAACCGTCAGTTTACGTTATTAATGTTCTGTAGATATTTTCTCAATTTTTCTTGTGTGTAATAGGACAGATGATAGGTCTTTGATATCGTTTGTCCTTCATCGTCACCCGAGACATTAGCTTGGCTCCTTGACCCAGCGACGTCCCTCCAGGCCGCCAGTATCTCTGCTCCCCAAGATAGAAACCGATGACTGAGAGCTTCCTGCTCCTCAGTGTCTCCTGTATCTGTATCGCTGCCTGATTATCACGAGTTTACCGGCAGGCTTCGCTTGATGCTTTATCTGAACTGGGGAGTGCCAAAACGGATGCACACTAATACGGGACCTACATTCCCTGACAGGGCATCTATGTGGGGGTGTTGGGATGTGGACACTCACCAGAGCATTGAAGGTGAGTGGGTCAACAAGTATCCTGCTTTTAGTTAAATCCTCTGTGCCACACAGACAACAACAAGTGTGTGAAGGACTGTTCTCACATACTGTTAAGAGTCTTTTCTTTCCATTTTTCATGACAAGCCCGGCCAGCACTTGTTAGGATTTGATAAATTAGTCCGATTCTTTGGCTGACAGTACGACAGCTGAAATTCAAACTTGTCTCACTTCTTTTACAGGAATCGTATAATTTAGGCCCGTTGCGGGCAGCATTAGACTGCGGTCACGTTATGTGGAATTTGCCTTTTATGAAGTCAACGTTGTCCACAATTAAAAGACAAACTTGAGAGGATTTGTCTAAATTTGCTATTACACGTTTGAAACTTTTCCCAAAAAGTTTCTGCATATACACCACGGTGTTCTGAATTTTGTCCAGCACTTCGAGCATTCCTTTTAAGGGTTTCATGGTATGAATGAAAACCCTGCTGTTAATTGTAAGGCAGTTCATACACCCGCATATGTCGGGAGACTTAACACTACAGGCGAGTATCTGGTGATTTCATGCCATGGGATAAAATGTGACGGTCTTTTGTGGTGAACCTTGTGGAAGATGAGTGTTGCCTGTGAGGTTAAGGAAGAGGTTATCGCAAACTCTTCACCGTCTATCCCACTCCAAGAAGAATCCTGAGGACTGCACTTAAACCTAAAAGGACTCGCGGCACTTTCGAACTTCATGGTCGCTGCAGACTCCCCTAAAAGGTATGTAAAAAGATCTTGAAGAGAAAAGATTGACAAAAATTGATCATCGACACGTATTTTGCATGTGTTACGCTTGTTACAGTGTGGCATCGTCACAACAGGCATAAACAGGTGTCAACGGAAAACACTAACACAAAATTTTGAACGCAAGTGACAAAAATCAGCCTTAAACCGGATTTCCAAAAAGGTTCTTTAATAAATAGCGGCAAACTGACTGACTTTAAAAACATCAGCAGCTCTTCGATGCAAATACACATGACGGCTGGACGCCCGAAGAGCGATGATAACATTTTTGTTTGCTGTGGAACATCAGATTGCCATTTTCAGATACAACAAACAGGGCCGATGTCACAAATAAAGGTTGACATATCTACATCCCTTAACAGTTTGAACATCTGTGATGGTCCTCTTTGTGGAGGATTTCAAACAGGTTGATGTGACTGCGACAAACTCAAAGAGGGGGGAAAGATTTTTTTTTTTTTTTTTTAAATCTGTTTGAAATGTTGAGACAAACTACGTGTCATTTGATCCCACAAATAGTAGCAGATAACAGAAAAGCAGTGCCCCCCCCCTTTCCCCCCCCACATGCATAAACAACTGGAGTAAACATTCCACATAAGCAAACACAAGTACAGACCTGGAAGTCTGTGGAGGGACTCAGACACACTGCGGGGCTATAAGTTCAACCCTTCCTCCTACACGGACTCATTTTGTCTCTCCGTGGCTACGGATTGTGATGACAGGTCTCCGATTTTACATTAAGTGACAACCACAGGAGGTCGTATTGTGCTTCGAGGTTCATACTGTCCATGCTTTGCTGTCTGCGAATTTCTCCAATGTTTCCATTTCTGGGTTTCTTTGGCTGGCTACTGTAGAAACAGTATACTAAAAGCCATGACGACACAGCAGCAAGCCACCCAGGGACTCTTCCGCTCACCTGGAAAACAAAAAAGAAGAAATAATGCGACGTTCAAGGCTATATCATTTGGCAACATTTGAGAAAAAAAAAAAAAAAAAGTCACGTGTAAAATACGGGTCAATCACAGGCTTACCTATTCTGGCGCACTTCCAGAAAATTCCTAGAAGCCTACAAGATAAAATAAATTGTACAGGTTGGTAAAGGTTCATTTTCCTTTTACTGCGTTAAATCAAAAAGGGATTAACTCTAATTAGCGTGCTGTTTTACAGCTAAGGAGAGACTGGGTCCTGTATTGAGATACAGTCGATGTTAGTCAGTCCTTTTGTCACAACTTTACAAGAGGACTGTGATTCCCCTTCCTACAAAACCGAGGCGGCCAGCAGATGTCCATTTCCATGTAAGGTATGTGCAATGCAAGCGGAAGAGAAGGCGACTGCAGGAAGTCTTGCTATCTCTTGTGACAGCTGAGGCAAATGTGGCATTCCAGGCCTCCACTTTTCTGACGTGCGCGTATAATGCATGATAAAAGCCGACTTTTGAAACTTTCACACTGACCAGATGGTGTCAGCATCCCATTATAAAATGTTCCTTTACTGGCTCACAATAGCCCTGGTATAAAAGCTACATTCTTTTAAAAAAAAATTATTTTTTATTTTTTTATATACATATATGTTATTCTGTTCAAAAATGTGCCTCTTTGCCACAATTTACCTCAGATTGTAGACCTTCACACAAAAATGATGTGCATAATGTTGCACCAGATCAACACAAACAACGCCTTAGTCAACAAATCAATCAAGAGGGACACTATTAAATCATCCCATCTGCCACTCTCAATCGTGTTTGTCTAAAGAGAAAGTCCCTCCCTTCTCCAATAGAGTGTGTGTGTGTGTGTGTGTGTGTGTGTGTGTGTGTGTGTGTGTGTGTGTGTGTGTGTGTGTGTGTGTGTGTGTGTGTGTGTGTTTTCCTGGGCTGTGCCAGACTTATTAGTGAATCATAGAGTTTGTTCATCCAAGAATAATAATGATCCTGTAATGATGAAAATTAGGCCTTCTGCTACTTTACTCACTCCGGAGAGGAGCTTCTTATCAGCTGGAAAAATAAGCAAGTGTCCATAGTAGCTACATTGAGCAGCAAAGGGGTGGATGATTTAAATTATTGGGCTTACACACACATATAGTAATTACTTCCTATGATAATAAGCACACTGCACGTCACAGAAATAGCTAGAAATATTTTAGTTTTCATCTTTTTATTTATTTTTATGAAGTTAAAGAGCTAAGGCCTCAAAAGTAACAACTTCTGTTGAGCAACTTTATTGCATAGCAATTGTGGGAATTTTACTTCACTGCAAGCTGGGAGGCTGAATTTACACGAATTATGGCGATCGTAATATATCTTGGTGGGTTGTTCAGCAACTACGCGAGGCTATCGAGTCAAAAGGGTTGAAACTCTTTGAGGACTGGTCCAGCACCCTGTTGAATCTGTGCCACGAAGAATTAAAGCAGTCCTCAATGCAAAAGTACTAGCAATCACAGATCTTGTCTAAATGATAAACAAACTACTCTAATAAGCTGAAATACAGAAGCAGACTACTCAGGATCCACTGGTACAACTGGAAGAGTTGATGGCGTCTGTACTTTCACGAAAGGAGCAGAGTATTGCACTCAAGAAACCATGAGTCCCGCGCGTGTCTTCTGATTGTCTCAGCACTGTCAGGGATTGCTGGAACACTGTACCGCAGCAAGCACCGGCAGATATGATAGAAGCCTCAGGATTAGGATGTGATGTCTTGTAGGTCGCTTTGGATAAAAGCGTCAGCTAAATGAAATGTAAATGTTTTATTTGCCCTTACACAGAGTCCGAGGGCATCTTATCATTTTTATGCGTCTATGGATGTCAGGAGTTTTTTTGTTTTTCTTCATCTAAAATAAGTCAAATTAAACTTGAGACCAAATATACTATTCATTTCTGACCTTACTCATTTCGCAAGACTATTGCACATACCTTACAAGAATCACAACAATACACTTACCATACATTATATCATACTAATAATGACATAAAGAAATGTAGAGTAAATGGAGTTTCTTTAAAAAAAAATTCCTTAAAGTGCTGATGGAAGAAACACGGTATCTTTGTTGATAGGACCAAAAATGTGGTTTGATATGACATTGTGGCCCGTTCCATAAGACAAAGGCGGGTGTTTTGGGAGCCAATCAGTCAGGGAGAAGACTTCAATAACGGCTTCTTTAATGTTAAGGTTTTCTCAAACAGAATCCGAACGTACCCGGTCTTATTCTTATCCAGCAGGCTGGGAGCCAGCGCTCTGATGTAGGCACAGGTACAGATCAGGAGGAGAATCACGGTTAGCAGTGACTGAAAGTTGAAAATGGCCGACTGCAAGACGAAAGAGAACAGCACGTTTAGTACAGGCATGCTCAGATGACCTCACTGGCAATACACCTTAACATTTAAACAGACTGTATTCACTGTATTTATTTTCTGAATCACTGATGTTACACTTCTTGTATCGAGGAATGTTTCTGTTTCTGCAGCAGCTGTTCACTCTGGTTCAGTAACATGTGGGCTGGCTGTCACTCAACACCAAATTGGGGGGGACACTGTATTTCCCCCCCCCCTTAAAACTCCTATTTAGAATGATCCTGTTTAAGTGTCTGTGTTCAGTATATGAACTTACAAAATCAACCTCATGCCTGGAAGGTATTGCAGCTTAAGACAAATCCATATCTCACACTTCCAAGGGTCAAATGGAGAACAAAGGCTGCTCTGACGCTCTCTTTCTGTTGTCCAACGTTGATGTGAGAGTCCTATTTCAGGCACCATCATATTTTTGTTGCATTTCCTTCTGTATCAGGTAAATTAATGCAATTGACATTTTGGGGGAAAAAAAGATCAACGTTTTTGGGAAAAAAAAAAAAATTGTGACAGAGAATCGTGATCTCAGTTTTTATAATCTACTAAAATCCTGAATTTGACCACGAACACTGTGAAATACAAGCCTTTTTTGGATTTAAACATGCAAGTACTGAACATTAGTTTGATATATTAAAAAAAAAAAAAAAAAAAAAAAAAAAAAAAACTCAGCAAGGCCCGTAAAGTAGATTTGTAATATTTATTTCATTTATTTGTCCCAACATTTGTTAAATACATTTTTTTTTTTTTTGCTTAAAAGAACAAATTAAAGTTCTGGCAAGGAAAATTGGTACTATATCACCACGATCTCTTCGATGTCAAAAATAAATAAATTATAAACACTTTGGATTTTGGATGTGTAATTAACGACGCATTGAATGAATGATGTCTGCAGCCATCGCGCATCTTCCTCTGGCTGTGTTTGTCGTCACGTGTTTATTAGTTCAAGATGTAAACAAAATTCGAAATATATTAAAACAAAATTTCCCTTCAATAATAAAAAAAAAAAACAACTTAAAAATGACTTTCATTAATAAAAGTGACCTTATAGGAACAGCAACTTGTTTAATTAAGTCACTTGTGCGCGGATGCATTTTGATGTAAAATAATGTTGCTGCGAACTACGAAAACAATGCAAAACATGAAGCTGACACACACACGCACACACACACACACACACGCACACACACACGTGTGTTTCCGTGCTCCCTGAACTCTCGTGAAGCTACGTGGCACACACCTCGTCACATAACGATGCTCGAAGTCTTTGCGTTTCAGCAAACACCCGCCGGTCTTATCAAACGAGTCGCGTTGACACGAAACCGCAACTTGCGCGACGATATAAATGTTGTACACGTTTATAGTTAAGAATAACAGGGACGTGATAATGTGGCGAGATTCGCTGAAAGTTTTAGCCTGTTTCGGCTAACCCGGTAGTTTAGCGTTTCTCCTCGTCCCGCCTCCCATCGTCGTTGTCACGAGCGTAACGCCAAAAACAGATCATACGACGAGTAAATATCGTAGATAACGCCTTTAAAAGTCGTTGCAAAAGAGCAGACGCATCTGTTTAAAGAAAACAAACTTACCATTTTTTTGTTGTTGTTGTTGTTGCTCGGAATCAAAGCCACATCACACTTCCGGCTCTCTGGAACTTACGTAACGTAACCGTACACGTTTTTTTTTTTTACGTAACGTAGCGACGCACTGCGCCGCGGAACGTCGTGTTGCTGATTGGCTGAGATCACGCACGAGTTGAAAGTTGAAACTTCAGTGGAGGCTGTCAACCGGGAAAAGCGGCAGTGCTTTCAGTTGCGTACAAAATTTGCTTCGCTTGGATTCTGCAGTATTTAGCCAAGACGACACCGTAAGTTTTCTGTAGAAAAAAAAATGATATCTGGTGTTATGCCCACACGGTAAATTCATTCTGACCGAGAAAACCACCGTAAAACTGAAGGAGTGCGAGTCTGTTGCACGTGGAAGCGCCCTGCCATTGCATTGTTTACACGGATACTATTACTGCGCTTTGCTCTGCCACGGTGCAAGGGCAAGCTTAGTTATAATCCTGTTCAAAAGAACTTACAGAACACATTTTCTTAATATTAGATTAATGTATGAGGCTGTGCAAAATATTAAAATCTAATGCATTAAGAGGAAGAGAGAGAAGTGAACATGAATATTTCAAAACATTTAGTACCCCGAAACTAATAGTCGTGCATCAGGAACGTATTATGCCATTTATAAATATGTGAAGAGATTTCATGGCTACAGCTTCTAAGATGATATTACTTTCTTGAATTTGTCACTGCATTTAAATTGAGATGAGACGGATATTTCATCATCACTTTGGTCACAGCAACTTTAAATGGATATTTGACTGTATTTACTTTACATTTTGTAGACTTCTCAAGTAATCAGTCACAAAAATAAATTTCAGTATTAGTTATAGAAAGTTTTTGATTGATAGCTTAGACAATCCTATTGTCTGTTAGTGATGCAAGAACACATTTTTTGTGGTCCACTGTCTGTCAACGTTTTCACAATGAAGTCTCCTCCCTCCAACCAGCCACGAAAGCATCTTGATTGCATTTAAACCATGTTTCATGAATCCCTCTCGACCCTTCCTTCCCAGGCACTCCTTTAGAGCCCTTCATGTAAAGGAGAAATCTGTCAGATCGTAAACCACACATAAATAATGTTTTGCATATTTTACTGCAAGAGTCCAAATGAAAACTTGCTGTAAAAATTAACCAAGTCTTCCTTCATTTAGAGAAGCTGGTTTCTAAGAATCACAGTCAGACAAATAACAGGCTCACGTTCCTCTTAATATGATTCACTTTTATAGTCTACAATGCATTGGCCAATTTTGGCCACAATACAATACATGCATGCCTGATTAGTGCAGTTAAATCAAGGCTTGCTCCAGCCTCAGTATGTCCACTTTTTTCTCTTTGAAAGACAACATGAGGATAAACTTTTTGTTTAACATTCATAGTTTGATCCAAAGAGTCAACTTGTTTCAAATTTGTGTAGATGTTTGTAGTTTTGATCGTTGGGAAGGTGATACTGCAACAATGGTCACGTGGTTTCTATGTAGTTTTGACTCAAACAGAATATGACTTCTGTTGACTGCAGAGCATGATGAAAATGAAAGTTAGCCCCCAACACCACTAGCGTGTTGGATTGGGGTCTCTAATCTTCAATGAGAATTATGTGCGTGTGACTCAGGTTTTCAAAACACATTCCTACGTGAATGTTGGAGGTGTGGAAATGATTCCAGGTTGGCTAAATGAATCATTTTAATGCAGAGCTGACTGTGTAATTTCTGTTTGGCTGTGGCTCGTTCCGTTTTGTTCTTTGGAAACGTCCTGTGGTGCAGTTACTATTCTAAAAATGTGCTGTTGATTGAGGTTATATTCATTCCTCGTGTGAGTTCAGTAAAAATGTAATTATAAAAATATATGACCCTATACTGCATTCATTCTCTGTGAACATGGACCCTATCAGGCTGGTTTACAGGACTGCTGCCAGCAGCGGTGTGTTTATTCATCTTATATTCTCCCTTCATTTTGGACTAAGCGTTTTAAGTGGCATCAAAAGTAGCAGTAGAATGAAGATTTTTCCAGATTATGTATGTCAAGTATGTTCACTTTAAAAAGAGACAAATGCATTGCAGTAGTTTATGCTGCGTTGACCACATAGTCCACTAAAGAGATAAATATTCAGATATTTAGTATTACACTAAAAGTAACGTGATATGCTTTCAAAAAACTAAATTTAAATCCATTTTTGGTGTGATACTTCCTTTATCTTTAAAACAGCGCCAGTTCTTCATTGTACACGTGCACACACCTTTTCAAAGTACTTTGCTGGAAGGTTATCCAGCATTGTGGAGAACTGGTCTCAGTTCTTCTTGTATTCAGGGTGTCTGAGCTTCTTCTTTCTCTTCATGTAATCCCAGAATGATTCCTTGATGTGGTACTCAAGGTTGCAGTACTCCTTGTTCTTCTTGTCACTGAAGATGCAGCGCTTTATGAATCCAAACTTCTAAAGTGCCTTATACTTTTGCACTGTACTGTTGGTCCAAAAATTATTGTCACCAATGTCAAATTATTTTGCTACCCTGTGGTGACTCGTAATCTTTCAATCTATAAGAGAAACACAAGTGAGTTCAGTTTCTGTATGTAAGAGAAGGCACATCATGTTGTACAGCCTGTCATACTTGACCCTGACCCATCACTACTACATCACACTCTGCTCTGCAAACAGCAATAATATAAGTGCAGTCTATGGTTCAATAACGACCGTTTATTAAACCTGCAGTCCAGCTGCATCAGTCAGATTATGGTGACACTAAACTAATTCTGCCTCTGACATGTATGTCAGTATGTGTACACCACTTCAGACAGATCTTTGGACATGTGTTTTGACTCTTCGGCCTTGATTTCTTGTAATACATACTTTTTTTTTTATATTTCCTGTTACGGTTTCTATGGCTAAAGATGTCCAATACCTGGAAAGAATAATGAATAACAGACTATGTCCCCACCTGCTGCTGTTTAGGGCAGCTCTGCTTTAATCACTGGTCATAATAACAGTGAACTTGCTGCCAAAGAGTTTTTCTTTTCATCCTGAAACTATTGTATTGGGGAAAACCATGAGAGGGGAAAGTCTAGTGAAAGGACAGTGAGAGGACTTAATTGGCAGGGCCCATTACACAGGCAGTTAACTACCTTTGCTATTTTTACTCTCTCTATATGAACGCCTCATTTAAGACACAAAATGCATAATTAGAGAGTGTCTTTGTGACTCATTTGTCCAGTACTTTCTCTATACAGAACTGTGTTTTGCAGTTTGAATATGACACAATGCTGAAGAAATAACAATAAAAAGGTTGAGCAAAAAATTGCAGGAGAAGTAAGAAAAGAGGATAAAGGCTGTGTCACATCTGGGAGCTTTGGTTGATGATTTAAGCGTTTGTATTTGGTGGTCAAGCGACTGAACAGATGCCAACAGTAGGACTTCCGGATTAGCTTTGATGGTTTTGCGCAGCTCTCCATTCCTGACAGACAGTGCTGTTTATTTAATTGAAGTGTCCTTCTGTCATTACCACGGGGTCATCGTTCCTGGACAACAGATGTTACAGTAACTAATGAGTAGCTGGGTTTACTTTATGAGGTTGAAATTGATGCCTTCAGCTCCCTCATCTTGTTCGCCCCCTTCGTCCAGCCACACCCCTTCTTGAAGCACAAAGGGTCAAAGTTAATCTGTTGCAACGGTTCTTTGTGCATGTGGTATGTGTGTGTGTGTGTGTGTGTGTGTGTGTGTGTGTGTGTGTGTGTGTGTGTGTGTGTGTGTGTGTGTGTGTGTGTGTGTGTGTGTGTGTATTTCTCTGTCAGATCTCTGCTGTACGTCTCATTTTGAATAACCTTGACCAGCTGCTCTGTCAGTGTATATGACGGGGGTGTCACAGAAAGAATACAAAAATGAAAAAACATGCTGTCACATCATAATTTACAGCACAGTGTCCAAAGGCGCTCATTTTAATTTTTTTAAAAAACATGTCCAGCTTGGCTAACTGCCAATTTAGCTGTACTTTTCCCTCCATCTCCACACACTTTGCCCTGTATTTAAGTAGGGAAGCTGTTCAACTCACCTCTCACTTCACGTGGAAGCAGTAATCACATGTTCTGGCCTGGACATCCATAATCAAGTAAAAGTTTCTCAAGCAATTTCAGAAGAAAGACGATGCACAAATGATCAACGAAAAGGACTTTTTCTGAACAATGCCATGGATCATGGATGCAATTCTTATGTCAACTATTTTTATAATTCATCTATTGAACATAGGCTGTCTCTGGCACTACACTGGAATATAACTAGCAGTGAATCAGTCACTGAAGAGATTAACCAGAGGGCAAGGTGGCTTTACCAAACATTGTTGCTCAGAATCCTCATTAAGCGGTGTACGATTGGAAAATAATGATTTAATTTCACAGCATAAAGTAACTCTAAGTGAATGGATTCCAAAGATTTTGCTTTAGCTGTTGTGGTCTGGCATGGGTATGGATAAATTAGCCATTCATATTTATTCTCCTAAACTATTCATCAATTTCTTAATAACTGAGATTAGAAATAGTCTATGCAGTATGAGAGTGATGGTTAATTTCTTTCTACAATGTAGCATGCATTTTAATGGTTATTACAACGTTTTCTGAGTTTAAAGAGCTGAATAAAGCTTCGTCTGTTCTAAAGAGGATATCTCCAGACTTAAATCTTGTTCAAACTCATGAGATGTAGTTTGGCTGTGTGAGGCCGAGATATTAAAGACTTATTTTACAAAAATTATGTATGGCATATATTTGGATAAATATGCACACTGAATAAAATCAGACAACAAGGCCTTTCCAGTAATATTCCTCTATTTATCTTTAACAGCATGTAATTACCTTGGTGGTGGTAGGAATCCCACACTCCCACACAAAAACCTGCCAAAACCTGTTAATTTCTGTGTGGTCCCTCTGACTCAGTGAGACCCTCATTGAAGACACACACAGGAACTTTTATTACCAAATCCAAAAAGTGAAACAATGAAACACATTGAATCAACTGGACGATTAACACAACCTTGAATCATCCAAATGGATTGATTAGGGCAGCCTTCGAAGGAGGTCCGAGGACCAAATACTAACAGCAGGCTTAAAAAAATATCCTAAAGACAGTGCAGGGAGCTTGTTGGTGGAAACAGTTACCATAATGGCATCTTGTTAAGAGTTCCTGAATAACTATCTTTGATTTTCCGCAGGTTTAGAGACATGAGTGGTACACTTCGCCAGATTACTCTAAGTACTGATCCAGGAACCCCCTACTTCCTGCGAGTGGACTGGACCATAGACCTGGGCGCTGGGTTCACATTAGCTCTCACTGATGGCAGCTCAGCGTGGATTGGAGAAGGTAAAGATTTCAGCTGTGGAAACAGAACTCAAATTATTCAAATCACAACAGCCTCATTAAGTTGTAATTGACTCACAGTTTAAAGTTTATGTTTACTGCAGACTTGCATCTTTTGACCGTTGGCTAGACCGAGTTGTCACCCGGTATACCCTTCACCAGGCTGTCCAAACTGTGTAGGCACCTGGCTGACCCTCATCTCATAATGTTGTAATTGTAGGTCCTTTAACCAGTAGGACAGCAGTGACCTTGTTTCACCATCCCCCTTCACTCCTATGCTGCAGCTTACAGGTGTATAAAGAAGATTAAATTCTACAAGGCTAGTCTTTGTATATGCCCCATCAGTGCTGTGTGTGTGTGTGTGTGTGTGTGTGTGTGTGTGTGTGTGTGTGTGTGTGTGTGTGTGTGTGTGTGTGTGTGTGTGTGTGTGTGTGTGTGTGTGTGTGTGTGTGTGTGTGTGTGTGTGTGTGTGTGTGTGTCTCTCTATGGCTACATATGTACATGAATACATATTCTCTGGAAGGACACCTGGAACATAACTGCTCCCTAGTTTTCCATTGCTGTCCATCTGCACAGTTGACAGGTGGAGATGGGGTTGTGACAGCTATGTGCAGGCTTCTGGGTCGTCAGTGCTTCTGTGTTTGATGTGTTAATTGGGACCTTCAAACGTGAGCAGCTGTGGAACAGCTGATGACATTCCCCTTGGTTTCTCCGCATGCTTCCTTTTAAATCCGCTTTCACATGCATTCATGTGTTACTACATAATTCATGTTTATAGTGGTCTTCTGCAATCTGCTACCATCTCTTTGCTCTCTGTCCAGTTTCTCTCTCAACTGTTGAACTTTGAAATTATGCAAAAATGCCTTTAAACCAACATCAGTTGTTTGATCAAGGCCCTTGTTTTGTCAGTTTCAGAAGATGAGGTGTCAAGAGAAGCCAACGACATGGGAGTCACAAAGGAGAGATATGTAGAGGATCTTCTTCAAGCACTAACAAAAAGTGGAGGAGAAAGGCGAGGTGACAAAGAGGTG
This sequence comes from Brachyistius frenatus, assembly GCF_029030835.1. NCBI lineage: Eukaryota > Metazoa > Chordata > Actinopteri > Embiotocidae > Brachyistius > Brachyistius frenatus. Next base: position 166,437 of record NW_027210682.1, on the reverse strand, counting down.
TATTCTTTTCATCTCAGTCCAGATCACTGTCGCCTCTCATATCAGAAGATCGGCACCAACATTTCGGTAAGCAAAAGCTTTGTTTCGATTTTTTTTCTCATACCGATAATTAACAGTATCAAACCTTTTACTCTTACCAGTATTTACTAGCAATAGAATATGGACCAGCTGACAAAACCTAACCAGTCCGTCGAGGAAATCGCAAACTTGCAATCATAATTCAACCACACTCAAATTTATAGTCAGCAGAACTCTTTAACCACTCATCATCATTGAAACAAAACACATGTTGCTTGGCTAGAAAAAAAAATGGCAATACTGGAAGTCTCAGGGTTTATGGGAAAATGTGGTATGAGACGAGGCTACCAGTCGTCACACTTCCCTGCGTCAGTCGTGAGTTGTAGCTTCATACACTGTTGTAGTTGTATGAGATTGTACTTTGTTTTTGTGAATGAAGATTGTTTACTTAATGAATTATGCATTCTATATTGTCGTCACACTCAGTTCTGTAAAGCTATGTCATTTTATGACTCAGAACTTTTTGTGTGATTTTTGAGCCCAGGGTTCTTTCGCTTTAGAAAATGAAAAATGATGAGTAAAACTATTTCTAGCTATTTCTAGGATATGTAGTATGCTTATTATCTAAGGTTACACGGAAGTGATTACATATGAATCATTGCGTTGTAGTTCCTTTTCTTGCTGTTCCCACACTTTTACCACAAAATCAAATACAAAAATCACACAAAACTGCAAATTGCAAAAAGGCATCTGCACTGGTGTTGTTTTTTGTTTTAGCAGCTTTTATTACAAAAACTGTAAAATCAGTCAACTCTCCATCTTTGTATCAATCACTTTGACTGGCTATTAAACACTAAAGGAAACAAGCCACAAATTGCAAAAAGGCCGCTGCAAAATCAAACATTGTTGAATGCAGTAATGACAACAAAACTCAGTGAAAACCTGAAGAACCTGATTAACAAACAGAAGCTGGAGTTCTGTTCTGTGTCAAAACAGAACTGCACTGAAGAAAAAAGCACACCCTTCTTCTTTATTATAGTGAGACTCTCGCCAAAAATGCTTGTTTGCCTGACCAAATTAAACCTATAGCAGCTCAACTTTTTGTTGCAACAAATACAAAATGACAAGTTAGTGTTTTGGCCAATCAAATATGTGCAAGTGCATACTCCCAGTAGCTTATTTAGTAAATTAAGAAAACTGATTTCTCTACTATTAAAGATAAAATGAATGTGATAACTTTTCAGTGTTGTTCAAGTCCCGTGTCATGGTGTTAGACCACTGCACTGCTACGGTATTTTAAAGCCAGTGGATCTATTTCCCATGCTGACTGACAATGCACGCCCACTCATTCATTTCCATCCAGGTTTTAATGTAGTGGTTGTTTTTTTGGTCAACCACTAAAGAGTGACACACATTGACATATTGCCTGCATAAGAGTCAAAATTGATGCTGTTATGACTTCCCCTGATTGTAGATGGAACACATCGATATTGTGATTGTTAAACTTTCCTTTGCTGAGATATGGCATCAGGTTGGACTGAATCTTTAGCACTGAAACTTCTGGCATTGAGACTCTGCTGATGGGTGATATTTGCTGCAACTGGATTTGTGTGCTTTGCATCATTGGCACCATCTGTACTCATCCAGGGAAACGTCATACGCACAGTATAGTAATGAATTATCCAGCATGTATCAGCCTGAGGTGGGTAGTTAAAGAGGTGTAGTTAATGGTAAAGAATCTGTTTGAAGATCAGTGTTAGAAAGATGACATTTTTAATTATGTGGCTCTATCAGTACATCATCTTTGAATTCCACAGCATCATGCACATTTCTGTTGTCACTGCTCCCTGAGGATAAATGCATCTAAGAACACACAACAAAATAGACAGGAAGTTTTTTTTTTACAGGGGGCTGTTTAAAAGATAAGGGTTATTGTCTCCCCACATTACGGCAAAATTAGATAGCTTGGTTGCCTTCAGGCACAGATAGTAATCATTCAGTTTGTTACCAGTCTTTTAAGAGCAACAGTAAAAGGTAGTGGTTTGATGGCCACAGTTCCTAATAAAAAAAAAAGTTTGTTGTCTGAAAGTTTGTTACATTCAAAGTTGGTGTGGGCTTGAATTAATCTAAAGACTCAGATTTTTGATAAATTTATACAACAGTCACCAGTAAATACTGAAAATGTTCAGATAGATTTTCTAATATACTGCTCTCAGGTGGTTCTGACACCGTTTTCAGTGAGTGACACATTTGATGAAGTACAGGTCATGATGCTTTCTGTGGATTTTGATATTATACTTCTAAACTGTGAGAGGGTGCTGCGGCCTCCAGGGAGCAGGTCATTTTGGGTCGAGTGACTGCTGGCATAGGAGACCAGAGGAAGAAGGCCAGGAGGTTAGAAAGACAGTAGAGACCATAAAATCTTGATTTATGGACAGGGCCATCCCCATCTAACAATTTATACAACAGTTGATAGACCCTTTTTCTTTTCATTGTCTAACTCCCGCTGGCTTTCTGTCTCTCTACGAATGTTAGGCGAGTGTACAACTGTGCCTAAGTGTGCACATGTCCATGTCCAGGCATGTGCAGATATACTTTTGGCCATCTGGCTTCCACGCTAGACAAAACTGTTACTTCTACTGTATGTGACAGTATCCCATAGTTCATTAATGTCATTTTAATATCAAGAATAGAAAAAAAAGGATATTTAAAATAAAACTATTGTTTCGTCGATGCGGACTCAAACACATACATGTGTACAAGATTTGCCAAAATGCAGTTTAGTTTTTTATGCAAAATGAAATTAAGAATGATTGACAAGTGTTACTACTGGAGCTTTAGGACACCCCTGTGGATATAACAGTTGTAACTTTACTTAAGGCAATCGATTATTAATGTTTACAATAGTTTACAATTATTTTTTTAAAATTATTGTAACACATTGTGCTTTGTATCAAAAATGCTCCTGAACACGTCATTAAATCACTGAAACTTATCTGTCAACACGTACACAGCAGTCATTATTTCACAATGCCGTACCTACATTAAACATTTCCACTAACTTTGACAGGACATAAATGAACTCTCTTGCTTGTGTAGGTGGACGTTCTTTTGTTGGAAAAGTTGTTTCTAAAAGGAGCAACTGGACCACACAAAATGATTGACACTGTCCCAAATCTGTGCAGCTCTGTGTGTGTTATTTAAAAATGTAATCCACGTTGCTGCAGACAGTAATCATGTCTGTGTGCAGAATGTGTGTGGTAGACAACAATCTCAAAATCCACGTGGGAATATTTGCATTAAGTACAAACTACCACTCTCGTCTAACACCTGCTTCTCTTCTTTTTTCCCCTCTCCCTCGTTTGCCTTCTTTTTTAAACATGTCAGAGGTTTAAAAGTGGAACATATTTCCCTAGCCAGATAATTTGAGGGTGCAGAAATGACCAAAAAATTCGTTGGGAATAGAAGAAAAGAGGGCAGACACAAAACAGGTGTTGAACTTAACCTGACATTAATATTTTATGAAAATGACCCCAGAAGTTGTAAATGATGAATGTAATTGAGTGTTTGTCGTTAAAACTGCTACTAAGCAGGTGTTTAACATGAGCAAGTCAGACATTATCTCCTCCTTAATGTCTACTTAAGTACCAATCTGTCATTGGTGGAAGAAAAAAAATCCAGTACTTTCCAGAACAGAACCTTTATGTTCCTGCAAATTAAGGACTTTGCAGTGTTTATGACCCAAACATGAACTTTATATTTTTTCAGTTTAGTGTTGTTGTTTTGTTATATGGAGGCCTAATTATAAGTTGATTACATTTTTGTGCTCTGGTACTTAATTCTTTTGGATGGTCTCCTTATAACCTCTCTTTTGAAAGTGCAGATTTTTCAAACAACTAATGTCATTAAAAAGCCTCCACATGAAGGCATGTGGCGGTTTTTGGCACAAAAATACAAATGACGAAGAATTGAAAAGGGGAGAGTTTGTGTTATACTGTAGGTTCCTTGAAGGCTTTCAGCCATGCCAGTAGCATTGATATGATTAGCTGATAAAGATGTTAGTTGCCGGATGGAAAAACTCATTTCATATGTGAAATATCATTTTTGCAATTTAATAAAGCTTGGGCAGGCATTTGTTCTTTTTTGTTTTTTTCTTTGTGTCAATGGGCAAAAATCCTTAATAACTCTTCAGCATATTGTTATTCATGGAGAACTCTAGACTTCAGCACCTCATCTTGGCTCGGTATTCAGGCTTCAGAAAATCTTGGCAGTGATGGAGACTTTTGGCTAATCATCGGTCATTTAAGTGAGAGGGCGTTACTATTTGCTGTTCTGTCTCCAAAGGGCAACCCGCTGGTCCTCTGCTGACGGCAGATGTCGTGCTCCTCGGGAGAACTGCACCAGAGTCCTTGGGGAGAGCGACAGAGGGCTACGGGCTGAGGCACTGAGGCACTGGGAATACTTCTCCTTTGTAAAATTGAAAGGAAACCTGGATGAAATCATGTTTTATCATTTATCTCCAGTTTGCAGTTTTTCTTGTTCTTTGACAACATGTTTCTATGGTAAATTCCAGTACAGTATATGCACAATGAACTGGACATTCTCATTTAAAGCCAGGGAGGTTTGTCTTACATGGCTTGATGATGATTGATCTGAGACACAAAAGTAAAGAGAGCTAATTTAAAAAAAAAAAAAAAAAAAAACTACAAACTACAAAAAAAATCTGAGCCAACAAATAACCACATAGAAGTTGCTTAAAAGTGGCTAGACAGCTGTAAGAACGAAGTACGCCACCTGTTATTGTTACCCCCTCATCTTTAAAGTTTTTACTTTTGGCCCATTATACCAAATCCTTCCTCATTCTGTCGACTTTCAGATTGTTTTATATTCAGTTGTTCACACCCAGCTCCTATAAAACGATCATGCACTTGATTTACAAATATTGCTTTTTCTAAATAATGTTGACAAATTCAGGCTGTGAATGTACAAACACACTCACAAGTTTTCATATTGTGTAATTTCACTCACCAGAATTTGGGATGATTTAGTGAGATTAAGAGAACGTGGACTGTTCCAGTGAAATTTGTTGCTGGCGTCACGCTGCGCAGCTGGAGTCCCCAGCGAACTATAACACAACATCTGTTTCACAAACATAAAACATCGAACAATCAGTGTCACATTCATCCACTTAGACTTATCTTGAATCCTGTGGCTTCGATCACCATAACTGTCAAGACTAGTATATCAAATCCCTCCGCATCGAAGTTTGTCTGAAATTAGAGCAAGACTGTAAATGACGAATTTCAGAGAATTACAGGAAGCCTCCGAATAACTGATCAAACATTTGAGTGTCCATTGTGCTGCTTGCCACAGCAATACATTACTATATTTAATGTTGACAATGGCCATGTTTGGATAGACATTATCACTGATTTAGTAAGAAATGTGCACTAAATCCCTTGTTGAAAATGAACATTTTCAATTCCTTTAAATGGCTCAAATGCTTTTATTGTGGTTTCAAAAAACAAACCAAAAAAATCAGCAATCTTCCAAACACAAAAATGAGAACAAATTGGTTACATGTTTAACTTTTGCAATTGTATTGAAGTTTTAACTATTAGTGGTTGGGCAATTGTAGCACAGCTGGAAGCCAGATTTGTATACTAAGCACACTGACGAGTCTGATCCACCAATGTAGCTCTCCTGTTGTCACCACCAAGCACGTTCCACCTCACTGTTGTTTTTCAGTTGAAGTTCATCTTTATTTACATTAACATGAGTAAATCTTAATAATGTCTTCCTGCCTTGCTACAAACATCTCTGATGCTGGTCTTCTTGGGCGATAGCAGTGAAAATGTAGTGCTTTACCCCACTATCTGCTCTGGAGTTAGTTCAGTGCCTTAGCGTGCTTGCTGCCTATGTGAAAGTTTGTGTTATCAGGGATAGACTGACTGCCGTCGCCCCTCACATCCTGCTCTGTATCTGGACTCACGCCTCTGCATAGCGGATGAGGGGACTGATGGGACAAACTGATCTCTACTGTGATGCCCACGCGTCCCATATGAGCACCCGTGCCCACCCTTGAACAGTTTCTTTGTCATCAAGCACACTGTGCTCACCCACTCACTTCCCTGTTCCCTTAGACACAACAGTTGTTTTGAGACTGAAACTGGAAAAAAGTAACATGGTCACTATATTCAGCTTAAAAGTTGAACTCATGGAAGGACTTTATGTTAGTAAATAACCAAAATCAATATGACTTGCATTTTTTTTTCTTCCATTCTTTAAATTACAACAATTTCAGTTGTATTATTGATGTCTTGATTAAAAGGGAATATTATCCTCTGATTTTTGGGTCTAAATGATGGTTTAGGTCTCCAGTAGTGCGTTGGATGCTGTGATAAGGAAAACGTTGTGTCCTCTGTGCCCACAGAGTATTGTGGTATAATTTTGACTTGGACTGTGTTGTTTTGGCTTGGTCCTCCCCACCTACGTTAACATTTGACCTTATGGTCTGACTCGCTGTCTGGAGACACACACACTGACAGTTAGACCACACACACTGGACCCTGTTATAATTTTGTACAAATGTATCCCAGGAAGAAGATTTTACATCAATGTATTCAGCTAAATGTGTGTGTAGAGGGTTTCATGTACAGGAGATTTTTCAAGGTTTCCAGGGACATGAACTGTACCTCAGAGATAACGGATCATCTTATTTTAGTGGTCTTATCATTGTTTGTCTTTCCATAGTCTTAACAGAAATGGTCTCTTGATCATCAGAAACTTGCCCAGCCTGTGTCATAAATTGGAGGCTAAGATAATTACTCTGAACGGTTTCCTTCATTTATTGCTGTTTTCGTTGAATACCACAATAGACAAAGGTGGCAGTGGGTTGTGCACCACAGACAAATAGTCTGACCTCCCACACCCTGGCAGAGGTTGGAAACCGCCTGCAATCTGACCTTTAACTTTATCTTTGTGTCAGGAGGGAAGCTGCAATTCAAGAAAATAAATAATCCTTTAACCCTTTTTTGCCTTCAATAATTAACTTTAAACACTTAAAAAAAGGATTCCTTACTGTCACTGCTATATAGATGTTAGCATGCCTATGCATACATTTCCAAATTTATACCCATTTTAGTATGATATTTCCTCTTTGCATGCAGCAAAGGTCAAGTTTGGGTAATGTGTTTGCTACAATAAGATTCCTCAGAAAACCTGAATGTAAAGATAAACACAACCTTCAGTATTTAATAATAATAATTAAAAAAAAGCAGCAGAAACAGCAGTGTTGTTCAATTTCCAGTGATAATCCAGAAAACAAAGGTTGTGCCTCCAGAAGTTTAGATGTCTCTATTTTAAACTAGTGATGCCATGTTAACATGCTGGTTAGGTAGATTTATGGCCCTAAACAGTGTCAGTGGGTAAAACTTCAAGTCAAAGTTTCCCAGTCATTATTATGGATTTGGGCTTGCAGAGTAAACATAGGACAGCATTCTTTAACATTTGGAAATATTACTGTACTCAGCATGTCAGAGAGTTCAAAGCTTTCCCATTATGCATTCTCACATGGCTGATTTATTGCCAAATGACTTGACAGACAGCAAGAAGTCAGAGGGGCCAGAGTTTGAAAAGAAGGTGGGAGGGAAGTTTAAGGAAAGATGAAAGGTTTCACAATCATCACTCTTCCTGAATTGTAAAGATCTGCATGTGTTCATAGAGATGGCGATAAGTAGCTTACTGCGCTGTACAATTTAGTATATAATGGAAGAGAACATGACAACTTACACTAGAAATTTGAAAAAAACATTACCCACCTTTAATGGATATTAATAATGGACCATCTTTCACAATCACTGTCTCACAGCTGTTTCAACTTGTTGATGACTAACTGTCACAATGATTCTCTGTAAAGAAGAGCCTGTACTGGATCAATGTGACAACCTGGTGAGGCACTCTTTTATGAGTTGTTGGGAACTCCATCCTGCCTAGATCCCGGGTGGTCTCCACTGTGTCCTCATCCCATTAAGCTGGCTTTTGTCAAATCACTGATTCCGTTCAGTCTGAGCACCGGCAATGGGCAGATGTTCTAGAAAACTTGTGCAAGTAGAGTTTTACAGAATTATTTCTTAATCTGTATCAAGTATATTGTCATATAATACTGAATGCAGTTAATATCGTTGCACAATCTAGCTGCAGAAATGTATAAATTCTGTCATCATAGATTTTCATAAGCTGTATTTTTTTATGACTGGCTCCCTGTGTTGTTGTCATTTGCTCTAAAAGTACATTAGTGCTTGATCCCTGTGCTAATCCCACATTTTTTTTTGCTTATTTCAGAGGGTGATAACGTACTGATAGTTATTAGTGTTCAAGGCCCTAAAAGAAAAAAAACAACAAAACCACATGTAAACAATAAAGAGAGTCTCAGCTTTGTGAGACCATGGTGTTTTGAGAGAGATGCTACCTTTAGCATGCTAATAAACGTGCAGTTACTCTTACATGATATGATATTATGTTTAGCAATGGTTAATGCTAAAAGAAGCTACTATGTACAAAGTACAGTTATGGCTAATGGGAATAATATGCGTACCTTTTGCAGGTGCTTGGTCACTAATGATGAATTCAAATCCTGATGGTGGTGACAAATATAAAACTATCAGGTATTAGGATTTTAGCGGTTGGCTAAATCAAAGGAACATGGCATTTAGTGGTGATTCAAAGTGTTATCCAAAGGCACAAAAAAATGCAAAAGGCCCTCTACAGTCAGTGTTTGGTTTATCCCTTCTGGGTTACTGTATACCCATAGCGGTGCAACATGGCGTGCTCCGTAAAGAGGGCCCTCTTTCTATGTAAATATGATGGGCTCATTCTAATTCTAATTCTTTGTTTCAGGTACACTATTAAAAAGGTAATTCTGGACATTATATTCAATTCCTGCCTTTATATCCCCTGAAATCCTATACACTGAATCTTTACTGCAAGTGTTAAAAATAAATTGGTGTAATAGAGCTAACATTGCTGCTTGTTTCATGATTAGGAGTATTTCTTGCACAAAACATTGCAAAAAAGGTGGTATTATGAGAGAGGTATTATGAGAGACTAAATGAGAGAAAAGGGGAGAAAAAAGAAGATTGAAGAATAAAAAGATGTCAAAGGCCAGAGGTGCTAAAGGTGCGAATCTGTGGGAGCAATGTGAAGCCAACGTCCATCCAGTGAAACATGTTCAGGTTCACTAGCAGAGAGAAAAACAGCTGTGTGGCCTGCCAGGACAGAATCAGCCCAGAAAAAAGTATTTTATGAGAGCTTTTGAAGATGGCTGCTTTATTACACTGGGTCTACGACCTCAACGCGGCCCAGTGAAGATTTAGCACTTTATCACCTTCTGGTTTTTCAGTGCGTTATGAGCAGTACTTCAGGGTGTGACTGAAAGAATCTCCAAGGCATCAAGCAAAGATAGTGCTGCTATTTAACACATAGCCGGTCAAACAATATGTCTATGCCTCAGTCGATTCTATATTTAATTACAGCTGTTTGCTGCAATTTAAGGTTAGTTTATCTGATTTACAATTGGAGGTCTACAGAGGAATTTGGAAAATCTTACACATCAACTAAATGTCTGAAATTTCTGCATTATTCTCTAGCCAACTGCAATGTCTCTGCCCTGCTCTGCGACTTGGTGCCAATATGCAAACCAAATGAGGAATGTTTCATTACAGCTTAAACCTGCCTGTGATCCCAAGGAATCACCGACTAGAATCAACCGAGGCAACTTTGTTCTCACTTGTGTACTTTACTGGTGACCAATGAATTCATCGTATTTCTCCCAGACAGAAAACACCTCATCATCTTAAAATTACAAAAGTCTCCCACTTCATAGAACATATTTAGGTCATGTTGGTTGCACCTCTGTATTGCGGAACTTGTTGCAATGACAAAAAGGTGCAAAAGCTTACTCATTTTTTACTCTTAGCTGATTTTGGAGGCTATATGGATCAAACCTTTTCTACTTTCCTTTTACTATTTCTATTGTGATTTATGTTCCACATGTCTGGATTATGATGGCTGATGTGCTTTTCTGAGGAAACTTCTCCTATTTTTTTTCCGAGAGGACCCCCAGGTACTCCAGCGGCAGCTCAGAGATGTAGTCTTAAATCTGCCCCGTTGTCAGTTGGGCATGCTCAAAGGGAGGCACGCAGAGGTTATGCTTACCATGAGAAAATCTTAACCTGTCAATGCAGAGGAAGAACAGTTGAGTAATGAGCTCGTCCCACATTACTAAACTCCCCGACTGTTCATGAATAATGAGGCCGGCTAACCTGCAAAGACAACTGTGTTTCCTGCAATTTGTAACATAAAAGTCAATGTAAATTTGATCTTGCCCTCTCGTTTTCCTTATCTGTATTTCTTCTTTCCCTCATTGCTTCAGGTGCATTTGGGCTCTGTGGAGCTCCAGCCGTCTCCAGACTCTCAAGAGCTGACCCGGGAGATGATTGGCCAGTCCCTAAAGCGCAACACAGATCTGGAGACAGAAAACTCCCAGTTGTTAGAAGAGAACCATAGACTCCAACAGGATCACCAGCAAATACTCAGAGAGTAAGGTTGAGGAGGAAAATACCCCAACAGATTCATATAATTTTCTTGAGATGGTCAGCAATGGCATTCATTCGTTGATTGTCTTGTTTGCATGTAAGCTCCCTTTGCATTTTAAGATGTGTTGTTTATATCCACAACAGTTACCCAGTATGACATCATCACTGTTCCCCTTTGAGAGTATTATGGGTTCCACCCAGTGTTGCAAGTTGCAGAAAGTAACATCAAATGATTCACTTGTATGTCTTTCGTTTGTGGATGGCTGACCCTTGACTTCTATTCAAATAGCAATTTTTGTGTTATTCTTTATCTGATTGTTAATTTATTTGTCAATGAATAGAGGTTTGCCAGAGGGCCAGAAGCAATCTAGGCATCAACATCATTCTTTGAAAATTAGTCAGAACGCAGACAAACAAGAATCCTTCTCAGTTTTAAAACACGTGTTTTTATCTGTCTGTGTTTTTTCACCAGGCTGCAGCAGCGGGTTCAGGATAAGGAGACATTGGAGAAGGAGCTCTACTCTCGTTTTGTCATGGTGCTGAATAAGAAGAAGGCCAAAATCAGAGAGCTGCAGGATACTGTCCGTCAGCTCCATCAGACAGATGAACAGCAGAGAGTTAAAGAGGCAGCACGAAGGTCTGCAGACTGCTTTTGTATGGGCTGCTCTGATTCTGTGATTGTCTGGCATACTGTAACTGGCTAGCTTTGCTAATTTAAAGAAGGAGACATTTGAATGTTTTAATCTGTCATTTTTTTCTTCACAAGGTTTCCCTATTTATGAATGTATGTGGTCATTACAGAAACTGGATGTGATGAGATGCTAGCTACAGCAATGATTTGTCCATTGCATTGGGGGATGAATGCAAAGTATTCATAACCCACAGTGTGTTTAACTAAATTACGATTCAATCCATATGGATTTGGATTATGAAGCAACTTTAAAAGCACATTTCTTTACTCAAGGTCAAGTTTAAAATGAAGCGAAAAACACAAGAAAAGCTCAAATAAAAAAAAATAGAGTAAATAGAGCTGCAACAGTTATAAATATGAGTTAATTTAACAATTATATTTCCGATCAATCAAGTCATTATTTGATCCATAAAACGATCAGAAAACTGAAAATGTCCGTCAGAACTTCTTTGAAGCCAAGGTGATGTCATCATGTGATCATTCAGTTTAATGTAAGACAAGGACAAGCAGAAAATTCTGACATTTCAGAAGTGGAAACCATCTAACAAATGTAATTTCGTTTAAAAACTGACATAAATTGTTAATCAGTGATCAAGTCAGTTGAGTAGCACCTTAAGTCTTTTTATCTTGTGGGTACGTGTTGTACAAAAACAGGTTGTTCCTCCAAGGATATTAAATTAAAGGTTTTTTAGGACCTGAAGTGTTTCGGTCAAGTTATCATGCCATTTCATTTTTCATTGGCACAATTTTAAAGGGACACATATGCTATATGCTGTGTTATATATGCTTAGGATAAAGTTCACTTTAGTCCATGAAAAATGCTTTAGCAGTTCAATGTTATGTTTTCACAGGCTTTGTCAATTACAGCACTGATAGCGTGTCACTAAGGGTTTTTTATTTTGTTTTAACTTGAAGCACTTATTAGTGTAGCAGTTCATTTAGATTTTTGTATTAATCATGGAATAAATCAACGTATTCTAGTTTTTACTTAAGCTGCACGCTTGTGAGATGTGTTTCCCAGCAGGTCAACGCAGTGCTGTCACACCTTTGGCTCAAAACACAGAGGCTGCCTCACTTGTTTGTTTTTACTGTGTTATACAGTATCTTTCATCATTATTGGCCACAGAGTATGGATGGAAGGTTTTAGTCATAAGTTCTGCTCGTCTGGCTTTGCCAATGTCCCTTGTGGTCAATAACACTCACTACTGAAAGATGATTACCTAAAGCTTTTGCCAGTACAGTACAACAAGATGTTGTGTTTTCTAAAGCCTATTCACGTGTTAAATTTTTCATTTTTCCATGTCTCCTAAACACAGATATTTGTACATGAAACACCATCTCCTCTAAAATGTGTGTAATTCTTTCAGCGATGCAACTCAGGATGAAGATGACAGTCAGGACAGAAGAAAGGAGACAGTTCAGAGCATCCATCCATCTCAGGAGTCAACGATCATCATCCCAGGTGTGTGTTAATGTGTGTGTACTTTTGTACTTTTTCTGTCAATGCTGAATGAATGAATAGCTATTACAAATGAATAATATAAACAACAAAAACATTGAAGTATTAATATTTGTCAGAATAGGATGCAGCCAAAGTAGTGATAACAAAAATCAAACTGAAATGTCTTATGCTCGGAATAAATGAACAAAGGATAATAAAGGGTACGTTCTGGGCTGGGAGCCAAACTTTGATTCTTCTATGACACTGAATATTTGGTTTTATGCTTGTATCAAATAATGCATTGTCATTTGGTGTCAAATTTCTGTATCTAAAGACTAAATCTCCTCATTGTCAGTGAGCAAATACAGCATTTCTGATAAATACATTCTTCCTGGACGGCCTGCTCAGGTAAATAAACTCACAGAGCTCAGGGAAATCTTATATTAAAAATCCTTATTTCACTCAAACTTATTCTTGACCACACACCTGTCTGAGTCCCCAGTTTCTGCAGCTCAAGAAACTGGGGACTCTAGGCTTCTCTGTGCGCCGCTGCCCAATTAGCATCTACTTGTCTACAAGTAAATTCTTAGTTTATACTGTAATGTGTAACATAATTTTCTTTTTGTTAAAATGGATTTTGTAAAAGTGGTATTGGAATAAATTATTCAGGAACAGGTATCGGCATTTTTGAACGATAACTTAAAACTCTAGACAGAGTTGGGGTCCTCAGAGTGCTTTCTCTCAATGTAACTCATTTTAGACTTTCTCATGGGGTATATTAATCAAAATTTACTGTGAAATGCCCCACCATGAAGACCATGTGCTCTAGTATCCACCTCCTTGTACAAGCACCATGTCTTGGTGGAACAGGGTGTGCAAGTATTGAACATGGCAAATTTTCTCCCATTCCCAGCACTCTTTCTTACGTCATAGGTCATGATGTGATTTGGTAATGATGGAGACTTAAAGAGAAACTCTGAAGTTTTAGCTTTAACTGATTTTTACTGCCCAATAAACTTGACAGTTGAATGTAATTTAATATGTAAGCAGGGGGTTCGGATGTAAACTTGAAAGCACACATAAGAGGAGAATATACCCTCGGGTTGCTGAGTTCTGGGAAACATTTGTCAGTGAGTCGTAAACCCACAGAGCGAAGTCTGCTGTGATTGCTTCAACACGGCCCGCCATGAGGTGGTCTCCCCCTTTCTGCATCATGCAGAGTCAGTGTGACGTCACATGTGCTGAGTCATAGCCCCTGTACGACAGCACCGTAATCTGCTGGGATAACCCACTGATCGCTCTATCAATGGCCGCGTTTGTCTTCAGAGCCAAACTCAAACCACCCGGAGATAATTAACACAGTTGCAAAACACACTGATGTTGTAGTGACTTTAGCAGGTTGTGTTGTTTGGCTCTTATTTCACTCCCCCCCCCCCCTTTACACACACACACACACACACACACACACACACACACACACACACACACACACACACACACTGACATACACACTCTCCTCTGTGCTCTCCCTCCCATCATGGCGTCAGTGAAGATGAATTGAGGTTGTAGATTACTCTGTATGGGCCTTGGCTCACACACTTGGATGTTTGTAGCCCAAAAGGGTTTTACAATGCTGTCTTGTGTTTTCAGCTTGTCAGTGAAATCAGCGGGCACTTATCTTTGTGCCTTGATTAATTTTCCCCCTTATTCTCTCTTTATTCTGATCTTTTTACCATCATGGGTGTGTTTCCAGAATTGTTGTAGTATTTATTCTCATTCAGCTGTCCAACAAATCAGTGTCTGGGCGTTTCTCTCTTGGCCAAAAGCACAGTGGTGGAAACACGCCATATATTCATGTCCGTGGCTGCAATATGGTAATAAATACCTAATGCATTGTTAATCCTTTGTGTTTACATTGTGCAGCATTGGTTTGGTAACCACAGCAACCATTCATAATTATCTATATGATAATCTGAAAACATGAAACATACAGTATGCGCCACCACAAACTTTTGTGTTTACACATTCAGTAAACACACAAGTAACTTAACAGCTCACAGACATTGCTGTGTTCGGTGTGTGTCACCACCCATTTAGTTGTTACAAATCTAGACGCAGATTGGACGCACCACAGCAGACTGGTGTTTTATTTGCATTCGTTTAACTTAGAACTTTACGAACATAGTGGACTACCCATTTCTCCTTTGACATGCGTGGCCCCTGTTGACCTTTGAGCCTCAGGCTGTGTTTTCACGGTGAGCAGGACTGGGGGCTCTGTTTGACCTGTTCCCTCCAGATGTAGCATCTGATAGTGACAACATAGGAAGCATCACTCACAAAGGGTTGACTTGAAGATTAAAGGTACAGATAGGAAAGGAAAGGAGAGGAGAAAAGGCTGTCATTTAAGGGATGAGAGTGTCTCTGAGAAGGAGAGGAGTAATGGGAAATGACAGAAACCAATCTCTGATACCAGACTCCATTCATGCTTCTTTATTTTTAACTGAATAGAGTATCTGCAGTAGCATTAATTTGAGGTTTTATCTCTTAATCAGTTTAAGTATTTCTTTGTCCTCACTCATCTGCTCAATCTGTTGATCTTTGAATGTGAATCGGCTAGCAGCAGTGTCAAAGGGTAAACAGGTGTGTTTGTCTTCCTGTATATAAACGATTGTATCTGAGTGTGACCAGGCTTGTGTGGAATGCAGATCTCTATTACCGACAAAGGTCACAAGACTCAAGGTGTGGAGTTGTCTGGGGATAGCAAAGGTCATATGTCCTGAAATGGCCACAAATGTGCCAAAAATGACACTGATGGAAAATCAGTGCAAGTGGTTAAGATAAAGAATTTGGGCTTCTACAAGTGAAACCACCCAAAAAAAATCTCCAGAATTTGGAACAAGACAAGACATCAGCATGCCGGCACTCAGAGGTATTTTTTGAGGCTGTCGAGGAACTTGCTGTCGGAGAATATTGAAAAACCTATAATTAGAATCTAATACCTTTGATTTACAGTAGATATGAATGATTTTCCAAATCAAGTGCCCTAGTTCAGGTCATTAGTGATATACAGTGGGTACGGAAAGTATTCAGACCCCTTTAAATTTTTCACTCTTTGTTTCATTGCAGCCATTTGCTAAAATCAAAAAAGTTCATTTTATTTCTCATTAATGTACACTCAGCACCCCATCTTGACAGAAAAAAACAGAAATGTAGAAATTTGTGCAAATTTGTTAAAAAAGAAAAACTGAAATATCACATGGTCATAAGTATTCAGACCCTTTGCTCAGTATTGAGTAGAAGCACCCTTTTGAGCTAGTACAGCCATGAGTCTTCTTGGGAATGATGCAACAAGCTTTTCACACCTGGATTTGGGGATCCTCTGCCATTCTTCCTTGCAGATCCTCTCCAGTTCCGTCAGGTTGGATGGTGAACGTTGGTGGACAGCCATTTTCAGGTCTCTCCAGAGATGCTCAATTGGGTTTAGGTCAGGGCTCTGGCTGGGCCAGTCAAGAATGGTCACAGAGTTGTTCCGAAGCCACTCCTTTGTTATTTTAGCTGTGTGCTTAGGGTCATTGTCTTGTTGGAAGGTGAACCTTCGGCCCAGTCTGAGGTCCAGAGCACTCTGGAAGAGGTTTTCTTCCAGGATATCTCTGTACTTGGCCGCATTCATCTTTCCTTCAATTGCAACCACTCATCCTGTCCCTGCAGCTGAAAAACACCCCCATAGCATGATGCTGCCACCACCATGTTTCACTGTTGGGATTGTATTGGGCAGGTGATGAGCAGTGCCTGGTTTTCTCCACACATACCGCTTAGAATTAACGCCAAAAAGTTCAATCTTGGTCTCATCAGACCAGAGGATCTTATTTCTCATAGTCTGAGAGTCCTTCATGTGTTTTTTGGCAAACTCTATGCGGGCTTTCATATGTCTTGCACTGAGGAGAGGCTTCCGTCGGGCCACTCTGCCATAAAGCCCCGACTGGTGGAGGGCTGCAGTGATAGTTGACTTTGTGGAACTTTCTCCCATCTCCCTACTGCATCTCTGGAGCTCAGCCACAGTGATCTTTGGGTTCTTCTTTACCTCTCTCACCAAGGCTCTTCTCCCACGATTGCTCAGTTTGGCTGGACGGCCAGGTCTAGGAAGAGTTCTGGTCGTCCCAAACTTCTTCCATTTAAGGATTATGGAGGCCACTGTGCTCTTAGGAACCTTGAGTGCTGCAGAAATTATTTTGTAACCTTGGCCAGATCTGTGCCTTGCCACAATTCTGTCTCTGAGCTCCTTGGACAGTTCCTTCGACCTCATGATTCTCATTTGCTCTGACATGCACTGTGAGCTGTAAGGTCTTATATAGACAGGTGTGTGCCTTTCCTAATCAGGTCCAATCAGTTTAATTAAACACAGCTGGACTCCAATGAAGGAGTAGAACCATCTCAAGGAGGATCAGAAGAAATGGACAGCATGTGAGTTAAATATGAGTGTCACAGCAAAGGGTCTGAATACTTATGACCAGGTGATATTTCAGTTTTTCTTTTTTAACAAATTTGCACAAATTTCTACATTTCTGTTTTTTTCTGTCAAGATGGGGTGCTGAGTGTACATTAATGAGAAATAAAATGAACTTTTTTGATTTTAGCAAATGGCTGCAATAAAACAAAGAGTGAAAAATTTAAAGGGGTCTGAATACTTTCCGTACCCACTGTACATGACATCACTAATTAAAATTTACTGGCAACCGCACAGTAAGGATGTAAAAAGATCCACAGTTGGTTTTCTGAACAGCCGTGTGTTTGCCTGTGCCTCTGCATGCGTATCTGAACCGTTTATATTGTGTGTACTGTAGGTCGTAATCTGGAGTGGCATGGCATCTCCATTGACCGAACTTTTTCTGATGATGAAGATGAACAACCGAGACGGATGCGTAGGTTGCCTCGCACCCCGAGCCCTGAATCTTCTGAACGGCAATAAAATTGCAGGTTAGTTTGATAACTAATGCTACTAATGTGTCACTAGTTTTCCTAACCACCACTTCCTCTAAGATTAATAACAAGTTCTTGAAGTCATTTATTGGAGCATTTCGTCACATATAGTGAAGGAGTTTGACTGGAAAATGAACAAGAAAATATGTTTTAAAGTACACACACAGTGTCATAATATTGCAGAACAACAACATTAGGGTCGACAGACTTACTGTGACAATTTATGTTCACCAATCAAATGCCTTGCAGTCTTACAGGATCCCATGCTAACGCTACCTTAATACAACTAACCGCATTGCTCATACTCCCAAGACACTACCTAGTACAAAGCCTCAACGACAAGGTGAGAGTGTGCCATATCTCACACACATACAAATGCAGATTTTAAAGTAGCCCATATTAAGATAGTGTCAACGTGACCCACAGTCTCTCCATTTGTTTTTCAAGTTAAAGAATGAGCTGTGCCTTGTGACCCTCAAACAGGGTTTTAACAACAACACAAGAAAATATTTTCCAGCTTCAAGTTTTACGGCTCTCGGAAACATTTTCCTCTTTTCCCTCAAATTTCATTCATTACTTTTTTTCTTTCCGAATTTCTGCAGTCCTACAAACTTCTGAAAGACCACTGCGGTAACTGCTCTACTGATTTTCTTTTATCCCCTCTTCCATCCGTGTTCCCTATTAAAGAAGCTTGAATCATTATTTTGTCATCGTCAATGGTGTTGAAGAAAAACCCACACATGTACACTTCCCATCATCCAACAGTGTCCACTGAGCCCTGAACATTTCTGGATAATTATTTAAAATATTTTCTTTATCTTATCATTCTTTAGAAGAGACTTGCAGTAGTCCTTCTCCTGCCTCTGACCACAGCACTGGTCTTGATGCAGTGCTGGTCTACAGATGCTAAGGAATAGTTGCCAACTCCACCTAATAACTAGGAAGGGTTAAATGCAAGGGACATATTTAAAAAAAAATTTTTTTTATTCTGAGCATAAATCAAAAACAAATTCTGGGTAGGGTATTTAACTTCTGTAAGTCAAATTTAGAATATGTTTCTGCTATTACCAGAGGTGTCTCCTGAACAACTGGCTCAACATACGATGTCGTGGAGTCTTTTCATATTCAACAGCTGCGTTGTTTTCTCATACTGACGCATTGCCATAAAACAAGCAGAGATGCTTGGACTGCTGCTGCTTAAGACTACAAAGGGGCTCTCACTTACACTGCCTCTTGTTTTTAGGTTACTGCTTTAAAAAAAAGTCTGAAAAACAACATGAATAAAATTTGCATTTTATTTGTTGTCCAAAAAAGCACAAATATATATATATATATATATATATTGTTTTAACTTTTACATTCTCAGATTCATATATCAGCTTTCAGTTGTAATCACATTGTTAATCAATATCCTGTATGGTTCATCTAATAAGTTGATCACCTCTGCTGCATTTGTCGTAGTGGCAGTTTAATAAAAAAAAAACATCTAACAGCCTCATAACATCCATGCACAGCTTATATTTGGGTGTTGGCTGGCAAATAAATAACACAGAAAATTACCACAGAGTCTCGTGTTGCTCTGCTCAGCTGAGCAATATTAAAGCAATAGCTTTTGAGGTCCATTCATACACTTCTTCTCTCATTTACATCCTCACCTTTGCATCAAATTTAATTTGTTTTTTGTTCTTTCTCTCTCTCTCAACAAATAACATGAGCTTCTTTGGCAGAATACGTGGAAATTTATTCAGCCTAGGTTCATATCAATATTTTATACAGTATTTCCCAAAGTACTGCTCCTTATTGAGGGTTAAAATATTAAATTCAAATGTGATGTTTGTTTTATTTGCGCCGATCTCCTTTTTATTTTCTATTCCCTTCGCATCTTTTTTTCTCTTTCTACTTGCCTTGTCTCCACCCTCCTGTTTGAGGAATAGATCACATCCAGGTTTAATCATCAGAATGATTAAAGCCCTTTTTTAATGAAGAGGTTTTCCTGATCCCTATCTAGCTACGCAGCAACCTACATTTGGCCAGTCATGCCTCACCGTGAGACACACAACCAAAACAGTGACAACTAGGCAACAGTGTCCTGGAGGTGTCCCCAGATTTGATGCCAGATTTTGTCCCAGATTGTGAAAGCAAATTTCATAAAGCCGGGGCATGTTACATCTGGTTTGCTTTAACTGCGACAATTACCTGCCACAGCTCTCATGAAACTTGCTGCTTGCCTCTCGTATTTAATAAATCAAAACACAAGCCATTAATGACGCCATCTTTTCCCAAACTCTCCAGATTGCGTGCTCCATTCTGTGCTGCCGTAAAGACTTTGCCCAGATGCGTTAGCGGTCATGTGATAACAGGCACTGAACGCCCTCCAGTGCTTCCTCAGGATATGATGATTCTGCTGCTAATGACTTGGAGACCATGGTTAGAGAATCTGGACCAGGAGTATGCAAGAAATTTCTCAAGAGCCTGACTTCGCCCTGAGCTTGAATTTTCTGCCAAGCCCGTCAGCCTCAGCCCTGTGTGAGACCAAAAAAAAGAGTAACAACTACTGAGGGACAACATGATACACCCAGAAAACAGGGTGTCACCACCACGGAGCCGAAGCTGCTTTGTTGCTGCTTATTCATCATGTCTTGCTGATGTTTTCCACCCTCTTTTCATTATGAAAATAAACTGTACACCATCTCTTTCATTTCCACTCTCTAAACAAGCATTTTGCGAAATATAATTTGACCTGCTCCCTTGTTTTCATCCACCCTATTATTCTGGAGATGTTCTGTGGCCCAAACTACCTGAGGGGTGTTTTTGAAAGGGTTAATAGGGTTATGTTGTCTCTCACTGTTCTTCCTTTAAATCTACTACCAGCTTTAGGTCCTGAGGTCATCGCAGTGTGTCTTCACACTGTCAGTAATGAACCTATGAAGACCTATTCAGGGCCTTTATTTGACTTCTGGACCTCCTCGCTGTCTTTTATCATTTTGATGATACCTTTATGTCTGCTGAAGACCACAGGTGGCCACGAGGATAATCCCACAACACGTTTTTGCTGGTTTAGTAATATCCACTGGAATGTCACACTCTCCTCTCTACATCCCATCAATAAAGTATTTTACGAAGGCAAGTAAAGAAGATTGTAAAATGAAAATGTACAGATGAGTGCATGACAACATGCTATGGAGGATGAAATAAAGTGGGAAAAATGAGAGAGCATTTCAGTGATTTAATCTAAAATATTAGTTTAAATGGGTTTAATTTAGAATATTCAGAAACTTTGCTGTTAAATTAAAAAAAAGCAGATTCTTGTCAATTAAATGAGTGCTAGAGGTCACTTAACGTTAAAATGTAACTGTGGGTCGTAATAATAGAAATTCTATGCACCAAAGCCCTATGGGGTCGTATTTTGGAGGAGGAGTATTTCCCAGAAGTGTTTCAAAAACACATGAAAAACTATTGCTATTGTTTTTCAAAATGTGCAAAGCTTATACTACAAAATGTTTCAAAAGACAAAGCATGTTCATCATTTGACTTGGCAATATTTTGGCCTTTTGTGCATTTTCTGAATCATATAACCTTATCTTTCAAACAAACTGTATGATTGTTCAAATTTTGTGAATTATGCATCGAGTAATCAGACAAATTAAATAAATTGTTGATTGATCTGACAATTTTTTTCCCTGATTTTTATTCGGTGTGCTGGAAACATGACATGTATAATTTTCTGTTAAAAAAAATTAAAATGTCAACATATAGTGGTGTACACCGACTGCCTTATTTTATGGACAAGATGAAAATTCTTAAGAATGTAATAATGAAGAATTATTAAGAATATTTCCTTCTAACAACAGATTCTATCGCCATGAGAGTTACAGAAAGGTCATACAAGTGTAACAGAAAACAGAAGAATCTCAACTTTCTTGCATGAGCTGTAGCATGGTGTCCTGTATGGACCCGCTGGTGTAATGCAAAACGTCTAAACTTCTAAAATAACTTTTTTTTTTTTTTTTTTTTTAAAGATAGTCAAACTTTACTTAACCTTTTGTCATGTTTTGATGCTTGTTATGCTTTATTACAGTTTCATATATAGATTTTTGTTATACAGGGAACTATTTTGGATTCAAACTGTTACAACCCCATGGCCAAGCAAGGGCAGTCAAGATTAATAGACTGCACACATGCTACTGCTGCTGAAAGGGTTAACACTGTTTGTGAGAGAGCAATTATGGTTGTCCCAGCCTGAAATTAAACATTCATTCACTAACTTATCATCGTCATTCACTTACTGAGTGCACCTGTAGAATTCCCATCATCCAGGGAAATGACAGGAGTCTTCCTGCTTTCTTGCCACAGAGCTGCAGTGAGACAGAGTGGTCTTTGTCTGGTGTCAGGCTGCTCTCACGGCTCGCCGTTTTTTACACTGTAATGTCTGAAGCAGCTTGGCCTTGCACAAGCAGTATTTGAAAGCTGAAGATGACATCTTATTTGCTAACTTGTGTCATCAAATACTCCAAAATGAGTAATGCTAACAGTTTACTCAGACTGCAAACATGCTGGAACAAGTGGTGTATAGTTACCCTTTTGATCATTGCAATATAATTCACTTTTCTGTATGAATCCAAGTGTTTTTGTGATTCTATAAAATATGATTGCATTACAATACAATAGAGCAAAAAACAAATATTCGACACGTTTATCAGACTCACAAATGGAAGCGGTTTCATTGGGCCAGTCATGTCAGACTCCATTACCTGCTGCTGCTTTTGCTCAGAGCGGGCAGTGCTGCTGTTTCTGCTGGCGACAGGACACATGGAAGTAAAGCAGTGGGCAAGCTGTTTGAAACAGAGGGAATACATTTCAGGGCAATACAAAACCAGCAGTGAGTCTTCCTCTTATGTGTGTAGACCTCCGCTCTGTGGTCTTTGTGTAAATGGTTTTCTTGTGAGATCAAAGTTCTAGTCTCTACATACTGTTCAATATGTACTTCACACCCATATGAGGTGCAATCAGAAAGTTCAGAGACTGCACAGTAATGCGCATGGAGCAGATGGAAGCAATGGCTTTTGTGAGTTCAAAGTTACGTCGCTTGATGAACATTAGCGTCTATGTTTTTGTGACCACTGGTAAGTGCACATTTGCAATTTCAACATGGACCTGAAACTTGAACAGAGAGCGCACATCAAAATTTGGGGTCAAATTTGGCCACAAAACAGAGAAGTCACTGGGAGCTAAATGTGGCGTGATCAGGGATTATGTCGTGGGTGAGAAACACGTGAGTGTTCAGCTTGATGTGAGCGGTTGCGTTGTCATGTTGGAGAACCAAAGTGCCATCACGCAACAGTTCAGGTCGTTTGCACTTAATGTTTTCCCTGTGGGACAAATGTCAAAGAAAACCCACCAGGTTGCGCTCCTGACCTGACGCACATTTTTTGTTCTACCATAGTGACAGTCTGCCCCTCTTGCAATGTGAATGCCATGAATGCATTTCCAGGGTCTCCGTTGCCCATTTCCCAAGTTTGACACAAGATTTGATGTGTGCTCTCTGCTCAAGTCCATGGTGAAATCACAGATGCACCAGTGGACACAAAAACTTGTGTAATTCAGGTGCTGATGTTGATCTCGCTCACAGTTATAGCTTCCGCCTGCTCGATGCAAGTCATGGTGCTTCGCTCTGTTCCTGCACATCAGGAACAGTCTCGGAACTTCTTATTGCGCGACGTACATATGACTGTGAGCACATTGCTTATCTGCTAGTACAGCATAAAGACCACTTGCCGTATGATACAAAAGTTTTCCAGATGTTGGATATCATTGATAATAGAGGAAATCAATACTGGATCGAGTGCAATTGTACCTTTGCTACCCTCAGAAATGTTATTGATTACATGCCTTTAAAGCCACATAAGCTGCACCCATATACTGTATATTATAAAACCTCTTTGGCTGCTTTAGTTAGTGAATCAAATAGATATTCCCATTCTGCATTTAGTGCTGAGTGGTCTCCCAGTCATGGAGCCTTCTCTCCAATAGTCTAATGTAGCCAGTGGCTAAGAGTACCTGTTTTGTTTTTTAACACAGTCATTAAAACAGCCTTTTGATCATCACAAATAATGAGTGGTTTCTCTTTGAGATACTGGTGTGAACTGATTGGCCTCATTATTTGAATTGAACCAAATTTTCTGCAGGTTTGAAGAGGATGGTAGTTGAACATGTTAATGACAACATGCTGCAGAGTGTGCTTGAGGGACACTTTCTCTCTCTTTTTTACTTTGTACAGCAACTCTTTAAAGAGAGGGGCTATATGAATAATGTATTTTTATTTTTTACAGTTACTCATGCCTGGATAAAACTAATTGACTAAGCTTTAAGAAATCATGTTTACCACCCATTTCATGACTCTATAAGTAGGTTGAGATCTGTCTCACATTTGTGCTTGAGATGGATTGAAATGTTTGCAAATATGTTGGCTTGTGTCACCATCATATAGTTCTTTCATGGTTGTACAGTGATGTACAGTAACTACTTAGCTATTTTAAATGTCATGTAAGCCACCCAAGCATTTTCATGGATAACGAAAAAAGATTTTTATTGCACTTTTACCAAAACAGCCTTTACAATGTTAATTGAAACCAAAGAAACCAAAATGACTTTCCACAGTTGACTTGATTTTCTCTCATGGCTGGGAATGCATTATGTTATTATCTCGACTTCCTCTTGGTCAGAGACCAAAGGATCGTTGAGCTATCCACATTGCCTTCTTTCGTGTAGGCCTAATTGCTGCCTGGCTTAATAACTGACTGTCTCACACACCCAGTTCTTCTGTGGCTGAAGTACAGTGTGAAGCGCAACTCCCCTTGGAATTTTACCGTAGAGAGTCAATGAATGTTCACATAGTCTTGGTAAATCTCATAGATCATACCGTTTTAAATACCTTGGTGGTAAATTGTCAACCATGACATGCAGCCTATTTTGAAATATTGTAATCCTGAGTCCCCAGAGGTCATGCACAGGCTGATTACATCAGGATAAGGATGAGGTTAGACAATTAAATGGTTTCCACAATGCTGCATTATGTGAACTGCAATTGGGAAAGATCTGTGACGTGGTCTGTGTTTGGTTATCAAGCCCGACGCCCATTTTCACTCACTTCCTCTATCTTTGTTCCATTGCCATCCCTTCAGAATTAAGTGGTTTGCTAGAAGGTGGAAGATGCAGTGAATTACAAAGTTCCAGTCTGCTGGGCTCCTCAAACAATCACCATTAGAACTGGATCCTTTCATACCGCTCACACTTTGACCTCAGTGGTTGGCCTGAATCACTATCTGATTAAATTTTGTAATGAGTGGGAACATTTTGCCAATTTTTTTTGCAGAAACCATGTTAATATGTATTACATTCAGGATTTACAGGCTTCATGTTTTCTCAAGAGCTTTAGCCTGGCTTGAATCAGCACCTTTACAAAGTTTAAGAAGATCTGCATTTTATTTCACCCATGCTTACCTTTTAGATTAACACGGGAAAAAGAGGAGCCACTCAGTCTGAAAACTGATCTTCACTCGGATCAAACTTACTGTTTTTTTTTAGTATACCTGATATGGAAAGATGTTCCTTTTACGTAAACGAGCCTTAATCTGTTTTTACAGATATCCCCAGCAACACATGACTGTGTGAAGATGCCAAATTTGTACAAACAGAAATGTCTTTAACATGAATAGCAGACTATATTTTGTTAACTTTGTAAGTTTTTATTTATAAAGTCCGCCAAGGAGGTTATATTTTTGGTTTGTTTGTTTGTCAACAGGATTATGGAAAAACAACCGGCCCAATTTTCTTTAAATGTAGTGGAAGTGTGTAGCATA
Organism: Brachyistius frenatus; assembly: GCF_029030835.1. Taxonomy (NCBI): domain Eukaryota; kingdom Metazoa; phylum Chordata; class Actinopteri; family Embiotocidae; genus Brachyistius; species Brachyistius frenatus. Next base: position 140,856 of record NW_027210682.1, on the reverse strand, counting down.
TGCTGAGTAAGAACCTGTTAAATTCTTTGGGGGAATTCACATATTCTTTTTTGTTTTCAAGAAAATGACATTTGGCCTACAGAATGCCATGCATCTTAAAATAGATGGCAGTAAAGTTCAACAACATAGGCCATTCTTAGAATACGATGACTCAGCATCACAATCCACATTCACGGTAATCCTCTGGGATACACATGTACCTGCCCAAATTTAAATACAACATGCAGTTGTTATGGAGCACCTGGGGACAATGTTTCATAGGAGAGAACCAGAACCAATTATAGCATCACCACAACTTTGGTGGTTACTGTGGTGATTTGATCATAGAAAAGTGGATGATTGGCCTTTGCAGTCTATGCTCTTTGAATGCCCTTCTAGTTTATTTATGTATTTGGTCTATCAAACACCAATGTGTGTTGGTTTTAAAAATCCAATATCAATCAGGCTGTTGCCTACAAAACAATTAATTTATTAAAGATTCCAGGCATATCTGAAGACATAAAAATATCCGAATGATAACTTGTTTCTCATTTGTTTTTTCTATAAAAGAAAAGGAAAACCTTGTTAGAATTTAAAAACCACATAAAAAAATGAAGTCGGTGAATAAGTAATTTTATATCAATAGTTTAACCATGATTCGCACATTACTAAAACTCCATTTCCAATGCACTGCATGTGCATAGCAAGTGTCAAGTTTCCATTTCACACCTCCGTCAATTACCAAAAGGATCAGGAAGGGCTTCCAAACAAATGATGTGACTCACTGATTACTGACCCCGCTGACCTATCTTGGCCTCTCACTAAAGCTGAAGGGATCAGCTTCAGTAGTTTGGACCTCCTTACTTGACTCTAAAGGGTCAAGGTTCATGTCTGTCCAGAGGCAACTTCATTTTCCCACATTTTCTGCTCAAAACAGGGGGTTCACTCACAAAAACCCACCACAAGCTTGTACCTTGGGAAATCACTGCAAGCTGTTTCTCCTCTTTTTGGTTGTTGGCTTTTGTTTGACAATACAATTGAACAATTTGTTTCACACTATTATATATCAATTTATTTTTCTTCTAGCAATACACAGAAAAGTTATTTTATAATCTGCATGTGTGCCAGTTGGATGTTTTTGTTCATTTATGCAGGAGTAAACATATTGTCGAGCATATTGAGTGAGTAATTGCAGATTTTCTCGACTCCACATGTGCTTGTAGATACTGGACATTTTATTTTTCACAGAACCAGAGAAGAAAAGATCTGGGAGGAGTTCACTGCATCTAATCAATAAAATACACGGAACGAGAGCAGCTTTGGCCTTCAAAGTTCTGCAGGACAGCTCACTTTAGGTGAAATCAGTTTCCTTGAGCTGTGTCAACAACTATCAGTCTTATTGATTGCGATACAATAATCTTTGTTTCCTTTGAATGCTCAGAGTTCAAATGTGTCTCATATTGCTCCTTTTGAAGATCTGTTGAAGTGTCTTAGATTTTATCTATTTGAATTGTTTAATATTTATATAATGCCACAGTAAGAGGTAGGCTGTACATGTTTGATAGGAAATTAGTTAAAATGGTTACCCCCAGCCTCCCCTCTTTTTCTCATTCACTGCTTTCCTTGCTTACTCTCTTTCTCAGTGTCTTGCTGTCCAGACCCGTCCAGCCTTGCAGGGAAGAGATGTATTGTGGGTAACTGTGGCTGTGCCATGAAATGATTACAATGCTCACGGGTATGGAAAAGGCACCTACAACTCTTTACAAGGGCCCCCAGGCTGCAGGGGTAGGCTTTTCTGTCAGAGGATTTTCACCTCTGCTCTGACTCTCAACTGGCTTCAGACAAGAATACCATGATTTTGAGCAATTAGTCCACCCCAGTTGGCCGCCAGGCCCTCCTGTCAGTTTTCAATCACATGCATAACCTCATATGTCTTTCAGATGCTGACATTAAGGAACACTATTAACATAATAACAATGCTCACTTACTGTAGGTATTTTGGAAGTGACTTTTGTCATGTGGTTGTAGTTTAAAATGACTCAGCAAAATTGCACACATCTCTTGCCTTACACTTTGAAAATATTACAGATATCACAACAGTATTCAAACATGAAGTTTGAAGAATTCTCTTTAAGGTAAACAAAGTTTAATAGGCTCAAAGAGGATGCAGTGCAGAACACTGAACCCCCCCTAAAAGGATTTGTAGTAGAACCAGATTGCAATGCAATTCAACCATTGACAAGCTGTTATCCCAGGATGTTATTAAAAAATAACAAGTGACACAGGTCACCAATCCACCAAGAAGACATCAATAAAAAACAAAAACAACAACAACAGAAAACAGCCCATAATAGATAAACAATGAGCATGTTTACTCTCAGGAGCATCCTAGTTTTAAGCAACGCAGACCAATAACATTGCATTAATCATGAATGTAGACTTTATGCTCAGTTTAACATGCTATATCAGACATATTGACATTATTAACCAAGACCAGCCTCTCCACAAACACAGCTCAGCCCTCCGACCTGTCTAGCAGCAGCCAATCATGGTGCTCATCAGGCCAGAGTGATAAACTGTGGTCCAGCCTCTCCCCCGTGTGGAAAAGCAAAGCACAGAGGTTCCAGATAGCCACAGTTTGCTGACTCTGCCGCTTCAGTCAGGCACTCATGCATGTTTGAGCTGATCCGTTTCTGTTGATAACTTAGTTTTTACTCCTGTAAACCGTAAACACACAAAACACTATTGTTAAAATTTGTGTACAAAATAACAAGGCAAACTTGATTGGCGCTATTTTTTGGGCATAACACAAAATCTACTCGAGAGATGAGACTGTCTGAAGTGTCTGTGTGGTTCAGTGGGATGGATGGGAAAACTCCCTCACAATAAATGTTGTTGGAACAAACAGTATGTTGTGACTCAAATTCAGCCAGAGACATGTCTGCACCACCCTGTTTCCATTGCGCACCCTTGAATGTGACTGGTGCACTCTCCACATGTCATCAGTGTCACCCCTTTATCTAAGGTAGTTGATTACAATATAAACAGGAAACACCTATAAAATAGTTTTATATTTGGTATTATTTATTTTAAATTGGATGACTTTATGCTATTTGGCGGTCCGAAGTCAAGAGAAACTCACTGTAACATGTAAAAAAGATTCGGCTCATGTCGGAACAGCGTGATTGGATGAGGATGTACCTCTCAGGCACATGGTCAAATTACGATTCCTCCTCCCCCACCCTCCTCTACAAGGTGTCTCATTCACTTTTTAGATGGGCCCCTCCTCTCTAACGCCGACGAAATAACAGTGCGAGTTAGGCAAAATTGAACTTGTTGCATGCCAGCACTTCACTGTTTCTGTCGCTCCGTTCAGAGCCAAGATAATCCTGCAGTGGGTCCTAGCGACTGTGAAGCATCAGGGAGACGAGAGAGGCTCACCGAGAAGATACGTGCTGTTGAGACAATTTGGAGTGGACCTATTTGGCACTTTTTACGCGCGCATGTTACGCACTGGGACTAACTCTGTTTAAGGACATATATGTACATTTTATGGACTAAAACACATTTAAACGTAAGTACTTTTCTGTTATGTTTCCTTGAACTGAAGAATGAATTTAAACTATTGCTCTACATTAACTAATTGTTGGTTTATTTTTTTCTCAAGATGTGCCTTTTTTTATGATATGAGGCGAATGTTTGACAAACAAAGTCATTCCGTCTATTTAAGTTAACTTTTCAGTCTCCAAATGATTTAACACAAACACACCCAATGATACCGTGGTGTCCTTAGATAACCCGCACTGGTGTCCCGCTACTGAGTGAGGCAAGTGCATTTCAGAAGTCAACACTGGATTGTAGATTTCGCCACAATTTACAATTCTTACCGTTTGAAATTAAATAGATGAGTAGTTTACCATGTTATCGTTTCATGATTTATGTTGAGTATCCAGGAGTAACAGGTGTTTCTGCATAGACACAAGTCATAGGAACAACACGAAAACCAGAAGTCAATTTTTAATCAGCTTCTTAATACATGACGGACAGATCAAGCAGACGCTTCTGCTTCACAGCAGGGAGAATCACCGAGCTGCGTATTAATGGACACGAGCTCCAAAAATCTTCTAACAATTATACGCCTGTGTGATGCTGAAGTAAGCTACTGATCTCCTGTGAATTACTTTTTTTTCGATTTCCTAGAAAGCTTTCGGCAACTGCATGTGGTTTGCGGATATTATTTTACTCATATTTGTATTTATGATTTTACATAACTGAATTAAATATGCAATTGGTAATCGATAAAATTATTAGAACTGGGCCTCTTGCTCTCATTGTAGTCTAATTTAATTTATTGTTGTTTTTAGTGGATCCGTTTATCGTGATAGACTTATCTGGTACTAGCTGGCATTAAGTCAGTGACAGACTGCCTCCCTTAATTGTTTTAGATGATGATCTTTGCTCCGCGATAATTGCCATAAGACGGAGAGTGTGTCGTTTTAAAAATAATGGATAGAATAGCTTTCAGCTTCTAATGCGACCCACCGCTTTTGTTTATACAGCGGGGTGCAAATGAAGACGAGGGGCTAGGCTCCTGTCCTCCTGTTTCTAAGAGTGACCGCACAGGAAGTTTTACCTCTCGAGTCCGCCACCCACACATTCACACGGGGCATAGTCATTAAATGTCCTCAAAATACGGTTTCTAAAAGAAAGAAATGAACATATTCTGATGCTGTGATATGTCAGGTAGATGCCTTGTCCCATGTATCTGGGGACTTAAAAACAAACAAAAAAAGTGTCAGCATATTTAAAAAAAAATTTGATCAAACCCATTATATATAAAACTTGAATTACTGTATATAATTCCATTTGGTTAACTTGTTAAAAAAAAAAAGGTTTTAGCTTTATGTCTGATATTTTTCCCCTGAAACTCTTAGGTGATAGAAAAGAGCTTAAGTAGACCAAATTGCAGATGCACTATAAAGAAATAGCATGAAGTGGTAAAGCTGTTTCCTAATGCACATTTTCAATTTGTCCAACAGATGATTCTAAATATAAAGCATATCCTGTGGTTATATTTTCTTTGTGAAGCTGCAACTGCAACAGGTAAGTGTAGAATGAGTTATATCTCCCACTGCTTTTCTCTCTCTATTAGTCACTCCTATTTCCTTCCCTCCCGCTCTCTTTTTTTTATTGATGTCTCCAATTCTCCCTCTCCTCTACCTCTCTGTATTTTTGACACACTCAGCTGGCATCTATACTAATGCATCAGAGGGGCCCCACACTATCAAGGGTCTTTTTTTTTTCCTTTTTTTTTTTTAAAGTAGCAGACTTTGATATTCTCTTTTCCTTTCTGTGAAACCTGCGAGACTCTTCTCAAAGGTGAAGATGACGTAATGAATAAAGGTTTACGTCTCGGGCTCTCTGGCCCCCATGGCTGTGCTGGCCCCTTGTCCCTGACTCTGGGTACGGATGGACACCTTTCAATTAGACTCTGCTCCATGTCTGGAAGCTGAACAGCTGGTTTTATCCCACATCCTAATAAGAGCCTCTGTTAAAGCACACAGAGTCATGCCTCTGGGGCTGTCCCACCACTGTTTCCAGAGCATTCCCCACAGTGTTCCCTGTGAATGGCCCCCAATCCCTTCCAAAAAAGAAAAAAAGAAAAAGGGGGTGAAGTCTTCCTCTCCAGTGGGCTAGGTGTGATTCAACCTGTTGCCATTCATTTGTGTCATGCATTCTGACTGACATCCCCTCCCAAAATGTAGGTGTAACATTAGTTTTGAACTGAGAGATCATGAGAGGTGAAATACATTTGATATTGTCAGGTAACATATTTCACTTCTTTTTGTGTGGATCTGTCTGTCAAAATCAGTGAGTCCTCCTGTAGGTACAAGAAAGATTATTTAAGAGGCAACTAAGCAGTGGTCCAACATGAAGTGATGCAAGCATGACTCCCCCCAGTTAACCAATTAGTCTTAATTTCATACAGACAGGCTGTACATACACTACACTCAGTGTTAAATGTGTTCCCACACCCATCGTTTTACGGATGAGGTTTGACTTTCCAAGATCCCTTTTCAAGCCATGATGCATGTATTTTTTATTAGGCTGGGCGTAGTTGTCACACCCTATCAATGTAAATGAGTCAGGCAGTTCTGTTAGCATGGGAGTAGACAGAATATATACATACATGAATGACAGGGAAAATGAGAGAGGAGGGCAACATTACAATCTAATTCATATGAACTGGGACTGTATTTAATGGTTTTGCTTTTTGCCTTTCAGCCATCAACGCATTATCAATAATCAGACCAGTCACTGGGTCCCTCTCAGGGAAGGTAGCTCTTCCCTGCTTCTTCTCCACGATCCCAACCTCAGCACCAGTCATCAATTCAAATGGAATAGACATTCATAGCCGCAATTACTTGCGGATCAAATGGACCAAAATAGAGGGAGGTGTAGAATCCACAGTGCTGGTTGCACAAAATGGGGTCATCAAGATCGGCTCAACCTACAGGAACCGTGTGTCAGTGCCCAGTCACCCTGAGAATGTTGGTGACGCCTCACTGACAATGGTCAAGCTGCGTTCCAGCGATGCGGGCACTTATCGTTGCGAGGTCATGTATGGCATTGAAGACACCCAGGATACGATCAACCTCGACGTCAGCGGTAAGAGATTCACAGTGTCCTTCCCACGTCATGCTGGAATCAGACAAAAAAAACATGAAAATTGTAGAGGGGCTTGCTGCAAGGGCTTAATAATAGTGAAATGTAAACTCAATGGGCATTACCAAGTCTTTTTACTTTGCCATCGCTGAGCAATAACAGTATTCCCCATCATCCTGAAAATGACAGTGTGTCTGTGGGGGTGAGGAGAGGAGGCGTTACCAATCCCTACCTAGTGTCATTATGTGCATTTCCATGTTGTCTCTTGAGATGTACTCTGGGAGATATAACTCATTTAGAAAACATGGGCGGGGGATACCGAGATAGTTTTGGTTTTCATTGGTTTACTGTCTGCACAACCTCTCTTCCAACTATCTGCAATGTTAATTATGACTATCAATCATATCTTTTGCGTCTGTTTACTGTCCACAAATATGGGGATCTCAGGGCCATGGCATCATGTGCAGTCATCTTGTTCATTTGTGGTGAAGTGTAGAGTATTTCGCTTATCCTCTCGGTTTATTGCAAAGTTCCTCCTTTCCAAAGAAGCTGAGAGACTCAATTATTTCACTCATAGACTGAGCTTTATAAGACAGTTGTCATAATTTACAGCACTGAAATTATGCTAATTAATTCCAGATCACTACGTTCAACTTCCTATACAAAACATCATTATATTTAGTCTTTCAATGATCTTTTTTTTCACTATTTGTTTCCAGGTGTTGTTTTTCACTACCGAGCAAACGCCAGCAGGTACAGTTTGGACTACCAGAACGCTGTCCAAACTTGTCAAAATGTTGGAGCAAACATTGCTACTTCTGAGCAGCTGAAAGCAGCCTATGAGGACGGCTTTGATCAATGTAATGCCGGTTGGATTGCTGACCAGACAGTGAGGTTAGCTGCATTTGAGTTGTTCGCCCCAAAGTTATTTCTTTTAACAGCATTGCCTTTCAATAACATATATATGTAATTCTATTCTGAGGTGATGTGAGATGTTTTTTTGTGATGATGTGACCTATGCATCGTTTCCCTTTTTTTTTTTTTTTACAGATACCCAATTACAAAACCAAGAAAGGGCTGCTATGGAAACCTTAAGACTAAACCTGGTGTCAGGTCATATGGAACCAGGAAACCCACGGAGACCTATGATGTGTTCTGTTACGTCGACAAACTTGATGGTAAGCAATGAGGTGTCATTTAGAGGCACCACCACATGCCTCCAAATTATATCAGTGCAAAAGCAAATTACTTTTACAGCTCATAAAACGACTGTGGAAGAACTCTTAATTGTTTTGTTTGAATATTTCCCTGCTGATAATGGATGACCTTTGAAAAGATTTTGTTGCACCAAACAATGTCGCATTTTTTTAAGTGAGAGTTGGGGTTACAGAAAAGCTTCTAATAATTTGACTCTAAGGCGGGAATTGAAATTTATTATGTGCCAGAGTGGTTTTAAAAAAAGTCCCCAACAAAAATGTGATAATGAGGTTTCTAAATGTCTTTGGCACTGCTTATGGGAAGTCTTCACTTCTAGGCCAAGTCTCTTTCTGTCTGTTCATTATCCAGCCTGTTACTGCGAATGGACTAAACTCCACGCGGATGGTCACATATTTGTATGTCTTAGTTAGGCGGTTGGTACTCCATAGCATTAGAATTATACGATTATTAAAATTGTCTCAGTATGCTGTCCTTCTTGTATGATTTAGGAAAACATACCTGGCAGATGTGATGTGACGTTTGTTAAAGTGAAACATAAATGTTGAATGTATTAAATTAGATAAAAATTAACCATTAAAATTCATCCAGGGACAAAAGATACAGCCTAAAATAAGATTTAAAAAAAAAAAAAATCACATTAAAGGAGTTTGAGAGGTAGATTAAATTTTAAAATAAATATTTTTTATTCTAAAGTTAAACTCATGCTCACCACAAAATTAGCATTCTGGTAGTCATAAATATAATATTTAAAGAGCAGAAAATTAAACTCCTGTGTAAAATAGTGAAATTTGGTTGTTGAAAGTAACTTTTTGTGGAGGATTTAATGTCTGTTCTCTGCTTTTGAAAGAGAAGACATTGCTGGGTGGATAGCATCTCCTAATTCCAATACCCTTGAAAATGAATGTGATGAAACCGACATTGGATATTGGAAACGCTACACCCAGGACTAACTGAAACCATGTCAGTCATGTCTTGTAATGTTGTTTGGTTTCAATTAACATCTTACAATTATCTAGTCTTTCATTTATATTATCCTGTAAACAAAGACAAATGTTCATGTCTTGCATCAGCCTTTATGAAGTAAAACCCTTACACAAACATGAAGAAGGGAAACGGAAGGTATAATGTGGTTCATTCAGCCACCGAGGGGAAACCTAATGTCCTGAAATACAGATGCTTTCATTGACAGGCCAACCACATTGTCTACATTTCTATCCCACCTCAGATTAATATAATGAATGAACTACTGTTGTCCTAAATACAATTGGTGGGAGATGTTTTGGGTCTGTGCCCTGCACAGCTGTGACTATTGTCAGCTGTTTTTGGCTATTCTGAAAGGTCAAAATTGTCCCAAAATCTGTAGTTTGACATGACTCTAAATGATGGCTAAAATAGTTCAGTTTTCAGTTTAAATAATTATTGAACAAAGGGGAAATTACTGTTCATCTGCTAGTAATACACAAACCCTAAGTGGATTACTTTGAGTAATCATCTTTTGTTGCTGTGACAACTGGTGATTTGTTGCTATTTTGCCTTTGACTTTGTGCATTTTGCCCTTTTCGATTCAGGTGAAGTCTTCTATGCGCATGTGACCCGTAAGATGACTTTAGAAGAGGCCCGTGAAGAGTGTAAAAAGAAGAATTCTGTCCTTGCAACCCCTGGCCAGCTCCATGCTGCTTGGCGACAGGGGCTGGATAGATGTGACTATGGCTGGCTCTCTGATGGCAGCGCACGACATCCTGTTGCAGTACCAAGAATGAATTGTGGGGGAGGCCTTCTCGGTGTCAGGACCATGTATCGCTACAGAAACCAGACTGGCTTCCCAGAAGCATCTACGAAGCTTGGAGCTTACTGTTTTAAAGGTACAAACTCACTCTGAAGGTTTTGTTGTTGTTGTACTTACAGTATGTCATGGAACAATTATTTCCTGCATATGCTGGGTCCTACGATGCATATGGTATATTTGGGTTTATAAAAGACAGGCAGTGAGTGAAGGCGCAGACTATTCCCTGACACCACCAGGCCTGGCTGTAAGGAGCTATGAGCTCATCTCTTACTTTTACTCACTTTTGCTTCCCCACCCTTTGATTTTCTGCTTCTTTGCACTACTGCACACTTTTGCGTCATCTGAACCAGACCAACACTTTAAAATCTCTACAACCTCTCATCTTTTGTCAGTTTTTCTGTTCAATGTATGTTTCTATTTCATGCATTATGATTGTATAGTTTCAATGACAGCAACAACATGAGCTAAGCAAGGGGATCATTTCTTTTTTTTTTTTAAGAGCATTGCGTATTATGTGCCAGACTACAGCGTCCAGTTGACCTCACTGTCTCACATTTTTGTCTCCCGCCCATTTCCGAGGCAACAAAATTAGCTAAGAGAAGAGTAAGATCACAGTGGTAAACTCTGTTCACTTTGAAAGCAATACACAGCCCAATTTATACTCTAATTAAGGATTAATGACAAATAGTTTGCTTAGGAGTTAGACACCACTCTGTATCTGTTTGGGATTTCTTTCTTAACATCTTTAATACTTCCAGCTGAGTTAATTAAGGTTTATTCTCATGCAACCTCATTGATTATGTAAAACAAAGTACTTGAGGACAATTTGGATTATTAAAGCATTTTAATTTACTTAATATATTTTAAAAAGTAAAATAAATTCTAAATATAACAAATACAAAAATAACCTGAGCAATTAAGGTGATGAGGATGTGTAAATTCATCAGTTGTGACTCTAAAACTTTTTCACTTGTTGAGGGATTAGTTATGCATATAAATGACCTCATGTTGCGAAGCATGGTGATTACTGACCATGAGAGGAAGGAGAGTATAATTATGGATCTCTATTTGAATTGGCACTTTGTTGTTCACTGGAAGTTAGCAGAATGAGACTAATCCCTTAAAATGAGAGTGCTCTTAACTAATCAGTATTCCCAGGGCAACACCAAATGACAGATGATAGATGCCATTTAGAAAAGCTGTAAAAGTTACTAATACCACACCTGTCAGCCTTTTTAGTCTCGCTATCTTACTCCCTTTCCCTCTTTCACCTCTCATTTCCGCTGTCAGTTTGTCCTCTGTCATTCTCACTTGTACTTATCAGAACAGACGTTTGGATAATGGCCAAAGCTACTGCTGGACTTCTAAATTCAGTCATCCTTGGTGACCCTTGACCCAGCCTTTCCATCTTTACAAATGAGAGGTTGGACAGATAAGCCATTCACTGCCTGGCCATTTGGTTGCCCTTGGGCCATGCTAACTCTCGCAGTGATAAGTCCCCATGGAGTTCAGAGGGCATACAAGCAGGCCACCATCACCTCCTGCTCTGTGTATTCCATGTCAGCCCTCTCAGTCATGTTGTATTTACACCCCATTGTAAGTGCTTTTTAAGTACCCTCTTTTGGTGGGACTCTCTCCATCATTTCCTGCTTTCCCACTCCCAATAGTATCTCAAAAAATAAATATGTAAACCGACGTCACTTAGACTACACACAAGGGCAGGGGAAAAGAGGTAGGTGCCGAGGGAAAAGAGGGATAATTGGTCACTGATCGGTCTTTGCATTGGCCTGAAGAAAACAGAGGCCTCAGTAACAGCAACAGCTCAATAGCATCAGTGGGATAATGGACTCCTTCTGAGAGCAAACCCGGGTTTTCCTGTTAGGGAAAAACATGTCTCAGGTCTTACATCAGAGATAGTTTGACGAAGGAAAGGGTTTAGTATGTAATGGTCAACAGCTGCTGTTACACAGTCTGTCTGGGCCACCGAGGAAAGCTTTCTGAGGCTGTTACACAGTTTTTTTTTATGGACGTGAGTAAATGGGAGTAGGACAGAGGGCCCCTCAAGAAAATCAAGGAGTTAAAAGGACTCTGTAATTAATACAAACAATATAAATACAGAGAAAAATTTATTAGTGAGCATCCGAGGACCATCACTGAGAGATAAAAATATAAAATCAGGGACTGACAATGACAGGACAAAATACAGGTACATGCTCATCTGGGTACAATAGAGTAAAAAACAAAGTCAGGACAACTCTCACAAAACCACAACACTAGATTACTTGAAGTTTATATGCTGTTTAAATCTTCTGCGACAGTCATGGGAACTCTTTCAGACAGACCAGGAAATGTTTAGAGAAACAGCCAAAGTGCACTTGGCTTTTCACAGAAAATACACCACTTTGAAAATGAGCTCAATTGTCTATGGACACTTTATTATCAAGTGTCACACTATTATTGGAGCTGTGGCATATTGCTACTTGACTGCAACCCACTTATAAGGCTTTTCATACACACTGCTAGCTTCGCATACTGACACGCTTGTATAAAACATCTACTATTTTATATAGATTTGATCTGTCTTACACATCATGAATGTGAAACAAAAAAGGTGGCTGTCAATTTACTTGTTCGATCTTTCTTTATTGGGTCATTTTTCTTATTCAACCAAAAGCCCCACTGTTTAAATAAATGATTATTAAATGGAGTATACGATTGATAAAAACAGTTATAAGCGCTGGTAATTAAATACTCAACAATAATCACACTATAGCAGTTTTTCACAGATGATGTTTAGAATTTTTGATTTTTAAATTCAATATCTCTATGTGTGTTGTCCAGGAAGAAGACACGTGATCAACCAGACTGCCTTTGTGGATGTGTCTGTGATAGAAATCAGCACCACCGTCAGTTCCACCTCCATACCTTTACTAGAGAGTACCACCACTGTGATAACCCCAAAGTCTGACACAGTATCAGGGGCCAACGAGTCTCCAGACTCCCCAGTTCCCACAAATCCTTCATTTATGTTCTCAACCAGTATGACTGCACCTCGGTCCATTCCAGCAAGCCAGAAAGAAGAGTTATTCACAACAGTTGCACCTACTATCAAAGCGGAACATGAGGATGCTAATGATGTAACGCCTGCATCAGACTTTGACATTGACAGCTTTGTAAGTCAAAACGTAACCTTTGTGGAATCGACTCCCGACTGTGGTGACACAATCACAGACCCTCAAATAACGGTGGAAAGCACTGACACCACAGTGTCTGCCGATGAGCAAGAGAATCACTTAGTGATTAAGATCAGCACAATCCAACCTGATGTCCCCATACCAGACGCTTCTCTCAGCACAGAGTCTATGTTTGCTGAGGGGAAGACGGAGGAAACTATTCCGGTTTCTGGGATCACCACAGTGATAGCCTGTGACCTCACTGACACTCAATCAGAAGCAACTGAACTGACCTCTGAGGAAGCGTTTGGCTCCTCAGAATCACTATCGACCTCAGACATTGGGCTTCATTCAACAACGCCATTCCCCAACTACGGTTTCATGGATGAGATTGAGGTTAATTTTGTTCCCGAGGGTCTGCCACCTACTCCACCACCCCAACAGGACCTCTCTTCCAGCCTATCCCATAGCACTGATGTTTTTGATAAAACTGATGAAACAACAGTCCCCACAGCTGCTGGCACCACCTTCATAAATACCACCCTAACTGTCAGTGAGGTGGAGATAACCACCACAGGGTCCCAAGAGACTACCAGCACGGCAACACAAACCACACCCCAAACACAGGATTCAGCAAAGACAGCCACATCTGTAGCTAAGACAGCCGGCGCCATCCTGATAGATGGTGAAATGTTAGCTGAAGATGCAACTTCGTCAACAACTGTATACGTCTGTGATGAGTCCACCACTCAGGTGCCAGAGCACAGTGGGGACAACCTGAAAGAGGATGACACAGCAATAGAGACTGGCACTGAGTTCTTTACATCCGCTCCTGTGGCTTCAGCTGTGACCAGCGCAGTCGCCTCTCCGCTTTCAGTGGTCACTGATGAGCAGTCCATCCAAATAACCACCGTCATGCTGATTCAGAATGATTCAGGTAAGATACACACCCAATACCTTCAGCATTTAAAGCTTCATTCGAAATGTTTGTTTTCTATTCAAATAATTTAAGTGTAGTTCATATGTGGTTTGTGTGCGAATGACGACTGCCATTACAGGATTTTTAATTGGCCACAAAAAAGAAAAAGAAATACTGATGTTTCAAACTTGGCGTCATGCATTGTTTGCCTGCTTTGTTGTAGGGGGGTTCATAATAAAGTTGTTGTACAGTAGCAGGATATGGGGGGCAGCTGTGCTGTCCAGGGTGCTGAAGACAAAGTTTGATTGTGACTGCTGGTGATAAAGTATGGTGGTTGAAGTAAACTAGTAAAAAGAAAAGGCAAAGGCAATGTATAGTGCCTCTTTTATCGATATCCAGTATGATGAAATGAATGGCTTGAAATCTATTGTACTTTTTTTCCTGTATGATTTTGACTTTTATTTCTAAAGCACTTAGACTGGCTTTAGTAAAATACTGTGATATTTATGGCAGTTTATTTGTAGATTGCATATACAGAAAAACACAAGCAGTTATGGTGTGCTAGTGCATGTTTGAACGGTGAGTCAGATTTTTTCTCAATCAACCAAGCTGGTTTATGTGTTTTCAGTGTGAACTGCTGCTGAACGACTGCTTAGTCTTAGGACACAGTCAGTCTATCTGAGCAGATGTTGTGATAATGATTTTGACATAGACAAGTGAGAAAAGGTGGAGACGATATAGGAGGAGAAAGAGTATAAAATGAGAGAAAGAGACAGCTTCGTGAGGGTGTGATCTCCCTAAAGATCATATAAATAAAATGAAATACTTGTGGTGATACTAGGATAACAAAAACTCAAATTTGGGGTGGAGGAGTCAAAGGAGACCACTTGGGTGGCAACAACATTTATTGAAAAAACTCAATCGAGGAGAGACAGTGACAAGGGTAAATGTGTCTTGCCAATCCATCTCTGAGTTCCCATCTCCTCCCTGGTCCGGTTAATGCTGTCCCACAGAATTATCTATATTTCAAGATAAGAAAAGGCGCATGTTTCATCCTTGAAACTTGTTTTATCTTAGGGCATTAGATTGCCTCTGTCTATAGTTGTTTTAGACCTTGCCTTACGGCAACACAAAAAAATTCAAGAGGACATAGTGACCTTGCGAGCTAAGGATAAGATAGAGAGACCGCATTGATAAGACATAGAGACCCAATGAATAATGAACATTCCTCCACAGTGTCAATTACTTTATTGTGGATACATTTGATTATGGCAAATGAGATATTTGCTAAAATCAAAATAGATATTTTGGCCTTTACAGGTCAGTACATTAGCTGCATGTTAAGACAGGTGTAGCAAGGTGTGATGTCACCCACTGGTTTGCGTTGGAGGTCTGAAGTCCAGAGTTGTAGCTGCACCAGCTGCACCAGCACTATATTTTATATTTGGAGCCAGTACTTTTTGAATAAGGAGATTTGGGTGTTGTCTTTGACATTCTGCAACACACCCTACGTTGAAAAAAAGCAAACCCACTTATTGGAAACACAGACCAAAGATTAAACTTAAAAAATATTGCATGTGAGCATCCTGTGAGGGTCTTGTCAGAGTGCCTCCTCAACCACAAACACAATTGATCCGAATGTTAGGAAACAAAAACAATGTTCATTCCCTAGACAGAGGCTCTGAAAGTCAGACTCGGTGAGAGTCCAGGAGCTGTGGAGAGCAGAAGGTGAGCAAACTGTCGAGCACAGCTGTCCGTCAATGGCCAGCAAAATGAGAGCCTTCTAGACGACTTCAAATCTTTTTTAACGGGGAACCAATTTGACCACGAGCACAGATTTGGTATTTTCAGAGAAAGATTTATGCTTTTTGGTGTAATGTGACTGTTTGGAGCCAGTATCTAGTGGCCATCAGTTGCAATGCATTGGCTTCATTTTATCAATAGCACATGATCTCACAGGCATACAGTTGCATCATTTTTTTCCCCTTGAATTTTATGTCTGTAAATATTGACTCATTTCATGTCCCTGAGGAAAAGCTCATGTTGGAGGAAAGGGATCTGCTGAGTGAATGAAGTGGTCATTTGGCAGAATTTTAATTTGAAAATAATTTTGTGGTACAGGTGCTAAGTCTGCCTGGGAGAGCAATGATCTGTACTCCATATTGTACACAATCAAATTTCTGATGTGTTTATCAGCCCTGTGTTGTCAGTTTAGTTGCCAGAAGTACACATTACATTGCTTGTTGGTCTGTGCATGTAAGTACTGTATGTGACAGATACAAAATCTCTTTGTATTTGTACAGCAGATGACTGCATTTGCACTAATTCCCTCCCTGTGTGTGCATGCAGCCGCTTACTGAAAGCTAGTCTGGCAATAACAGAGGCGTGTTGGCAGTACACCTGAGTAAGCACAGATGCCTGTCTTCAGCAAAGACTGGACATCACCTCAAGAGGTGATGTCATCGCTAACTTACAGTTTCCCAGTCTGTCAGGACAGCTGGAGGTTGCCTGACCAAAGCTGGTGATTAAAGCTACTTTCTACTACATCATGTGATGTAGCTCAGCTGAGACGCCCGAGGTTTCTTTTCTGCTCTCCCAGTTTGTGTGGGAAAAGCTTGTGGAAAATATTGTGGCATGGGGAGAAGTGTGATGTCTGGCTTTACAAAGTGCACAATAATATCAGGGTGTTACAAAATTACATGAATGGATATTGAGAATGCCTCAAAACCTACCAGTGTTATTGTGAGCTTTATCCATGTGTTTCTTATTAATTGATGACAATTAAATTAACTGTTTACCAAGTGTTTATATGGCATATTATGACTTGTTGAAATATTGATACTGTGAGGCGTGTCAACCACAAATGGTACAAAACAATTCACAAAACCACCAACAGTGCATTCTTACAGTTGTTTAACATCTATTCAGCACTCACTCCATTGAGGCTGGCTAAACTCATCCTTATAGAAATACTTTGATATTTTGGGAAATATTCTTGTTTTCTTTCTGATCAAGTGTTAGATGAGAAGATTGATGCTCTGATACCCATACTTATTATTTTAAATAAATCTGTTTGCTAATCTTAGGAAAAAAAACCTGCAGAAGTCCATTGTTAAAGGTATATTTAACGCTGAAATTTGACAGATAAGCTTACTGTATTTTACTATATTGAACAAGCACTGTATTATTAACCCTCACACGCCCAACTTTGCAGTAAAACATTACTGATTACACTTTGTTCAGATTGCTCTCTTTTATAGTAGCCATCGGTCATGTTTCTTACTAAATAGTATGACCCTGTTTGAAGAAAAGTAGCTAAACTTTTGTCTTTCTATTTTGTTTTGTTTTGTTTATTGATTAAGACAGCTGTTCCCCTCAGTAATGAATGAGATGTAGTAGTACAAGAAGACAAATAGCTGCCACTCTCAGTTGTCAGAAGATGTGAATGTTCATTGGAGAATGTTTCCCATCATTACCTTTCCTCCCACATGATGTGAACACAGCACAAACTGATCGGATGCTGGCGGTGGCTGTATGCTGTGAACATGTATGGAAGTTTGATCCATTTTCATATTTAACTCTCCACTAGAAACCAAATGAGTTTGTTTTCTTCTAAAATGTCAAACTATTTCTTTAAATACGTTTCTGGCTCAGTGTTAGACCTGTACTGGTTGTGGGATCATTTGCTAACATCCATTGAGAATGTAGTAAAAGAGTACATAGGTAAGGGCTGAAGTCCAGTTTGTCCTGTTTCATTTGTAGCTGAGGTGTTCATTTTTACCATCTTTGGAAGCTTCTGTTCAGTCAGCTGATGCTGTTAGTGAAGGGGGGCCAGAGAGAAAGGCCTATGTGTGTGTGTGTGTGTGTGTGTGTGTGTGTGTGTGTGTGTGTGTGTGTGTGTGTGTGTGTGTGTGTGTGTGTGTGTGTGTGTGTGTGTGTGTGTGTGTGTGTGTGTGTGCGCGTGTGTGTGCGCGTGTGTGTGAGACAGTAAAGATGGTAAGTGTTAGACCTGTACTGGTTGGTTCATTACCTCGGTTCCCAGGCCTGACCTGGATTTCTAACGTGTGTCTGTAAAGCTGAGTAGCTGCAGGTGTTATTAGCTGCAACCGATAATCTTTCTAAAGCATCATTTGTGGGAAACAGAGAGAAACAGGGAGCGAGAGAGAGACAGACAGAGAAAAAGAGACAGTGAGAGAAGAAGGGAGAAGTAAAGGATTTCAACTTTTTGTGTGTGAATCTTTTTCTCCTGTTTGCTTGCACATTATGCAAACACTGATAAACACTTGAGGCCCAGCAGCACCACACTGTTAATTTTAGGATTAACCACAGCTTTCTTTTCTTTTTGCCATCTGCCTTATACATATTATTAGATTTACTGCTACAGCTCACCCTCAAGGCTTTTTTAGGACATGTAAAACAAAATTGGAATGCATGCTCCTGAAGGGTGGTAAAATGAGTCAGAGATGAAGATCCAGAGATGAAGGCATTTTGTGTGGGCCAGTTATCAAATTTGTTCATATTAATGTTCCTTTCATCAGGCACATTATGTAGACAGTCAGTAGGTGTTCAAACTTCCCACAGATTTTTATTTTCCATTAAGAGAAACATATGGACTGAATCCCTTTTCTTAGGTTCAAAGATTATTATCGGTATCTATTAATTCGCAACATTGCTTTGATATCCTCAGAGTGAGTTTTTTTGTAGTTGGTTAAGGCCACTATCTTTCCGAAGAGGTGGAATACTTCAAGCCAGACAGCATCTTGTTTATTTAAATGAATACGTAAACCCATCTGAGGCAACGTAGTGTAGGTGGATGATGATAACATTGCTGCAAGGAGAATTGAATGCTGCTTCTGTGTTAGACTTGAAATTAAGAGCAGACAGTTGGCCTCTGAAATCACTTCAGCAAACCTCTATTTAGATTATATACAGGGAGTGGGCACAGTAACACAAACACTTCAACAATGTAATGGCATCCATTATCCATACCCGCTTTATCCTGAATATGGTCAAGTGGGGGCTGGAGCCTATCCCAGCTCACTTTGGGAAAAGGCAGGGTACACCCTGGACAGGTTGCCAGTCTATCACAGGGCCAACACAGAGACAGACGGAAACAAAGCTCTCATTCACACCTAAGGGTAATTTGTAGAACCACCAATTAACCTGAGGTGCATGCTTTTGGATGGTGGGAGGAAGCCAGAGTACCTGGAGAGAACCCATGCAGGCACAGAGAGAACATGCAAACTCTGCACAGAAAGGCCCAGGCCCAGATTCGAACCCACAACTTTTTTTGCTGCGAGGCGACAATGCTAGCTACTGCCCCACTGTGCCGCCCATATTAATGCTGGGGTTTCTAGTGGAGGTTAATGCTTGTCCTATAGATGTTACCTTTGTGAGGGTTTTAATGTTTAATTTTCAGAATTGGACTAAAATGCTGTGGTTCAACCTTCTCTTAATATGTTGTTTTGGGTTGCATTATAAAATATGGTGTTTATGTTTATGTTGGACAATTTCTGGACAAAGAATTGGAGTCACAGCAGTATTGATATATAGGTCATTGGATATTCTATTAATTTTGTTTATATGCTAATATACTATAATGCATCAATTCGCTATCTTAAATTCTTAGTGAAGACATGGTTATTTTAATAATAACAATATTAATCTACCTTTAATAAATCAACTACTGCAGACTTTGTTAACATTGTTGAAGGATTTCTTTGTGTTCAGGTGGCCTCTTGATAATATTTTCTTTTCACATCAATTGAGAATATAAATCTTAGAATTATGGTTTGGATTGAATTTAGACAGCAGCTTGGCCAAGGCTTGCAAATATGTTGGAGAGATTTATTCATGGTGTTTTGCAATGTTTGTTTATTTCGGTACTTTGTTAGATTTAAAAAGAATGAATTTGTGAGAAAACTGATGAGAGCTGAATGCTGATAAACATCATTTTTGAATCATTGTTTTTGTTTTTTTTAGCAGTTGACTTGAAGATACATATAGTGGGTCTAGATAATTTACAAGAACAGTGTATTTAGATTGTTTGAAGGAGTACTCGAAAAGTTAATAGACAGATAGAATATTGATATTCTGACTATTAGTTAATTTTGGGTCAGTTGCCAGTATACTAGATCCTACACTTTGAATAGTGAAACTCAGTGGCAATTTTTTTTTGCTGGAGTTCCCCCATAAGTGTAATATTTAGATGAACCATTTCCAAAGGTGCTTGTCTACTCTCTGAAGTGATGTAATGTGTTGTTTTTGCTTTAACAATGAAAACAACACTTATGTGTGATGTGTTTAACAATGAGACTTTGCATATTAAAATGTCATACCTCTTTGACATTTATGTCCCAGGATTTGGGGAAAAAAACAAAAGAACATGAATGTTGTTTCTCAGGGTTTTTCCTAAATACTAAGCTAAACTTTCAGTGGCTTTTCAATCAGATCGTCAAAATCTGCCTTTATCTTCCTTTATTTTCTGTGCAGTTGCCCAGATTCTACAGCCACAAGACTCCCAGTCTCCTTCCATACCAGTTGTGCCTGACCATCCCACCCCATCCATAGCCGATGGTGAGCCAATCCTGCAGACTGGAGAGCCAGACACTTTCCCCCAAGCTGCTGTAACCATCACTCCAACTGTCAGCTTTATAAATGGTAAACAGGAGATCACACTGGAGCCACAGAGCTCAGGAGGAAAAGAGGCCAAAGGTACCCAGATTATGACAAATGTGATAACTCTGGGAGCTAGCGATGAAATAACCACGGTGTTTGATTATAGCTGGGCTGATCTCCCTGACGATAGTTCGACTGAGGAACCCACAACAACACTGACCTCTACAGAGGCCCCAGATGTTGACTTTGACCCCGATATAATCTCGATAGTTACATCAACGCCTCCTCACAAAGAGGATGAACTGACCACAAAAGGCCCCACGCACACTGATTTAACCTCTGATCCTGCCTCAACAGTGGAGAACAAGGCTGCGGCGGAAACTACACAGAACACTGAAGCCAGCCCAACACAATATGTGACAGCTTTAACCACAGATGGCACTGTTGCTCCTTCTTCTTTCAGTACTGAAATAGCAACACTAATATCAAAAGAAATGTCAGAAACCCCAGCCACTGAAATAACGGAAACAGTTCTTCCTTCAAAATCAGCTGTTATTGCTTCTTCATCACTCTACAGTACTGAGAAACCAACATCAGTGTCACCTGAAACACAAGAAACTGTTACCACAAGTATATGTGACGAAGATTCAGTAACACCAGAGGAAAGCTCTACCCTCCCAGCAGATGGAGAAACCTCAGGGGAAGAGATGAATGAGACCTCCAGCAAACACACAACTGTTCCTACAGTTTCCTCATTGTTCAGTACAGAGAAGCCAACTACACTTCCAGTTGAGGAACACGACAGTGCTCACACAGATCAGACAGAAGCACCCTCAGTTTCTCTCGTTACTGATAAGACGGAAAAAACTCCTCTCATTACCCCAGTAGGTGGAGAGGGTTCAGGTGGCCAAACCACATATATGTTCACCCTAACCTCTTCTGTCAGCGATACAGCTTCGTCAATGTACAGCAGTGAGGCACCAACAGCATTGTCACCTGGAACAACAGAGAGTCTTGAAACAGATGAAACAAAAATGCCATCACTTACAGGAGACCCATCAGTTTCTCCAGTATGTGATGAGACTCTAACAAGCCCATCAACAACATCACCAAGTGTGGCTTCTGTTACATCATCCACTGATCCAGACATTGTGGATGAAGATTTTACCAGCGAAGCTACAAAGGTCAACTCCTTTCCTACATTCATTGAATCAACCATGAAACCTGGCACAGCATCAATCTTCATTACGACAGAAGCAGAGAGTTCGGGAGAAGGCACAAGAGATTTCTCTGAAAATTCAATCATCACAGCAGCTACGGTCTCCTCAACGTTGACGACAGAAGCAACTTCAGGCAAAACGGAAACAGTTCTTCCTTCAAAATCAGCTGTTATTGCTTCTTCATCACTCTACAGTACTGAGAAACCAACATCAGTGTCACCTGAAACACAAGAAACTGTTACCACAAGTATGTGTGACGAAGATTCAGTAACACCAGAGGAAAGCTCTACCCTCCCAGCAGATGGAGAGACCTCAGGGGAAGAGATGAATGAGACCTCCAGCAAACACACAACTGTTCCTACAGTTTCCTCATTGTTCAGTACAGAGAAGCCAACTACACTTCCAGTTGAGGAACACGACAGTGCTCACACAGATCAGACAGAAGCACCCTCAGTTTCTCTCGTTACTGATAAGACGGAAAAAACTCCTCTCATTACCCCAGTACGTGGAGATAGTTTAGGTGACCAAACCACATATATGTTCACCCTAACCTCTTCTGTCAGCGATACAGCTTCGTCAATGTACAGCAGTGAGGCACCAACAGCATTGTCACCTGGAACAACAGAGAGTGTTGAAACAGATGAAACAAAAATGCCATCACTTACAGGAGACCCATCAGTTTCTCCAATTTCTGATGTGACTCTAACAAGCCCATCGACAACATCACCAAGTGTGGCATCTGTTACATTATCCACTGATCCAGACATTGTGGATGAAGATTTTACCAGCGAAGCTACGAAGGTCAACTCCTTTCCAACATTCATTGAATCAACCATGAAACCTGGCACAGCATCAATCTTCATTACGACAGAAGCAGAGAGTTCAGGAGAAGGCACAAGAGATTTCTCTGAAAATTCAATCATCACAGCAGCTACGGTCTCCTCAATGTTGACGACAGAAGCAACTTCAGGCAAAACGGAAACAGTTCTTCCTTCAAAATCAGCTGTTATTGCTTCTTCATCACTCTACAGTACTGAGAAACCAACATCAGTGTCACCTGAAACACAAGAAACTGTTACCACAAGTATGTGTGACGAAGATTCAGTAACACCAGAGGAAAGCTCTACCCTCCCAGCAGATGGAGAGACCTCAGGGGAAGAGATGAATGAGACCTCCAGCAAACACACAACTGTTCCTACAGTTTCCTCATTGTTCAGTACAGAGAAGCCAACTACACTTCCAGTTGAGGAACACGACAGTGCTCACACAGATCAGACAGAAGCACCCTCAGTTTCTCTCGTTACTGATAAGACGGAAAAAACTCCTCTCATTACCCCAGTACGTGGAGATAGTTTAGGTGACCAAACCACATATATGTTCACCCTAACCTCTTCTGTCAGCGATACAGCTTCGTCAATGTACAGCAGTGAGGCACCAACAGCATTGTCACCTGGAACAACAGAGAGTGTTGAAACAGATGAAACAAAAATGCCATCGCTTACAGGAGACCCATCAGTTTCTCCAGTATGTGATGAAACTCTAACAAGCCCATCAACAACATCACCAAGTGTCGCTTCTGTTACATCATCCACTAATCCAGACATTGTGGATGAAGTTTTTACCAGCGAAGCTACAAAGGTCAACTCCTTTCCTACATTCATCGAATCAACCATGAAACTTCGCACAGCATCAATCTTCATTACGACAGAAGCAGAGAGTTCTGGAGAAGGCACAAGAGATTTCTTTGAAAATTCAATCATCACAGCAGCTACGGTCTCCTCAATGTTGACGACAGAAGCAACTTCAGGCAAAACGGAAACAGTTCTTCCTTCAAAATCAGCTGTTATTGCTTCTTCATCACTCTACAGTACTGAGAAACCAACATCAGTGTCACCTGAAACACAAGAAACTGTTACCACAAGTATGTGTGACGAAGATTCAGTAACACCAGAGGAAAGCTCTACCCTCCCAGCAGATGGAGAGACCTCAGGGGAAGAGATGAATGAGACCTCCAGCAAACACACAACTGTTCCTACAGTTTCCTCATTGTTCAGTACAGAGAAGCCAACTACACTTCCAGTTGAGGAACACGACAGTGCTCACACAGATCAGACAGAAGCACCCTCAGTTTCTCTCGTTACTGATAAGACGGAAAAAACTCCTCTCATTACCCCAGTACGTGGAGAGGGTTCAGGTGACCAAACCACATATATGTTCACCCTAACCTCTTCTGTCAGCGATACAGCTTCGTCAATGTACAGCAGTGAGGCACCAACAGCATTGTCACCTGGAACAACAGAGAGTCTTGAAACAGATGAAGCAATAATGCCATCACTTACAGGAGACCCATCAGTTTCTCCAATTTGGGATGTGACTCTAACAAGCCCATCAACAACATCACCAAGCGTGGCATCTGCTGAGCAGGAAAGAGCATTTACAACTGCCACAACAAGTCCCAATACATTTGAAACCTCTCAACCCATCGCATTTCCCAGTGTCACTATTTTTACCTCAAAGGAAACTTCTACTTACATTGACATAGAGAGCTCTGGTGGCTTACCTGAAGAGGACGATGAGTCAAGCACAGAGGGATCTGGTGCAGAGATTTCCACTGAGACCACCACAAAACCCCGGGATGAATTCACAGTGGCAACAGATGAAACTGAGATAGATGAGACTGAGAGCACAACTGGCAAGTTCAGTACACAGTCATCAACCCAGTCTCAAAGTGTGACCAGTGCTGAGATCTACATTACTGAGCAGGGCAGTGGGGGCTTCACGGATGATTGTGTAGCTGAGGAAGGGAGTTCAGGCGCTGACTTCAGTGGGTCAATTACATTTCTACCAGTCACAAGCTATTCTGTGATGTCTACTACTGCAGCAGCTACTGAACAAGTCCAGTCCACAGCTGCTTCTTCTCTTTACAGCACTGAGAGATCAACAGCAGTGTCCACTGAAATGCACACTTCAACGGTCCAGTGGAGTTCAGATGATATGTTCTTAGAGACATCCTCAATGTCATCTACAGTGTCTCATGCCTTCACTTTGGGCTATGGTACCAGCCCACAACCCTTATTTTTGGAATCAGTGCCATCCCCCACAAGTATAACTGAAGGGCCAGGTGAGCCAGCTTTAACTAGTACTGCTTCCTCAACAGATAAAAGCATGGTGTCTACAGGAGAGGGTGGTTCAGGTGACCATACCACTGATGCCATTTTAGTACTCAGCACAAAGGATCCAACAGTAACAGCAGCAAATCATGAAAGTTCATCTTCTGAAAGCATAAAGAGTACAGCCTCTTCCCTTTTCAGCATAGAGAAACCTAAAACAACAATAGCATTCCATGAAAGTGGAACATCTGATATTACGCCCTGCCACACTGGTACATTTTCAGTGGCAAGCATCACAGATGGTGCAGGTGTGGAGAGCTCTGGGGAAGAGATCTTAGATACCACAACTGCACCATCTAAGACAGTTACATCTGAGGGGAAAATGTCTGTAGACACTTCAGTATTGCCTTTGTTCAGCATAGAAAAATCCACTACAATTACCCAAAATGTTGAAAGTCAAACCACAGACAGTGAGATAACAACAGAGGTAGAGAAAGTGTCATTGACGGAATCAGTTTCATTACCTACCACTGGAGCAATGTCAACCAAAGACAGTGACATCAAGGAGACACCCACTTATGCTATAACAACAACACCTCCGACAGGGACAGGAACAGAGCCTGCTGAGGTCATATCTACAACTCGAGACCTTGCAACAGACATATCTGCTAAACCTGAAGAAGACACTGAAGCTTTTGAGCCATCATCGTCTACAGTGTCAAACACCGACAATATGGGTGAACAAACTCAAGAGGAAACAACTTATTCAATTTTAGAGCAAACAAATAAGACTCCACTCCCAACAGGGTCTTCACTGTTAAGCAGTGAGACTACATGGGCAGCTTTTACCGCAGATGTTACTGATCAAGAGGCCTCTAAAGAGACATCTCCTACAATAATAACAGGACTTCCTCTTGCCCCTTCCCCCTCTATCACTGACAAAACAGCTGTAGTGTTACTTGAGACATATACCTCGACATTTGAAGAAGTTTCAACTTATGATAAGACATCAACCAAGAGCGCCGAAATCTCTGTATCAACAGAAAAAAGTTCAATCATGTCAAAAGAAGAGGACGGTTCAAGTGACATGACATCTAGCTTCTTCGGGTCTGGCTCACTCGGTCCAGATGTTGCAGCTCTGTCCACGACTGTTAAGATCAACATCGTCACCAGCATTTTATCATCACAGGCGGAAAGCACCCAAACAAGTGCAAAGTCACGTGAGACTTTTATTACTCAAGCTTATGCAACACAGTTCCCTGCTGCGGCTAGCTCTGTTGATTCACCAGAGGCATCAACTTCTTCTGAGCCAGGACCGATGGATTCTGAACATGAGGAGACACAAGATGCTGACCTAACAAGCAAACATCAAACCACTGTTGTTACGCAGGTTGAAGACATCTCTACAAGCTCAGAGACAAACATTTTGGTCACCACAATACCAGCTAAACGCATTTCTTTGGAACCCACATCAAATGTCATCCCAGCATCAGCACCTTCACAGCCTGATATTATGGTGCAATTTGACACAACAGTTTCGCCCCTGCAGCCCCTAACAATTCCCCAGGAGTCATTTGAGCAAGTCAAGTCAGATATTACAATAACACACCACCCTCACACTGATCTTTCCTCCCAGGATGTATCACTGACCACAACTCGCCCAATGTCTGCAAGTCATGAAACAAGCCAGATCACAGAATCAACAGCTGGACCTGCTGCTGTTTTCCCAGTGACTGAAGCCTTATCTGCTTCAGCCGAAGATGGGCCAATTGAACCAAATGTTGATCAGGTGTCAAACGACGCAAAGACTAACCCATCCGCAGATAAAGATATCCAAAGAACACCTTCTCCAACTGTTGGTTTGAGTTATTACTTATATGATCCAGTCCCAGAATATGACGCACGAGACCCCAACAGCGTTTCACCAATTTCTCAGTACAGTAAAACTATAGCACCAAGAGAAGACACAGTTTTCCTTACAATACCATCTGCTGTTCCACAATCATCTGAGAATGCACATTCTGACCCAGTGAACAGTACTGAAAGTAGCTCAGAAGAAAAGGCAACCAAGCTACCTGTAGTAGCAGCAGCTATCACTGTTATGGCATCAACTCCCATTAGTGCACCATCAATCTCTAGTTCTGAGAGTGGTTCAGAAAGCACCAGCAGCTCACAGGAAAGCACGACCACAGCAAGCATTTTTGAGCTGGATAGTGATGAGGTTGAAAGCATAACCTCTGAGCTTCTTTCTGCCACGACTAAGTCACCATCCACTCTTAGCAATGGGGCTGAAAATGGGTCTCTCTGCACGGATGGTGTATCTGGAGAGTTGATGACCACAAACATACCAAAGCATAATAGTATTGGACAACAGCTGCTGTCCCCTGATGAAATCCAGACTGTGTTCAAGCTAGATGCTACAGCAGCTTCAAAGACAGAGTCTGATAATGTTGATAGCACCTCTGGGAATGAGGACATCATGGGCAAAATTGACACAGATGTCTCTGTTCACACTGATATACCCACAAGGACCCCTGCAGAGTTCACAACAATGTCACCAGCACAACTACAAAGCCAGCCCGTGTTAGTAACATCTCCAGTCACCACATTATCATCTTTTACTGAAGAAGACGAGAAACTAGACAGTGATGTCACTGCACCACCATCACTTGTTGAAGGCGAACCACCAATAAAAGGGGAGGAAACAACTGCTCTGCCTAATACAGGACTTGATTTGGGGCACACCGTTGTCGGTGAGACTTTTGAAATTCCAGGTAAGTCTCTTCAAATGGCTTTTTGTGGAATACAGCAAAATGATTAAAAAAAAAATTAAAAAAAAAAAAGCTCAGAAGGTATTTATTGCTTTAGTTAACTTTTTTTTGTTTTGTTCTCTTAACAGGTCACTCATGTACAGTAGACATTTGTATGAATGGAGGATCTTGCTATAGGAGTGGCAGTATCAGTTCATGTAGCTGTACTCTTGGTTACACTGGTGATCGATGTGAAACAGGTAGAATATTCCTCTCAAATATCACTGCACTGACTTTCACCCAGGAAGCATTCATAAATCAATTAATACAAAAAATAAGTTTAATGTCATAGGGACTAGAAGTTGTTTTAATCATCTCCTCTTA
This sequence comes from Brachyistius frenatus, assembly GCF_029030835.1. Classification (NCBI taxonomy): domain Eukaryota; kingdom Metazoa; phylum Chordata; class Actinopteri; family Embiotocidae; genus Brachyistius; species Brachyistius frenatus. The sequence continues at coordinate 113,033 of NW_027210682.1, read as the reverse complement.
TTGATTATCTTTTTCTTGTGAAGATATTGATGAATGTCAGTCAAACCCTTGCCGCAATGGAGGAACATGTGTTGATGGGCTGGCTTACTTCACATGTGTGTGTCTCCCAAGCTACTCTGGGCTGTTCTGTGAGGAGGGTAAGTTTGCAGTTAATTTAATTGATTGTCTCCCTCACATCTTTTGATAAAAGCTCTACCTCATTAGTGTTGAAATCCATTTAAACTGCCAAGACTAAGCTTAAACTACTGTACATTCATATGATGTGATATAATAAACAATTCTATCATAATAGGCTCTTTCATTTGATAGTGCATTTAGACAGTTACTGTAAACACTCACCTGGGTCTCTGTGAATAAACCAGAAAAAAAGAGTCATTCGCATTTTAGATGCACCACAAAAATCAAATCAATCTGTCTGTATGTAGCTGAGTATTGTCTTAGGTTTCGTCCAAGCATTAGCTGAGTTATAAACACCATCTTTATCTCCTCACCACAATTACTTTTTACAGTCTCTTTGTAGTGTGGCCTGAAGTTCCAACATGTCTGATAGCACCTGGACTACTTCACGTTTCCTTGAGCTCCTTTAGTTTCCACAAGTTTCAGACACGCAGACAATTGACACAGTGTCTGTCTCCCGTATTTCAGACATTCAGTTAGTGTCAAGATAGGGTCACCACAGGTATGCTCTGTTTCATTTGGATTTTTACATCTAAGACAAGATATTTAGACATGCCTCGTAACCAAGCTTATTTACACAGGGCATCTCTGGAGTATTGTGAAGTTTCTACTCTCCCATTATTTTCTTTAGTTTTTCAGTTGCACCCACTTTCATACCGTGTGTTTTCATCCCAGGGCATCATATTTCTCTTGACCAGTGTCTACACCCTAAATTTTGTCAGGATCACTCATCAGTGAATCCCACCCAAACTGTGTACTCAGACACAGTTGCTGTCTGAGTATGTTTTGCTAAAAAAAAAGGGAGTAAAACATTCTACCTCCGATTTTGTCAAATCGTTTTCTGCAGGCGGAATTATAGAGGGGTGGTAGCGACAGAGACAGCACGTACTGAAGTGTTGCAGTATATGTTTAATGTTTAAACTTACACACACTATCAGTAAGGTACAGATAAGAGTTGTATCAAAGTGTGACTGTTAAAATATTCTGTCCTTGGTGAAATGATACAGAAACAGATTTTAAAACTTACCTCACAAGTTCCTACATTTGACATAAATTTGACCAATTTATGACTGAATGGCTACATTTCTTTATAGTCAAACTGTATTTCATTATCAATTTGGTCTTGCGTGTGTGAAAGCATGAAGGAATAACCTGCTTTAGCGTGTTGATTGTTAAAGAGTAACTTGCTCTTAATCTAGTTTTTCTCATTTACGTTCGTTGGCAGTTCTGTTTGTGCCTCCTGTATATCTTATTCCCTGTAACTTTCTCTTCCATCAGATACAGAAACATGTGACTATGGCTGGCATAAGTTCCAGGGGCACTGCTACAAGTATTTCCCCCAGAGAAGAAACTGGGACACAGCAGAGAGAGAGTGCCGCATTCAGGGGGCTCATCTCGCCAGCATCCTGTCCCATGAAGAGCAACAGTTTGTCAACCGTAAGTAAAAACTTGCAGTTGCAGATAATCAGTAATAAGTACAGTTACATGTTTAAATCCCTCTTTATGAAACCGACTGCACATGTTAATATTAAAAAAGGTTCTCCCATAAAGCCACATCAAATACAAAAATGTAGTTGTACACAAAATGCAGGGAAATGATACAGGCATTGAAAAATGCCATCACTATCTGTCTTTCTCCTCCACTTACTGTAACTGAACAGTCCTAAAAAGGACATGCTGCAAAACAGAACTATCATCTGCTGTGTTTCACTCTACCCTGCATGGCAGGTCTTGGACAGGACTACCAGTGGATCGGCCTGAATGATAAGATGTTTGACAGCGACTTCCACTGGACTGATGGCAGCTCTATGGTAAGATAGGTTGCTTTCTCACATATTTTTGTCTCAACAAACATAGCACCGAGACAGTATAAATATTTGGAAGTGATGGGGTGACAGATACAGTCATCTAGGGAGAGTCGTTCTTTACAGGGAGCTGTGGTGACTTTCTCATGACGTACTCTCCTCTGCCTCATATCGCTACACCCTGGTGACCGCTCTGGTAATAAATCTGACACATAACATGCTGTAAGGCACTATTGAACCATTGAATCATTTTAGTTAGTGTGAGCCCAGTGTACGAAAACCAGTTGTTGCAGTAGTTCAAGATGTAAAAGGGTAGTTCCGTGAGAAAAATGCACACTATTCATATTTGCCATATTTATAAAACAGCATACAGGTGCATGTTTGCTGCAGTGGATGTTGCTGCTGAAGATCCTCTTCATTTGAGTGGCTAATTACACTCTGCATCCATGTTGCACAGACTGATGTCCTCACTTCAAAGATAATCCTCCAGGACCAGAGATAGGGAGGAGGCAAAAAGACGGCCTTGGGTTAAAAGATAAGCACAGGCCTCCTGTAGAGAGTGCTGCTCGGCTGAGAGATTGAGGGCTGATGAGGGTGTGAGTGAAGCTGTGGAGGGGAGTTTGGCAGGCGCAGACAGGTATGGGACCCCTTCATCCCCCACAGTCATGAGAGGGCCTAGCCAGCAGGCAGCCTCCTGGGGGAAGGGCCACCAAACAGGCAGACACACAGATGGACAGCACCTGTGCTCAGCTGCAGAGAGAGAACAAGACTGGATAGAAACAGCCCAGGGAGTCTGGGTGGGTGGTCACCTCCAGTGGATTTAAATGTAATAAATAAAACCACTTTTAAACAACTGTGAACTATTTACAATTGAAACATTTTAAAGAAAATTGATTCCTATTACCAATAGGGCACTGAAACACACAAACTGAAATATCCTTGGATGTGTGTTTAGGTGGGTGATCAAAGTTTGTTTGATTATTTTGAGGAGGATGCAGGCCTGCTGAGCAGTTGATGGGTCACCCATTTGTTAAGCTGAGGAGAGCCGAGCAGGAAGTCAGTGTGTGTTTGTTAACCATAATGACAGAGTAGCGGCGCCTCAAGGCATGATTGGAGGTGTGGGGGTGGGGGGGAGGGGGTCACAGCTTTGAAGATACTGTTTGAACCCAGAATGTGCTGAAAGACTGCAGGTAGCATCAATTCCAGCTTCAATGCCCCACAGCACTACAGCTGTGTGTATACTGTATATAAATGCAGAAATGCATGTGTGGAATTTTTGTACTCGAAGAATTACATGAGTAATGCTAGACATGCAGATTGTGTTGAAATGTCATCACAAACTTATCGTTGTCCATTATCGCAAAGCCCTTTAGTCCTGAACACACAGTCCTTACATCATGGATAACAATCATGCAGTGAAGCAGATCAATTCACATCATTGTGTGATATAAGGCATGGACTGTACTGTCCTTTAGAAAAATGTCCCAAACAAAAATCCTCCCTGGTTTATATTGTGGGTCATTGTGAAATGTTTGGTACAAAAATGTAGCTGCTTGCTTCCTGAACATGTTTTATCGCAAAGCCCTTTAGTCCTGAACACAAAGTCCTTACATCATGGATAACAATCATGCAGTGAAGCAGATCAATTCGCATCATTGTGTGATCTAAGGCATGGACTGTACTGTCCTTTAGAAAAATGTCCAAAAAAAAAATCCTCCCTGGTTTATATTGTGGGTCATTGTGAAATGTTTGGCACAAAAATGTAGCTGCTTGCTTCCTGAACATATTTTATCGCAAAGCCCTTTAGTCCTGAACACACAGTCCTTACATCATGGATAACAATCATGCAGTGAAGCAGATCAATTCATATCATTGTGTGATCTAAGGCATGGACTGTACTGTCCTTTAGAAAAATGTAAAAAAAAAAAAAAAAATCCTCTTTGGTTTATATTGTGGGTCATTGTGAAATTTTTGGCACAAAAATGTAGCTGCCTGCTTCCTGAACATGTTTTATCGCAAAACCCTTTAGTCCTGAACACACAGTCCTTACATCATGGATAACAATCATGCAGTGAAGCAGATCAATTCACATCATTGTGTGATCTAAGGCATGGACTGTACTGTCCTTTAGAAAAATGTAAAAAAAAGAAAAGAAATCCTCCCTGGTTTATATTGTGGGTCATTGTGAAATGTTTGGCACAAAAATGTAGCTGCTTGCTTCCTGAACATGTTTTATCGCAAAGCCCTTTAGTCCTGAACACACAGTCCTTACATCATGGATAACAATCATGCAGTGAAGCAGATCAATTCACATCATTGTGTGATCTAAGGCATGGACTGCACTGTCCTTTAGAAAAATGTCCCAAAAAAAATCCTCCCTGGTTTATATTGTGGGTCATTGTGAAATTTTTGGCACAAAAATGTAGCTGCTTGCTTCCTGAACATGTTTTATAAGCCATTTTATACATGTTTTCTGTGCCTAGCGTACGTTTTACAGAGTCTGAAAGAGTCTGTCAGTCTTGAGGTGTGGTGAGTTGAAGTTGTTGAGTTAAAGTTGGGTCTGAGAAAGATACGGTTACCCCCTCTTGTGGACATTAATTAAAATCACAGGGATGGGAAACTGCTGGCCAAACAGCACAGGATCTTTGTTTTTGAAGGCACATTTGTGGAAGGGGAAACATTATGTAATAGAAACAATACATGGCTTGACTGGAAATTGTTATCCAGTGGATTGACTGGATGATATTTACTACTGGTGTCTTAAGTGTGATGTCATCTCTTTATTCTCTTTATCAAGGTAGGTAGGTAGGTAGTTACTTTTATTAATCCCCGAGGGGAAATTTTTTCACTACAGCAGCATACAGAAGCAATACGATAATAATAGAATAATAGAAAAGCAATAAATCATCAATCAAACAGATTATATGTACAGTATATAATAGATTATCACTCCTGTATATATATTTTAGGGTTACAATTTGACATTTAATGTCAGATTTGATAAGATTACATTTACATTTAAAGAAAGATCCTCTAAAAGACACAAAAAAAACATTATTACATCTTAAACTTTATTCTCTGCTTTTATTTCAGCAATATGAAAACTGGAGGCCCAACCAGCCTGACAGCTTCTTCTCTTCTGGCGAGGACTGTGTAGTGATGATATGGCATGAGGGCGGCCAGTGGAACGATGTGCCTTGCAACTACCACCTCACCTTCACCTGCAAGAAGGGCACCGGTAAAAAAGACACCTGAATTTACCACTCTCTTTTTCAGGATGAGATGATATTTTTTGCAAATCTTCTGTCACCAGTAAGAATTCCTCATTTGAATGTTATTGTCTACTGTTTTTCTCAGTGGCTTGTAATCAACCGCCTTTGGTGGAGCATGCACATACCTTTGGTAAGAAGCGTGAGAGGTATGAGATTAATTCGCTGGTGAGGTACCAGTGCCAGACAGGCTTTATCCAGAGGCATGTCCCAACTATCCGTTGTCGTGGGGATGGACAGTGGGATATACCTAAAATCATCTGCATGACCTGTAAGTACAACTAGTATTTCTCTCAATGGATACATAATGCTCAAAGTGTCTCCCACTGTATAAGAGTTTATCAAACACTATCGTTGTCTTTGAGCTAATATGTGACTTTTCTTTGACAGCATCGAGCTATCAAAGGACCTTTATCAGGAGACATCAGCACACTAATTTCTACAGCATCAGCAACTTCAAAAAACGGCAAGATGAGAACTTCCGCTTTCACCAACAGCGCTACCGGGGAAGGAGAGCTAGAACTGAACACAAGTGGAAGAAACACTGATTTCCAGGTGACATGGCACAGTTTCCCCGGGACGAGAACACATGCCTGATGCGTGTGAGGAAAGAGAAAAAGAAAAAGAAAAAGCACAAGAGGATAACCTGCATTTTCTTGCATTTTGGATGACAATAGAATCCTATGAAGTGCCTTTTATAGAGTTGTTGATACATGACTTTTCCTGTCAAGGGCCACTGTTTTATGACAATGCCAATGTGGATTATATAAAACCTTTCAGCTGGCTACTGGAAAAGCAAAGACAACTCTCATCATAATTTTGTTTAACTGCAGAAGGTTTTTTCTTTGTCCTTAGCTTATCAAACAACACATTCATGACTGTTGTCTAAAGTACACCAACTCTGTACACCGACTGTGCTATTTAAAATCACTGCAAGTGTTCCTTATTCATCGAAAGAAAGCTGTTGTGAAATTATAGCGCTTATGTTACGTAGAGGAATCAATTATGTTGTTGTGCCGTTTTAAGCTGGACTTCCTTTTAATGAGCATGCATGTATGTGCATATATAATGAAGTCCTCAAATTTGTAACTATGTTCATTATATGTCAAGAGATCCAAGTGTCTCAGAACACAAGTAGAGGTGATCATGACAAGGACTCATTTTGTAGTTTACATTAGTTAAATATAGTATCACATACATAGAACTATAAGCCTTTAGAACGTTTTTCTTCAGTCTTCAAACCTTGTCATCAGAGGCACAAATCATATTCTGAAACATGGTTTCATAGCTTTGCTAGTAGTTGTTATTCAGATTCCATATTAATAATTCACCCATGTCTGTGGAAATTTCAGCTCGAGACCTTCTTTGTCGTGGCAGCTTTTACCAAATTACCACCTTTCATTCTCTCCAGTTATTGTAATCAATGTCAAGTTAAATGTTTATATAGAGGTTTTTATAGAGAGGATCTTAAAAAAAATTCTGATGTGTGTTTTATATGGTACAATTTTATATGAAAGTGCTTATCCACAAAGCCTTTATCCACAGATGAAAATTGATCTCTGTCAGCTATCTCAAAATGAAAGAAGGGAAGCATTGCTCAAGTAGCCTGTATTTTCTGCTAACGTATGTTCAGCACATAACTTACAATTAGTTGCTACAGCATGTTTACAATACCTATAATGTTGTTCATAATCACATGCCAAAGAGTCTTGCTCTCCTCTATAGCTTATGCTAGTTTTCTGACTAATTATTTTTCTTTAAATCCACTATTGAGAGAATGTATTTTGTGAAACACTCAAAAAGACTTGAACGTAACGGCTGTCTAGGCAGAGATGCATATAATTTATTTTCAAGCTGCTCGTGATCTTCTTACTTGTTTTATACTGACAGGTAAAATATGATGCTGTCACTTGGCCCAGCTGAGCTCTTCATATATTTGTATTGTATGTTTAACAGCAGACCAGCCACATTCACAGACTAAGTGGGATGCATTGAAGATGAAAAGTTACTCAGCAATATAATCAATTTACCTGTCGTTTTACATCTTTAGTGCAGACAGTGGACCAAAGAACATGGAGGGCCACATCAAAAATAATCTGCAATATTTTTTTCTCTTGAACATTAACAACACATTTATACATGTGGATGGTTGTGTTTCTCCAGCATTTTTTTTTATTAAGGAGAAATGTTATTTTATTGTGTCTGCCTGTGAATGTCTGTGTTGTTTTAGCCTTAATGTGCACATAATCATTTTATATTTATAACAGTTTATTTTTTTTATTTTACAATGTGAATGTCTGCGATGCTTGTGATTTTTTTTTTGTAAAGATCAAAATATTTTTTTCCTGCTTTAAATCACCAAAGAAATCAAATAAATATATGTATATTATATACTTACACATTTTTTTGGGGGGGATTGGTTGGTGTTTAAGTGTCACCCAAGTTCTGTGTTTTGATGTAGGTTTTCTCCAGATCTTGTGGTTTCCGGTTAGATTTCAAAGACATGCTGATTCAATGGAGTTGTCCAAATTGTCCATAGTTTGACAGTTTTGGGGGGGTTTTTTGGTAGCACTTTGAGCGCTCAAGTGGAGGTGCAGCCTTTCCACCGCATTTTGCATCCTTTGAGTGTCCTTAAATTAGAGTTGGCAGGTAAAGCGGTTCAATGAATGAAAGTGCGGGGTCCTCCCTTACAGAAATAACACAAGCTTCCCATGTTTTCCACAAGGGTCACATGTGATCACATGTATGACACATGTTTACCCCATATTGGAACATACAGTTGAAACCAGAAGTTTACATACACTGTGCAAAAAGACACATAACACTTTTTTTCTCACTGTCTGAAGTTAAATCAGACTAAACCTCTCCTGTTTCAGGTCCGTTAGGATTACCAAAATTATTTAACTTTTGCTAAATGTCACAATAATGAGAAAGAGAATATTTTAGAGAATTTTTCATTACTTTCTTCAAGGTCAAAAGTTTACATACAGTTCCTTAATATTTAGTAGCATTGCCTTTGAACTGCTTGACTTGGGTCAAACGTTTTGGGTATCCTTCCACAAGCTTCTTACAGTACTCTGCTGGAATTCTGGCCCATTCCTCCTGACAGAACTGGTGTAACTGAGTCAGGTTTGTTGGCCGCCTCGCTCGCACACGCCTTTTCAGATCTGCCCACAAATTTTTCGATGGGATTCAGGTCAGGGCTTTGTGATGGCCACTCCAAGACATTGACTTTGTTGTCCTCAAGCCACTTTTTAACTATTTTGGCAGTATGCTTAGGGTCATTGTCCATTTGGAAGACCCATTTGTGCCCAAGTTTTAGCTTCCTGGCTGATGTCCTGAGATGTTGCCTTAATATTTCCAGGTAATGTTCTTTCTTCATGATGCTGTCTATTTTATGAAGCGCTCCAGCTCCTGCTGCAGCAAAACAGCCCCACAACATGATGCTGCCACCTCCATGCTTCACAGTTGGGATGGTGTTTTCAGGTCTACAAGCTTCCCCCTTTTTCCTCCAAATGTAAGGGTGGTCATTATGGCCAAACAGCTCCACTTTAGTTTCATCAGACCACAGGACATGTCTCCAGCAGAAGTTAAGGTCTTTTTCTTGGTGTCTTTTTGCAAACTGTAATCTGGCTTTTTTTTATGTTTCCTCAGGAGTAATGGCTTCCTTCTTGCTGAGTAGCCTTTCAGCCCATGTCGGTGCAGGACTCGTTTTACTGTGGATAATGACACCTTCTTACCAGCTTCAGCCATCATCTTCACAAGGTCTTTAGCTTTTGTTCTGGGGTTGATTTGCACATGTCGGACCAAAACACGTTCATCTCTGGGACACAGAGCCCGTCTCCTTCCTGAGCGGTGTGATGGCTGGACATTCCCATGTTTATACTTGCGTATAATTGTTTGCACAGATGAACATGGCACCTTCAAGCATCTGGAAATTGCACCCACGGATGAACCAGACTTGTGGAGCTCCACGATTCTCTCCCTGGTTTCTTGTCTGATTTCTTTTGACTTTCCCATGATTTCAAACAAGGAAGCAGAGTGTTTGAGGTGTGGCCTTAAAATACATCCCCAGGTGTGCCTTCAATTAACTCACATGTTGTCAGTTAACCTATCAGGAGCTTCAAAAGCCATGACATCATCATCTGGGCTTGCCCACGTTGTTTGAAAGACATAGTACTTTTGGTGTATGTAAACTTTTGACCTCAAAGAAAGTAATATAAAATTCTCTAAGAAATTCTCTTTCTTATTATTGTGACATTTAGCAAAAGTTAAATAATTTTGGTAATCCTAATGGACCTGAAACAGGAGAGGTTTAGTCTGATTTAACTTCAGACAGTGAGAAAAAAAGTGTTATGTGTCTTTTTGCACAGTGTATGTAAACTTCTGGTTTCAACTGTATGATAACATGGGGAAAATATGTGGAAAGGTTTTCACATGGGAATCTACATGGTCTTCACACTATGGAAATTTTCCAAACCACATGTTTCCCAAGGGTTAAATACATGTTTCACACGTGCACAATCACATGTATGTTGTCACATGATCAATTCTGAACATGAGAAATTCATGTGGTTTTTCCTTAAAATTTCCTACATTGAGGTAAATTGCATATCCAAGTAGTGTGGTGGTTTGACCAGCAGGTAGTGCTATCAGACTAAGCCATAAACCTGAGAGTTTTGTGTCCTATTTCATCTCCTTCTGTATAGCACCCACACAACTCATGAAAACGAAACATACTGTGAAGAATTTAAAACTTCATGTGAATCACACTCTGTACAACATCATACCAATGCCTCATTTTCAAAGTATTGCAGTGTCTTGCACATACATCAAACACTTCTGAAAAACCTATCGGACATGCTCTACAAGCCTGTTTTGGACAGACGGTACATTCAGGAGGAGCAGATAGGAAGTGGCACTGTCAATTATAGTAAACATATGGATTAGGGAAAAGTGACACTTATACTGAAATGGCTGATGCTGCAGAACTGTGGACCTGCATAAGTAAACCACCACAACAATTTTTTTTTATTCAGTGGCATGACTGCCGCTCCTCTTGAATGTCAAACACGTCTTATGTCTACATGGTGGTGCATAAAGGAAGCAGATGAATTCCCTCGGTGAGAAAACAGAAGCTTTCTGAGTACATTACCCTTCACCACTATTCCCAGAGTGCCTGCTTATGCAGCAGTCACTTAAAGTTCACATTGACACTGCCTAATAACACTAAGCACCATTACCTGGGTAATAACATCAAGTTGGTCGCTGTAATCTTTGTGTAAGTTAAGGTTGCTGTGGTTTTCACTGTGACTGCCCACTCTGTCATTAGAGAGGACCTGACTTGTGATTAAAGGCTGCTCCTGGATGCCCCAGCGAGAGTAAAACCTGCAATCTTGCCTCATGAAATGCAGATGTCTCACGGCTGATCAGTGGAAACGTCTAGACCTTTTGGCCCAGGTCTCACTGGGATTTAACAGGATTTCTGGGTTTATTTTGGAAAGGAAATGCACTGTCCCTATCCTTGACTTCCTGAGTTTGAAAGGTCCCTCAGACTTCATTTTGTTTGACACAAAGTGTCCATCATTCACTTATTACCCTGCTATTCTCCTGGCATGCATAACATCATCTGGATATCTGAGTGACAAGCGTTTGGGATGTGACATCATCAACAGTTGATTGGGTGAAAGTAAAGCAAATGAAATGATTCCTACTGTTCCTGCAAACTAAGTCTACAATGAGAAAAATATTGTCCACAACAGCAACAGCTCATTGATGTAACTGTCTGCTTAAACATACTTAAAGTCAAAGACAAGCTCCCTTTGTACTACATTTGCAAACGTGTAAATGTTTAGTGCATTTACGACAAGTTTGGAGGAGCATAGTTTACTACTCAGACTTTGAGAATATATGGGATATAATTGTTAGCATTTTCTATGCAGAAAAAAAGGTGTTAAAAGTTCTGCATAACATCTATTCATCCTCTGTTGCCTTCAGTTGCATAGAACAAAAACTTTGCAACAATGGACTTTTCACCATCTCACACATTTACATTTTTCTGGCATGTCCCTGCTGTATCCACCTAAAGCTGACCCCATTCCCAGGGATTGCACACAAGCCTCTTAAAGACTGTGGTACTGTTCTCTTTGTCTAACTTTGTGGTGTGCTGGCTGCCTGGCACTGAATATAAAAATGGCAAAGAACAAATAAATGTGAAGAGAGTATAATCTTAAATCCTCTCAATGACATGGGTTTACGCCAGATACGAGGCCCCCTATTTGGCAGCTTGAAAAATAATGTTTAAATCTCTGCTTAAACATCCACATCTCCTCATAAAACACTATGAAGGAAAACTTCGAAAACCTGATTTAAAAGTCGTGTTCTTTATTTCAAACTGCTTTGTTGAAAAAGGTACATGGCGATAAGATACAAAAATACCATTGTCTTTTTTCATGGGCAAGTGTATACAAATACACAAGTTTGACAGACCTTTTTTCAGTTTTGCTTTTACAAACAATACATCACCATAATCACATGTAATCTGCAGTAAGTACCATATGTCAGTGCCCAGGGTTAGAGAAAGTAAAACAAAATAATCTAGCAAAAACACAAGATTTCAAATAATGTTTGTGACTGATACCTATAAATTGTGCTATCTATTCACTGTGGTCCACAGGAAACTATTAGAGATGCATTTAGTTCCAGTTACGACAACATGACTGTCAATGAATTGTATTAGGATTGATCATCAGGACTAATCAGCCCTTTAAAGGAATAGAATATGTAAAACTCTCTCAGCAGTCAGAGCGGACTTCTGCCCATTACATTTAATAATTTTACTTGTACAGTAATTACTGTAATGTTAGAATTCTTGTCTATCTTAGCAAATTGCAATCATTGTTAGACAATCATGGGTTTGGTTTTGTATTGGTTCAGGCCAGAGGGGAAATATCTGTACCGATTCTGCATTCACTATTTAGCTGAAATCCTCCTTGTCTGTGCCAGTTATAATTTGTTAAAATTTGTCTAAAACAACATTTTGCAAAAAAATTTGCAAGTATAAGAAAACAAATCTGTACTTCTTAAAAAAACCAAAAAAAACCCACTATGAAAGTGTAAAAATCTATCATTAAACCATCATAAAAAAGTTAAAAACATTTTGTACAGCTAATTTAGTAAAAAAAAAAAAAAAAGTATTTCAGATTGTGTTTGGGAGTTGATCTAATAGAAACTTTCAATGCAGAAAAGGTCACAGGCCAAGACATTTACATTCATTTTCTTGGCAGTTGATTTTATCACAACTCCTTCAGTTTAGAAACCTGAAGTTTTAGAGGTCTGGGAAAAAAGAGCTTCAACTGTGATTAGAGATGGATTCAATTGATTACTTACTGCAGTATAACATGCATATATTCATAGCTGAAAAATGCTAGCCAAACTTTGTTTATGACTGCAATCTATATACGGTATTTCATTGATGTACTTGATAAAATGAAATATCACATTGTTCTGTTCTTGACAATTTTTAAAGCAGCACATTTAATCTGCACAACAGCACATTTGCTCTTAATCCTGAACTTCACGTCTAATTTTTCTGTGGAAGACAAACTAAACTTAATGATATTGACCATTAAGTTCCTGTCTCTGTCACGTCACTCATACTTTAACACTGTTGCCCTTTACCCAAGAGTCTGTGTAAAATCAGTAAATGCACAGCTAGAGAAAAACAAAACTTAATGACTATAGAACATTTTGTCATTCGTTGCATATGAGTGTAAGATGTACAGTATTTGTTTTAGGGTTATCACAGCTTCAGAAAGGTATTGAGTTCATGCTAGTTAAGATCCAAAGCGTATCTGCTTCATTGTTGACTTTACTTGTTGTGGTTCTTGCTGCTCTTTGGTGGTTATGGCTTCCCTACTCTTATCTAAGCACTTCACTGCTGCTCAGCCTTGAAGCAATAGACACCATAAGACTTTATCTGCTTGTCGGGGAATCCAACAAAGCGCACTGCAGATTCCGTGGGGCTGCAGTTCTTGCGAGGCCTGGAGATGGGGTAGCGGACACTTCCGTCGGCCAACCAGCCAGCATCGCAGCGATCGTAGCCCTCAAGCTTCCAGGCAGAGTAGATGTGGCCCACCCTGGCAATCTCTGCACCGTCGTCAAAGCATGCCTGCACTGCCTCGTCAAAGGTCAGCCTGTCGGGCTGGACCAGCCAGTAGAAACGTCCTGATAGCAGAGAATGCAAAAGACTTGGTCAGAAGAAGTTAGCCTTTCTTTCTAGTAGTTGTATGCTGGTCTGTGTGGTTATTGTTTTTCCTGGTGGATGCCCAACACTAATGTAATGAAAAACATAAATAACAAATTGAGCTTATGGGCAACAATTTCTAAAAACTCACCCTTGAGTGCAGAAGCATAGCAGAACACATCAAAGCGGCTCAACTGCTTGTTTCGGCGTCCATAGCTTCTGAGGCCAGGCCCACTGTTGGAGCCACCACAAGGGCCTCTGGGTTTGGTGATTGGATACTGCACTGTACCATCGTTCAGCCAGCCAGCATTGCACCAGTCCAGACCGGCCATCCAGGCGTCAAACAGCTGCTCAAAGGTGGCAACTGCAGAATCCTGGTCCATACAGGCCTGCACAGCATCATTGAAGTTCAGGTTGTATCGGCCCACATGGGGAGTGTAAGGAAATGTAACACCTGAGTAAGGCAGAAGAGAATAATAAGTCAACCTATTACTCTGAATGAAGATCCATTCTAAATAGGAAAAGATATCAGAGGTCGTTTAATCAAAAAAACTAATTTCTGAAACAGTTTAAAATTTTAAATAAGCTATTTTATAGATAGTGATCAGTCCACATTTAGGCAATTTGTCTATAAATGGAGATGGTTTAGTAATGTGACTACTCTTTCCATCTGAGATAAGTCCAAAGGCATTCTACAAAAGACTTTGTGAAAAGAAGGCCCGAATGACTGCCAAAGATTGGTCTGATGTTTGAGGCTATTGCTGTCGAAGGCGGAGTTATTAAACCCAAGGGTTCACTAACACACAGTACTGTGAATTTGTAATGGGTGTGTTCAATAAAAACACAAAAGATAAACAAATGTGTTCACTCTCGTGTGACCAGATCACATTTTTTGCCCAGTTAAAGCAGAAAATCTTGTAACTCCAAAGGGTTCACATACGTGTTCTGCCAGTGTATTTCTTATTCAAAATACAGTAATACAATAACAAAATCTGTTGTAGTATATTATTAGTTGATTGGCCTCAGTGCACTTCATAAACCAAAAATCTTAATCTTAGTTTAATTTCTGTTCAATTGATGCTGTTTACAGCAACTCAGGCCTATAGACATATGAAGAATGTGTGTGTGGTCTTGGACTCCACAGTAGTCTTTCCAGGAAAGTAGACTTAGCTGGCATACAATACAGTGTGTTTAGTTTTATGGTTGTGAATAAAGACCAAATAGTCTTTCAGATACAGAAGCTTGCTGGCAGTGGTTTCCAGAGGCCAAACTTTGCTAACCACCCAAGTATCATGCCAAAACATATAATAGACCCCCCAGTCCACTGGAGAACATGTCACGGTCTTGCTTCTCATAGGCGTGAAAAACCATGTAGTTAGTTTTTTTTTTTTTTTTTTTTTAAACAAAAACATGATTAGTTTTAGGAAAGCAAACCACAGAGGATTAGGAAAATATTTCTTCAAAGAAATCCATGGAGCTTTTTCTTGGGCTTAAAACCCGGTCTGCAGGATGAAAGTGTATTTTTGACTCCTACGTGAGGTTGACTTGCACACATTGTCCCCTAGTGGACTGGAAGGTGTATTACACCCTTTGACATGATACTGGGCTTTGCTAATTCATTAAGTTTTTCTTTATTTGCCCTTCTGCACTGAAGAAATAATCATCGAAGGAAAAGTAGGTGTTGAGTTGAGTTGAATTTTAAGTTCAAGGAACTCCTAAACATTTTAACTGCATGGATCTAAGAAGTAGTTAAACAGTGATTTAAAAATGAAATATGGTCATGATGCTCCACACTTACTTGCAGAAATATGCAGATGGTTTACTGATCATTATGTCTTCCTTATGCGTCAATACATAGTCAAATGTTTTACAAGATTATTGGAATCAATATTATTCTATTAATATTACTTTTTGTCTAAAATGTGCAAATGATCAAAAAAAGGTGATTGAGCATTGACCTTTTGCACTAAAGTGTTTTGATATACTGCAATGATTTAATGTGTCAACATGCAATTAACTATATCAGGAATTAACTAGATATGTCTAAAAAAAAAAATTAAAAAAACATAAAAAGCAGTTCCTCTTTGTGTCCACATCTTAAAAGGAAGACAATATAGTAAATACAAAATCAGATGTAAGTCAGATATTTGAGGATATGAACTGGAATATGTATCTGTTCACTGATGTCGAACATTATTCAAATGTAATCATTCCTGAATCATTACAGCGGTTGGGATAAATCACCCAAGCTGTCTGTTATTTTGTTTTTCTTCTTCAACAAGACAATGAAATGTGGATGTTTTCAAAAACTAGAAACAAAAACATTGCTGAGGAAGATGCTTGATCTGTGACGATGCCCTTTCAACAAGGAAAGCACATGTATAAAGTGCTGATTTTACACTAATGTCATCACAGTGGCTTTATTAACTTGTATTTTAAGGCCCATCCCAAGAGTTAAGTTTCAAAATAGAAATAATAACAATAAAATCCAGATTTACCATCAGAGAGACCACCTCGCACCTCCAAGATGATCTCCTGCAAGGTGTCGTCCACCCCGTTGATGATCTCACAGCGGTATTTTCCCATGTCATCCATGGAGACATCAGTTATTACTATGGAGGCATCTTCGTTGTCTTGCTCCTGCATAAAGACACGGCCCTCGAATTTTCCATAGGTCTTCTTGTGGAATCCCATTGAAATCAGCACATCCTCATTCAATGCTTCATCATCTGCCACCTTGGTCCACTTGACTCGGATACCAAAGGATAAGGTGTCTGAGGATAGGACCATGCAGTGCAGGGTGACGTTGCCCCCTAGGTCAGCAAAAACCTTGGCTAGAAAAGAAGACAACATGATATAACCTTACTGCAGTTTGATACTTGGACTTGGACATTTTTGGGGGGGTTTATAGAGCTATTTTTATACATTAATTTCAAAGATTACATTCAGGAATTTTTGCTTTCCTGTGTGCTTGGCATAAAATCGATATAGAATGAGTCCATTTTAGAAAACACCAAAAAAGAAAATAAATTCTAGACAATGCTTTTCTTCCCTCTTATTGGCTTTTGCCTTTTGTGCATAATAGTTAGACCACATGTTTTGACATGTGTTAACTGTATGCATTGTTGTTAAACAGTGCATGTGCATACACCTATACTGTTATAGTGAAAAGTATTCTTTCACAAAACTATCAAAGGGTCTGGACTTATCCTGTTTGGTTTATTAAAGCAAAATGTTTGGGCACCCGCCAGTCCTCTGCCCCTGGAGCCAATCATCCTCTTCAGTCTCCTTCCTGCTAAGCCTTTGGTTCCTCAGAATTAATCCTCAAAATGAAGTGCTTATCTTTCATCCCCTCCATCTGATTTGTTTTAAACATGTCAGGCACCAAATGAATAACAGGAAAAGTGAGCATATGATATAGTTAACAAAATACAGAATCTTGCTGTTATCATACTTTTTTTCTTTCACTTATTTCCTCTGTGCTCTCCCTTTCTATCGTCCCACTCCAAACTAGACCCTCCTTTAGCTTAAAATGGCAGGTCATTTGTGTCTCACCATGGGTTCCCATCAACCCCTGACCTTCATGTTTAGACCTCACAAGACTTGCTTAGTTAAGAAGACCCCAGCTAGCAAGGGGTAGTCTGAGTTAGACAATAATAAGCAACAGATAAATGAATGTACAGGACCTCTGACCCCACTCGACAACCTATACCCACTCAGCCCGCCCCTCATATAACTCCCTCCCTTCACCAACCCAACGCACAAACACACCACGGGCCTCACCTTGTAAATGAAAGCAAGATGAGGTAAGAGGCAATGCACAGGACTGGTCATACAATATGATAATTACGTAACAGACAAAATCAGCTGGTTTTTTTTTAAGCTATAATGTGGTCTCAGACATAATTATTAATTTCTTGCAACCAGGCAGTTTTTGGCTAAATCCAGGTGACTAAACATTGTCCCTTCAGAGTCTGATATTCCCTAAAAAAAACAACAACCTGAGTTTCTCCTGTGTCTGATTTATTTTCTTCCTAAAGATCTGTGTCTAAAGCAGTCCGTCTCTGATTTCTGATGAATTCCCAGCATTTATGTTGAGGCGCCTCACTTTGAGCAGCCTCACCAGAGCCATGAGTGGTGTAATGTGTCACTGGCTCTTCAACATGGAAAACGTTTCCCACATGGGTAATAACGGAAATAAAAGGGGGTTACTGGCTTGCGGCCTTATATTCTGATCAACCCAAAACCTTCCCTCAACACACACACACACACACACACACACACACACACACACACACACACACACACACACACACACACACACACACACACACACACACACACACACACACACACACACACACACAAAGAATGACACCGAATCAACTTCTAATCACACCCATGCCTACTACCATGCCTGGTACTCAAATCATTAGTATTGAGCACTCCTGCTCAAGGATTTAATTAGCAGAATCACTGCTGACAGACCTAATCTACCCTTCACTCCCACCTTATGCCACTTTAAACTTAATTTTCTAATTTATTTCATAAGGCTACGCATGCTAGTGAGTGCTTCTATTACCAAAGCACCACACCCAGTAGCCTCACTCACCTCTTGAGTGGTCAGCAAGATGCCAGGTATTATATGAGCTAGGAAACACCCTTCTGCCGCTGCTAATTATTAATGTGGTTGAGAGCAGTGTGGAGTATAAAAGCCGTCTGGACAAGATTCCTTTTTACCTGTTCTGTCAGTGCGAAATGACTCAGCTTCTCCGAGCCTCATAAATTCTCTTCATGGGTAGCAGTTGCATGAAGTGTGATTGAAACCTGAGGGATCCAGAAGGATCAAACTGCTCACCAAAAGCTCTGGCAAACGTAAAGGCAATGGTGACGTCAACACCAGCTCAACAGACGTTATGCCATCCAACATTTATGCCTAAAAATGTCCAAATTTCCAAATCTTACTAAGGAAATTAGAGTAGAGTAGAATAAAGTGGCTCATTATACTTTCTTGTGTAAACATTGTTCTGTCTAAAGATGAAGACCAACCACTGGATGTGGTTTCTGAAATGTGAGATGGAAGAAGGAGGTTGATTAAATGTCACAGTGCCAATGTACTACTGAGACGAGAGCTTGAAATGAAATGAAAGCATATTAAAGAGCTCAGACTCTTAGGCATATGTATTCTAGAGCAACCTTGATGGTAATTCCTGTGATACAGTGGTAGCAGCCCAAAAAACAGGCATGTTGAAAGTAATTTCACTCTCTTTCCTGCTCCTGCAGTTACCAGCAGACAGATGTCCCACAGGATCATGTGGCCCCTAACATGTGGGGCTCAGTACGCTCATAAAGCAACAGCCTGTTGTGTTTACTTAGCCTTTTGGGAAGAGAAATAACCCTTTCTTCTCCGGGTAGGTAGGTAGGTAGTTACTTTATTAATCCCCAAGGGGAAATGTTTTCACTACATGTATATACATGTCTATGACTCACCCCAAAGCACATACAACCCACTGGGGTCAAAGGTGGTACCAATATTTTACATTTAACATAAAAATGGTTGGTCAGATAATGCAGAATGGTTTCTATCTGAAAATGATTGACTGCGAATGAAAACACGGCAATGAACTAAATGAACACGTGTATGAAAATAAAAATAAAAAGCTCAGCAGCTGCAGCCAAGACCTACTGCCATTTTATTACAAAGCACAATTCTCCCTCACTCTGTAAAAGGTTGTATTAGCAAGTGATTGGAACCATCTGCCTCTTTGCAACACTGGACTGTAAATTAACAACATTACAGTGGTCCAAGTCCACTAATTATTCTGTATATTTTCAAACTACAAGAGTCTAATTATGCTGTTAAAATCTCTGAGCACTTTAAGTTACAGAATAATCAGAAATGGCTAAAATCCCTCCTTATTGAAAGGATGGAAATCTGAGAGAGCAGTCTGCATGTTTATATCCATGTGTGCACAATGTGCCACACCCTCTGACAGAGCAGCAAGGCATGAGATGCTTTACAGCATCCCACAGCCTTGCTCTCTTCTGCTGCTGGCTCACTTGTGTCAATATGGAGAAAGAATTAACAAGCACAGCTGGGACAAACACAACAGGCCAACTCCTGCTCACTAATTCCAATAAACTCCTTCCTGCTTTCTGTCATGCAGAACGAGCACAAATCAAAGCGTGCGTGTGTGTGCACGCTCTCATGAGTGCACATAATGAATCATTGGCACATGTGTTCAATAGATTGTCATCAAAATCAGTTGTTAAATTTCACTCAAGTTGAATCAATACAAATGCAACAGCACCGAACATGGCTCCATCAACATCTCATCTCCTAGCCTAAACACATTTTCAACTCAACTCCCAGCCTCAGCCCAATACCAGCCAAGCCCCTTTTCCCACCCAGCCTTAGCAACTGGGCTAAGCCTCAGTAACCAACAACCACAGTATGCGTGAGACCTAACAGACTATTACCTCACAGGGAAAGACATAGTCATTTGGCCGCTGTTCAGCATGGGGGTCTATACATTTGGCTGTGGGTCATTAATCTTAACTTCGCTCTTGTCACGCTGCCTGTTTTCGTGGCTGGTTTCCAAAAGCTCCCAGTGCCAGAGTGAGTCAGTATGTATAAGGACAGGCAACGCCCCATGAACAGACAGAGAATACATAGCTCATATGGCTAATAAAATATATTGTATGGAACAATGATTGAGCTGGCCTGAGCTGAGCAAAAGCTTTTATGTCTTGCACACTATGAGGTCATTTATAAACATTGGAGCACTCTGTATAGACACATGCAAACACAAACATCTGTGACATCACTGGCCTGTGGGAGAAATTTCAATGTTTAAACTCTTCTCCCCACAGATGAGCCATTTCCTCTGCTCTGGAAGAGAAAAAGCTGAGACATCTCTAATTTGACATCTACTGAGTCAGCTTGCAGGGCTTGTGAAAGCACATTAAATATCACTCAATACATATAACATGAGGGCTTCCAACTAGCCCATTTTTCCTTTCACTGCAGCAGTGGATCTATTCTAGTATTCTATAGCTTGCAGTTGCAGCCACCATCTCACAGTGTCATCCTGCAGGCAGGTGTGAATTTGAAATCATAACAGCCTTATGATGAAGAGCAGGTGCTCTCTGATACAGTGTCTTTCTCGTTTTTTTTTTTTTTTTTTTCTGTTTCTGTCTGCAGTGGGAAGTGTCAGAAAGTAAAATTACAGAAAAAAATGAGAAAAGGCCAAAATTGTATTATGGGAAATTTCTGGTATTTTCTCATGCCTGGAAGATTTTATATCCAAAAAGAGACAAGCGTTACCAGCCCAGTTTCAGTCACTGAGGCACTTGTGACCCATTTTAAGAGTACAACTAGTGTTATTATCATGTGGTGGTCATTCAGTAGAGCGGGCTGTAAGCCCCTGTGAATGACTGGGTAATTTATTCACCAGCCAGTCCATGCTGTGGTGGTCTGTATGCAGCAAGTCAACGAGTCAATGGTGATTCACGCTGTGACTGTATGGGTGTGTGTGTGTGTGTGTGTGTGTGTGTGTGTGTGTGTGTGTGTGTGTGTGTGTGTGTGTGTGTGTGTGTGTGTGTGTGTGTGTGTGTGTGTGTGTGTTACCCCAGAGACGACTCTGTTACCTACTGCTACAATGATCCCGTTGTTACACAAGCCTGTGCCGTGGTACCACTTTGCTCAGTTCCCTTACTCAGCTCTTCCTCCTGTTCTTCTGCTCCAAGCATGGTAACACTTTGTACACTTACACACATGCATTCATAAAAGGTGGTAACAAACACACACAATCATCCACGTAGTGAAATATCACAATATTCTTTCATTATTTTTAATCTTACCTGGTGATAGTGAGGAAGGGCTCGTCACTTGACTGTACGCACTGCCAGCCAGGGTCAGGGAGATTATTGTGATGTACAGCAGACTCATCATTTTCTCTTTTTTTACACAAAGGGGCTTCTTCAATGAAAATATAAAGATAAAACGTTTTGTTTTAAATGCACTAAGTTATCTAAGACGTAAATATTTAAAGAAAGCCGAAGTCCCTCCTTCCGTTTGTCTTTGTGCAGCAGCCGCCTGTGGTGCTACTGGAAAGTTTGGGCTCCTCAGAGGTCCAGGCAAGTGCCTTTTATTGTAGCCTAGCATGGTTGAGACCACTCCTCCTCCCCTCAGCCCATCACCATATACCGGCTCCCCCACTTACTTATGAAAACTCCCTCCTCTCCCTTGGTACAGCAAAACCCCAGACAATTAACCTGCAAATAATTATTCAGAGTGAAAAGTATACTGGATAGAAGTGGAGCTACAATGATTCCTGTGTGGACTGCAGTGCAGTACAAATTACACAACTTAGGGAATACCATTGCAATTGATCAGATATACATTTATCCTTACTTGAGGCTTTTAGTGAAATATCATCTTTAAGTGTAAAACATTTTTCCATGACATTGGTTGTCCCCTCACGTGTGACTTTGGTATGTTTTCACTCCATCTGATTCATTTGTTTTTTGGTATTATTCTTGTTTAATGGCCTTTTTTAAAAATTATTATTAAGCTTTGGTAAATGATCATTTCAATGTTTTTAAGTTAAATATGATTGTAAAGCCATCTCTGAACTCTGTGAATGGCCTGAACACTTTTCCCGCTCCATCAGTAAACAAAAAGAAATGCAGACACACACTTGTGATAAACTGTTATACATGCATTTGATGCAAGCCCATTTAATATAAAAGGGTCATAAAAATGAAGCACACAACATCAAGGTCCACTCTGTGAGTCATACTTTTGCCCTCCTTTGCTTCTTTAATATTTTGATTTCTCTTCGCTTCCTTTTCTTTCATTTCATTTCATAAATTGTGTTGTCATATTTCTCTTAGTCTTCTCTGATGCTGTAGTAGAAGCAGAGACAGGGATAACTCAGAGCTGGCAGAGTAACTTATAGCAAGTCGGTTGTGGATTTGTGACCAGCTTGAGCAGTCATGAGAGGACCTGAGTGGTCTCTCCTAAATGTTTTCTCAGACGTTCCAATGGTCTTTGAAAGATGGCAAAGCTGGGAATGAAGCAACATGTTGCAGATGCTCCTCTGGACTGCTCCATCAATGGAGTTGTAACAGCTGGGACAACCCAAACTGTTTTCTTTTTCTTCGTCTCCCTCCTTCTTTCCCTTGGCCCCGCTGTCAATTCATTTAACCCAGCAGAGATGACAGCAGAGTACATGGTGGGCCTCTGTTGTATATTCTACTAATCTATATGTCCAAGCTGAAATTGGTATCCTCCAAGCTGAAATTGGTATCCTACAATCCAACATAGGGTCAAAAAAAAAAAAAGGGGCCCATCCCAAGAACCTACCACAGGCCCAGTACACAGGGTGAAAATATAATCTTATGTGAGGGCACAGCAACTCTTCACGCACTGCTGATTAAAACAGAGCTGCGAACACCTATTGTACTGGCAGCATACTGTATGTGGGATACTCAAAAGATATCAAAGCCAATGGAGTCTGTTGCAGTTTTACT
>NW_027210682.1:0-85000 GCF_029030835.1 Brachyistius frenatus | reverse complement strand
GAAAATATAATACTGAACTTTCTTAACTCAATTTCCCTTTATCGCTGCACAATGATTATCACCTAGTTTATTGTACTTAAATAGATTTACATTTGGACTTAAAGTACTGGAGATACACTGAATTTTGAAATGCCTTGTCGAGCCACAGGAAGATGGGATGCCAGAATGTGGTTAAAAACAGCTTTGACTGGGAGGAAAATATCGGCATCCAATAACAATTGAGATATTCATCTTTGGAGTTTAGGGATTTCGTTTGGATGGATGCATGGCAAATTATTGCACCCTTTGCAATTTAATGGACAACCCAGAAGCCAGCCCTACAGCCATATGTGCTTTTATTCATGATTGATTTAGGGAGCCATAAAAAGTCATTCAATCCACACAGACATCAGGGTCCCAACCGGAGCTCCGGCCAAGGACACAGGCGGGGTCATTCAGCCACCTGGCATTGAGAATAAAAGACAGAAATCAACTTCAATCAGGTCTCTGTCATGATGTTTACATTTGCTTTGAAACGAGGCAGCATTATCACGCTTCTTTGTGAAAGTGAATAAACTGGTACATCATGCAGTTTTGTAGACCTATCTGTTTCCAATTGGAGATAAAAGTGAGCTTTTACCAGCCATTTGCAGATTGGAACCAGATGTTGTCCAAACTCAAAATGCAGCACAAAAAACAATAAGCCTAAAAAAAATGTCTGAGAAGCCAATGCCTCAAAAAATTTAACAACTTTGCTGAGTTGGGGGAATCATACTTAACATAGTGTGCAAGGACCAGAAAACTGTCAGTTAACCAGTGGATCTTTAACTGTAGAGAGGTCTCTTCACAGCACAGCTGGACAGGCAAGTGAGCCTTCAGGTAAAATAATGTACATCTCCCCCAAGACAGTAATACATAAAATGTATAGATATGTTGTTAGAAGCTTGTGGGAAGCAAAGGCAAATATTTCCCCAAGTGAGAAACTGAAGGAACAATCACATACAGAATGAAAAATAGCTCCAAGATAAACTGTATGATTTGTTTCTAGGCCTGTGCTTAACAAAGTCCAGGAGTTACTCCAGAGCAGTTCTTTCATTTGTAATTGATTGGACATAAAACCCATTAAGTGAGCCAAACACAAGGGGAAAACTGATGAGGACAGGCCACTAGGTCTCTGATGAAGAGTGCCTCTGATGTTTAGAAAAGTCTCTACCTATTAGCACTTGTTTGAAGCTCACATCAAACAAAATAAATGCCAAAAGTCACTATGCATTCTAGCTGAGAAGGCAACTGCAAAAATCAAATCTAAATTTAAAAAAAATGAAACTCAGAAACAGGAAAATAATGCATACAATATTAAAAATCTGCTGCACACACTGCTGATACACATGCAGAGAAACATGTTAAAATGTTATTGTATTTATCAAATTAAATCACTTTACATGTGTTGCATACTTAAATGTGTTGATGATAGCAATTCTTTCATGAAAATTTACCAATTATTAGGGCCTGAGCACCGAATATTATTATTTTTATCCTGAAAGTTTGAATGCATTTTTGGAGGCTTTATAATATTCAAAAACTCATGAAAGTTGGTACAAAAATCTCTCCCGGTGAAAAATTTCGTATTTTAGTGGAGTCGCGAGTGGCCACACCCACAATGACAAGTGACATTGTGTAAAGTTGGCAGTTTGGATTTTTACAAAAAGATGGATGACCATCTGTTGCAGTGGTGCTAACATGCAACGTAATTGCTGAGATGAATACCATTCCGACTATAGGTGGCGCCAGGCAGGAGTTTGGTGGTGCTCCTATGATAGCCACAGCAGTACATTTTTTTGTCTGATTTATATATAATTCTTAATTTTGTAATGTGTGAATACTGTGATTTGTCATTTGAAAAACGAATACATACACTAATGAAAAACCTTGGAATATTTTTTTTACTACAAAACAAAGACAAAACAGGTGACCTGATTTGGCCAATGAGCGCAGGACGCTGACTTCAACTTCCTACTAGCCTGAGCACGAGTTTTGGAAACCTTGCATTAACAAGTAGGTGTCTGATTCTGGTTCCTGTTTTAATCCATAAACGTCCACCTGTGGAAACTCAATCAATATCTGGATACGACACTGATTGTAAACCTGGCTCATGCGTGTGCTGTTAACAAGTCTTGTGCAGTTGTCACTGCACCGAACCAGGAAAGGTGGACATATTCCACTTGCCAGTGTTGCATGTTGATTCCATGGCTGGGACCATAGTCTTGATATTGTGATCAATACGTATGCAATCTCCGTGCAGCCCTCGCAGTTTTTAGTTTCATTGCTGGAAAAGATTTGTTTGTGATCATTGCGAATTATTGCTGTTTTGGAGTTATTTACCTTGGAAAAACGCTGTTAAAGTTGGTATATTGTTGAAAAATGTCAGAATTACAGCCAATGGTGTGACTGTCTGCTACTGTCTGCTAATTCATTGACAGCTTGTGCTAGCATATGCTGATCTGAAAGCTGTTGCGTGTCAGTCAAAGTTAGTTTGTATATTAAAGTCAGACTTCCTTAACGTCCTTCCCTCCTCTGGAAAGATCTGAAGATGGTTATGAAGTTGTTGCACTTAATTAATTGCTACACTGTTACCAGTGCGTGTTTAGTTTTTTTCTTTTTTGTAGCTGCAGATTTAAAAATTAAAGTTTGAGTAAAAGCAGATTCAACACAATGTGCTGTCTTCTTCTGCGGAATGACACCTGTGCTAAGGCAGAATAGTTATTGATGAATTGCATGTTGAGTCCAACGGTACAATGCCATACAACACAGTTCCTCCCATCTCCCTGGCCCAACTCCCTGCCCACCTCCGCATCTACTCCACTTCCCCCCCACCCCCACACACAACATCTCTTCTCACAGAGGATCCTTTGTGTAAAGGGGAAGCAGTGTGAAAGGAGAGAAGAAATGGGAGAGCAATGAATTTGTTCCATCCTCGTCTCTTCTCAATCCTGCTGAACAGACCCCTGTTTGACAGGAAACAATCTTTGGATGGAGTGATGGTTGTAAACCCTATTAATCCCTCAGCATTGCTGGAGCAATCATCAGGCAATGCCTCTCTCCCTAGGCCACATGATTTGAGTTGATTTACATTCCCATGCAAAGTAACCTACTTCGCATGCGGTGCCCTGTTTACTCCAAAGCATTTTACCACCTTTGTGCTTCCAGGAAAAACATAGACGACAGTATAAAGTATAAAAATTGCAAGAAAGTGTCAAACTCTCATTAGTGGTTTTATAGGAAAGCTTTGAGGCACATGGCCTGCAGTGTTGCACTTGGTGGCTGTGATCACACTCCAAGATTAAAAATGATGGTTTCAGGTCAATGATTCATACAAACTTAATTATGTTGCGCAACATACAGACTATAAAGAGTTCATAAAAAGTTTGAAGCATTAATGTTGAATAAAAGAATCATTAGGGTTCTTAACACATCCCACCCAAACCCACCCGCTCAAATGGAAGACTAAACACGTTTTGGGAATGACACATTTTTGTGACTGTCAATCGTTTAATTTCCTTTGTGTTTTGGGTGTATGTGTAAATCTTCCATCTTTGTCAATGCAGAATGTGAACACTGCTCAAAGTGCATTTAAGCAGTCACAGTGCTGGGAACAAGGTTGAGTTAGGGAGGTGGAGCTCTCAGGACCACCCTACATTTCTAAAGCACCATATACAGGAAGTCCACCCCCCAAACCTCAAATGGGTTGGGGTACAGTGTGGTCGTACGGTGCCCAGCTGTTCCAATTTTCCCCCTTAGAGTTGAACTGAAGCAACATGTGGGTTTAATGGAGACTTCTAAATAGGTCGCATTTATCTGCTCTCTTGTGTTCTACAGCAGTGAAATAACCTCCTGCATAATGTTCCTTTGTTTCTTTACAAAATGCACCAAATTAAAAATACATCCTTCATCTGGAAATTACATTTAACTGTATTTGTTGCTGACTTAAAGCTGACCGATGGAACCCCCTGTGCAATATTCAAGATTTGTTCTTTTTAAAAAAAGTAATGAATTATGAAACACGACGCTGATCCAGAATTTGTCCTGCAATCACATCCAAGAATGTTCAGATTTCAGCCATAGCTGCCCAATACTAGTCTGCTCTAGGCACAGTAACAGCTCTATAATGCTCTATTCATGCCCATTTCCTTTCATTCTCCTCACAGTCTGGTTCCCTTCCACCCTTGCCCCCTTCCACCTTCTTTCTTTTCCACCATCAGGCACAACACTCTCCCTCAAACTGTCCCCCATCCTTTGCCCATTAGATTATTTTATTACTTTCCAAAATAGTGTCATTTGATGATAATGACAAAAAGAGCCACAAAAGTCACCTAACATACAAGTGTGAGTGTGCAAAAATAAAAATGGAAATTGGTTATATGACTCACAGGGTCTTATATTCAGCAGTCTTTTCATTCACTCCTGTCCTGCCCTTGAAACCATTTTATAGCTTCTACTTGTGCGTCTCTGTTTTAAATCAGCTTGGCTGGCAGTGCTGCCATTTTAACAATGATGTGCAGCTTTCTCTTGCTGCTTCCCTGTTCTGGGGTCTACACTGCAACATGAGAATAGCTTCCACATGTTCTCAATACAGGAAAAAGATGAGAACAATAGATGAATGGAGAGGGGAAAGTCTCAAAGATCCAAAAAATGATGCAGCATCTGAATCTCACTGAGTTACTGTTGTTTAGTAACTAAACATGTTGAACATAACTGCGGCATCCAATGTTTGAGTCCCGATTTTTCTAATTTTTCCCTCCTCTCGTTTCCTTTCAGTTCTATAATGACGTCAGAAAATATACCTACAAAAAACTCAAAAGAGGACAGTAGTTGCAGTCAACTTGAATTTATCATAATTGTTTACAAAAGCAACATGATTCCATAGAGAAAATCCATATAAGTCTCCTCCTAAAATACTCCTACAGCATAATCCACTTCTCTTCTATCTATATGTATGCTTATCATCTTCTGACCACCGACACATTCTTCACAATGCGGCCAAATAACCTGCATGAATCAGTTGTTTTTGTTGGCTGCATGCAGCAATTGTAAGCAACTACAGCAACACCCCATCTGTGATAATTATTTATTTAAGAGAAAAATAGCAGCATCATTAGAGCCTGACCGATACTAGAAATTTGGGGCCGATACTGAGGTAAGTAAAAGTATTCCGATAATGATACATCAGCCAAAATGTGGTTGTCTAACACTTGTGACAAAGAAGGTGCATTGACACCGTGAACTGGGAATATGAAAATTATAAACAACTACAAATAAGAAAAAACAAACAAACAACAATTTAGAAATTTCCCCTAGCATCCTTTCCTGCATTATGTTTTGTTAAAAAAAAAAAAATCATACTAGATAACACGTCTGCCGATACTGATATCTGAGACAACAATATCGGCCAATAAAATGAGCCAATCAATTAATAGGTTAAGCTCTATTAATTATGAAATCTCTGCTGAAGGGCACCTCTTAAGACATATTTATAACAATGGACCACCCACCATCATTGAATTTATTTCTGCCGATGCAATTTCAGTTCCGATAAAAATATTTTCACAAAATAGCATAAGGAACCTGTATTTCTGTTTCCGTGCAGCAGAAACTCAAGCTGTATATTTGACCTCATCAATTGTTTTCCTGGGAAAAACGGTGGAACCAATCAAAAAGTTTAGCAGCCATATGTGGAATAGTAAATGTCTTTTGGTAGTGCTGCTGGTTGATACAGTATGCAAGAGCTCCTCAGTTCACTTAAAAAAACCACTGTGAAACGGTCACAGTTTGTGTGCGGAGAGATGGGCGGCAGTTGATATAGTTGTCATGGGAGTTCATATTAACGACCTTTTGTCTGCCTTGTATTATAAAGAATGTTGTAGCTGAAGAAAACCAGGCACGCCTAACTGACAACAGAGGCGTCTATAGGATGAAGTTATCTCATGGAATTCATTATGATATCCCTCTTGTAAAATACTAAAGGTTAGGCCGAGAAAGAGTTAGTATGAATAATAAAACGTTAGTATGAATAATCTCCTCTATAGGGTCTACACGTAAAGTAACATAATTCCCCTGGACCACGTGTGTGCCGTATTCCCTGCTGGGAAATAAATTGCATTGCTACTGTACATCAAGCTGTTTCGAATCTACTCCTCTGCCTCTCCCCCGAGCAGTCAGTAAAGTGGCAAAAGCACATAGTCCTGAAAAAAAATCTGCGCAGACTCAGTGTTAAATACATTATTGACGATGTTGCATGGGTGAAAAAGCCTTTGAGAGTAACAGGGAAAGTCACGATATCAGAGCCTGGTATTGTTATCTGTCTGGTTTATGGTAACAGTCGGTGAGTTTTGTAGCTACACAGCGGCGATTTTTCTCTCAGTGCTGCTGACGCAATGTGGAAACACTGAATGTGCCTTTGGTGACCATCAATATCTCAGTGTATGACGTGAAACAACATGCACCCCAATGTTTGAAATCTGCCAGTAAAGGTTGAAATGCCGTAAATTGGTAGTTGGTCCGTTCAGGTTCCATTTAGGTAGAAAACTATATTTCCTATTTCTTATGTCAACACTTGGGCATTGCAACCAAGGCATTTCAACACCTCCATATGCTAGCATTATGTAATGGTAGTTTGACATGATTTTTGTTAAACTGTATGGAGATTGGAGGTGGTACAGTGGTGCAGTGGTTAGCATTGTCGCCTCACAGCAAAAAGGTTCTGGGTTTTAATCCGGTCCTGGGCCTTTCTGTGCAGAGTTTGCATGTTCTCCCTGTGCCTGCGTGGGTTCTCTCCGGGTACTCCGGCTTCCTCCCACCATCCAAAAACATGCACCTCAGGTTAATTGGTGGTTCTACAAATTGCCCCTAGGTGTGAATGAGAGCATGAATGGTCTTTGTTTCCATCTGTCTCTACATGTTGGCCCTGTGATAGACTGGCGACCGGTTCATGGTGTACCCTGCCTTCGCCCAATGTGAGCTGGGATAGGCTCCTTCCTCTGTATTAAACATACCCCACACAAATATACAGAAACAGTACTTCAGCTCAGGTAACGTCAAAACGTCGACCACACGGGCAATTTGACTGATTTCACATCTAATGCAGTGAAGGAAAAGAAACCTTTCACAGCAGGTGGGAGTTGAGCCTGGATCATGGGATCCCGTCTGTAGTATGAAGCTGATTCAGCAAAGACCGACGCCATAAATGTGTCAGTCTCTTTTTTAGTCATTCTCAGCACGAGTCGCTTCACTATGAGGGAGGCTAAGATTTGCTTTCAGTAACAAGTAGAGCTCAGCTGGCCTCAGAGCGATTATGTAATGCAGTAGTCCTGCCATATTCCACACCCTCAGGGCTGTAATGTGCATCTCTTGTATTGAATTAGGAGAAGAGAACATATGGATGGAAATCACTGAAACCTTTAGGTTGATGTTCCAGCCTTTCATATATTTGGAATGCAATTAATCACTTTGTATAGAATAAAATAAAATGTATGGATTTAGAAATACATGGTTTTCTCTACAGTGTCACTGCTGCATATGCTTTCAGTTATTTTGAAAGTCCATTGATAGCAACTAATTGAAGATGGAGAGGTTTTTTCAGGTTTAAAGATTTGCTGGCTTTGACCACAGCTTTAGAATCAACCGGCACTCTGCTGCACTGCTGTGAATGATTCAGCTCAACACTGACCCATTGTTGTAAAATAAAAAAACATTTGGTACCACTTACTTTTGAGAGCTTCCTCAAGTATCTGAAGCTCCAAAAACAGACGTGAGATTATAATCCTGATAATGTTTTGAGGGAGTATTTATCTGATAGGCCTTTAGAACAGGGCAGGGTGAGGAAGTAAACACATCTTCAATTCATTCTCATGTCTGAAACATAAACTGTGTCCTGTGGTATTACTAGTTAATACCACTTGTACCAGCCTGTCACAATTATTATATAATTGTCTGATCGCGATTGTTTAACTGTCTGACTGCAATAATTTTGCATAATCGTCAGAATCATTTCCATTCACCTGTATAAAAACAGCTGTAAGAGACTGACAGATATTTCATATTTCCATGTCATTTTCCAGTGTTTGTGATTTTACTGGCGCTCTTTTAATCATCTCGTTGTGCTCCCTTCTCCTGCTTTGGTTTAATTGCGCGCGCGTAGAGAATCAGTTGATTTACCTTGAGGTGCTTAACTTCTGAAATTCGACTGACTGCTTTTCGATGAGCATTTAATGTCATTAACAGCATGGATTTAGTTGCAAAGCCAAACACCCCCACACCACTGTGGGCAAATTTTTGTTTTAAACTAAATGAAAAAGGTGGAGGTGGCGATTTGTCGGATTTACAGAAATAAGGTGACGGTTAAAGATGCTATTTATATGTTCCAGTGTTCAGTGCCAATAAATGGCTCTTTTTTTTGTTACATATATGTATGTTACTAGGCTTATACTTTTATGGTGGCATCAAACATTTCTCTGTAGGACAATTTATTGTATGCTAAAATTTCAAGATTGTGACAGCCCTAGTATTCAAATAAAATCTTGCAATTCAACCACGGCTCTTGCTAAGTTTTTGCTTCTCCCTGCCCACTATAATGTAAACTACACTTTAGAGGTGGGTGATATGGCCCTAAAATAATATGCACTTTTATTTCGTAACGAGTCGAGTAGTTCACCTGAGCATCTGCTGCTGCTGTGTGTGTGTGTGTGTGTGTGTGTGTGTGTGTGTGTGTGTGTGTGTGTGTGTGTGTGTGTGTGTGTGTGTGTGTGTGTGTGTGTGTGTGTGTGTGTGTGTGTGTGTGTGAAGCGTGGTGGAGCTTCCCGGTGGGAAGCACACAGCGAGGACAGAGGAGGAACGGACGGAAACTAATTCAATCAATTAAACACACACTGAGCTGAAAACCTGAAGAATACATCGACTCTCAACCATGCTTGTTGCTCGATAAGCTACAAACGTATTTCATACGGCTCTGCTGCATAACAGTATGAAGCCATTACGTCAACATGTCAGGAAATTGCCATTATGACGATATTATTTTTTTTTATATCATCTGAAGAATTATACCTGTATTATTGTGAACGATATGACATGGCACACCCCTGCCACAATTAACCAGTGTGCAGTGCAAATTGCTTACAGATTCATACACTGTCACATATTTCTGTACCTTAGTTTAATTGTTGTGGTTTCTCACATACTGTGCATTTGTCTCCGTTTGAACGCACATGCTGGCGAGACCCATGCCATAAAACTTCAGAAAACCACAGAAAATTCTAACTTAACTCTCAACAGTATGGCACTGAACAATTACTTTGAGAGCTACTGTTTAGTGATTCATTCACCTACAGGAAGCTGGTACACATAATGCTCTTTTAATGACAGTCTGCAGACAGTCTGCTGCTGGATTTGTGACGGGCACACTGCTGCAGAAATAGTTGGATACCAGACATTAGTATAGTTGCCAGATATTTCTCATTTAGCTCTTTCTCATTATATAAAATATAAGTATTAATAAGTAAAAGATTTTTCTTGATAAAATACTGGAAAAGTAATAAACATAACATCCATCATCTGAGCCCACTCATCCTGTGCTGGAACTTCTCCTACTTCATAATGGGTAGAAGGTGGGGTGGACAGAAAACCATTTAATCTCACCTGCAGTTTTAGAGTTTACCTGCATTGGACTATGGGAGAAAAGCAGAGCATAAAGAATAAGAGGAGAACATGCAAACTCTACACACAAATTAAAAAAAGAACACAGTGGATTAAACACTGGGAGTTTGTCTTGTGAGGTTGCAGTGTCAGTTGATGCACAGCCCCATAGTAAATATAAATTAGGATTAATCACACCAAAAAAATGTGGCTAAAATAAAGACAGTCAGGTGTACTCCGATTGGACGCCAATTAAAACTGTGATGGCAAGATAATAAATAACAGTAATCATGAATTTAATTGAATCTCCCAGAATACTCTCTCTCAGTACGAGCAAAAAACATTAATGTGCCCTGGCCTCTACTGGCCTAATAGGTGCACAACATTTAATTTACTGAGCTAACTAGGTTGGTCAATAAAACCCCTACATCGGCAGACAACTCTTTAAATTACAATTAGTATGCTGACGGTGACTGATGTGTCAGTAGTTTCACTGGCACTGCTCCATTGTGGTTTAAACATATCCTACTTAAAAATCTTGCTGTATTAACAGCATGTTGCCTGATAATAAAAAAAAAAAACATGAATAAAATGTTTTTCTCCTCTGATCCGCAGTTAAGTTTTTTTCTAGGGTGTAATACAAAGTTTTCCCAGAAATATAAAGTGATTCTTGGACACACATAAAAGTAATACGTCACTCTGATGACTGGAAGTCCGTGAGGAGAGCAAAAATAATCAAATCCACAGAACTTTAGATTGTCATGATCAAATAACTCTAAAACAGATTGAACAAATCATTCAAGTTGTTTTCTCTTTTTCATGGTTGGTTGTAGTGCCAAAGAAAAGGAGACAAAAGTAATAGCACAACAGCAGCTGACAGGCAGTTTAAAGGCAGAATGTAAAATTCGATATGGTGATTTACTTACTAATTAATACAATATTTGTGAAATAAGAGCTTTGGTTTGCATAACATCACAATGTGATAGACCCACATGATCAAAATTTGACATGCATATCCACATCTCCACTGATGCAGGGAGCGGTTCTCACTAGAGATTACATAAAGCTAATGAATCATAAAATGAAGTTTTTACTTCAAACTGTAGAGCTGGACTTTTAATACAATTTAAGCTCCTTTACGTTCAAGCTCTTGCCAAACAAGTTCACTCAATGCTGATAAAACCTATCACTGACAGATAAATACCTCTGTATTTCAGAATATAACATTTTGACTATCAATCTGTGCTGTGTGAGCTGAGACATACTGTACCTGTTCAGATGAATTCATACTGGCCATGCGTCATGGGCAGAGGATGCACGGCAGACATTTACACTGGCCGAGCTGGCACACCTCAGGTTTAGCTTTATGCTAACTTGAATGGGGATTCAATAATTCAATCGTGCCTCTATTATAGACATCTTATATGATGGTGAAAGGGGTTGTAAACCTCCAAAAAAGTATCTGCCATTTTACAGCCACAACAGGATGGAGTAGGTAACGGCAAAGCCTATGACATAAGCACGGGTGAACCAAGCGGAAACCAGCAGTGATGTCACCCAATGGTTTGTGAACGGCTCGAGTTCAGAATTTGGCCAGCGCCATCTTTCTAGTTTGGAGCGGTTTGGAGCTGGTAGTGACCATATTGGGGTGAGCAGGGATCTAATTCCATCTGATTAGAAACCCGGCGATACTACGTCCCACCTACTGATAGCTGTAACCTGATTGCGCCACAGGCCTGTGATTCAAACAGACATCCCCCCCCCCAAAAAAAAAAAAAAAAAAAAAAAACGGCTTTTTGAGGCTTATTTTATAATTAATGACGGGATTATTTTCAGATGGACAGCCAGAACACAAATCTGGGCGAGAGAATCTAGTGAATGACATGCAGAAAAAATGCAGAGAATTTTTTTTGACAGAGCGTTTTATCAGAGAAGTTGAATGGGAGTCAATGGAGGTGGAGGCTTTTTTTGAACCACCCTCTAGCAGAACCCGGTTAAATTACAGCTTAAGGCACTTCTGCATTGGCCTTATTTAAAAGATTCCTCCAGCTCCGCTGTCACAAGGACAGATACAGGAGATCATTCCTGCCGACCGCAATAAGACTGTACAGTAACTCACCTCTGGCAAAATAAGACTGTACAATAACTGTACAATAACTCACCTCTGGCAAAATCCATCACATAACAATAACACTGTTGACTGTGTTTCTTGGTTGTTTGTATATAATATATATATAAATATATACTGTACTGTATCTACTGTATATACTGTGCATTTTATATTTATATTTAATATTTTGTAATGCTATTTTACTGCTATTTTATTGCTTTTCTATTATTATCTTATTGCTTCTGTATGCTGCTGTAGCGAAAAAAATGTCCCCTCGGGGATTAATAAAGTAACTAACTACCTGCCTACCTACCTTATTTTTTTGAGCCAGAAGCTACGCCCACTTTTATATACAGTCTGTGGTGTAATCACTCTCACTGGCAGAGGGGGGGAGACACATTTTAAACTGCAGGTTTAAAGTACTATGATAATTCTGTTGGTGCAAAGTCTGTACTTTTGTCAGCCCCATAGGGAGGGGATTTAAAATAGAATAATTTAAATAGACTGTAACTTGTCAATGAGATAAATAGAAGATAAAAGTTGCCTGACAACGCCACCTAGTTTGGGGAGTCTAGGTCTCCATAAAAACACAGGCTCTTTTACAATTGGTGGGAGAGCAGCAGGGATCACCAATACATAATTTTAAAAATGGTAAAAAATGTTTTATTTACAATCTAAAACCCATAAAATACTATAAAATAACTGCAATTAAGTTGTTAAAAGTCCAGTGGAAGAAAAGAACAAGTTAAAAAGAGTTAAATGTTCAGTCAAAAAGGGACCCACTACAAAATTAAAAAGAGTTCAACACCAGGTAAAAGCCTGCCACCGGGAGGGGAGTCAGGGTCCGGCTGGTTCCTCTGGTTCAGCCACTTGTCCTCTCCAGATCTCCTCCAACCACCATTAACACCACCGCCTGTCGTCTTTACGTCCTCCTCCCGTCCGTGGCCACTTCTCCTGGTGCTCTTCTCTGTAAGAACTGTTGGAGTGGAGGGAAGCAAAAAAAACATTCAAAACAAACAAACCTGCTGTAACGTAATGGTAACTTGTGGAAGCGCCAGGTCAGATATTAAAACAAAACATGGCGCAGAGAGCTGCATTCAATATTTCTATTTATTCAGAAGACGTCAGTTGAGTAGTTGGTCCATCAATGTGGTCCAGTTTTGAACTGAATAAAGGCTATAGCTCTGCTTTTGTTCTCCTTTCAATCCAAAAGATCCATGTTTTTTCAAATGTTAATAGTATGCTACGGTTTCTCACTTCTTTTAGTCTGGATGTGGCGTAAAGGGGCTGCAAAATAAGACTTTTAAAAATGCGTTATAATTCCTTCAAATAGCCTCTGAGGTTTTCTCATAAGGCAGTGCCTCTGCTGGGCAATTTTCTTGTGAATTATTTATTTTGTGTTGCTGTTGTATTTACTGTGGCTCTTTGAATGACCAACGAGATCTCGGGCAGCTGGGTCAACCTCAGTGTCACAGCATCAAACACTGTTGCACCACTGCAACATCTTAGGTAGTGCTCACTAACAGCACGTCTGACCACAGCTATATATATTAGTACTACTTTAACATTATGCCATGATTAATAGGGTTTGGCCTGGGCCAGAATTGTGATCACCCCCCCCCCCCTTCCCTCTGTACACAGCGACAGCAGGGCCCACCCAACAACTGACTGTACAAACCTTTTCCTTCAAACAAATATTCGAAACATATTTTCACCAGTGAGAGAGTTGAGGCTTTGGGGCATTTCAATGTCATTTGTCATCGCCATTTCGACAGTCTCAACAGCTTTAGGCACCAGTAGTCATTTAACTGCAGTACTGCACTAACCAACACTGCGTCATGCTGATAAAGGACAATACAGATACTTCACAGCCTCACAGGATACTTACTGTAAGTTGATGACTCATTGTAGAGGGTGTAACATTATGTAATCACTGTAATGTAAATCAAGAGCCAGGTAAATCAACTCACTGACCCTCTATAATAAAGAGAAATGAAAAACTTGCACATATAGTTCTTGGTCAGCAGTCCCACTGCTGTCATGTATGACCCACTGCTGGCATGTATGATGCAATGCATACCCCAGCAGAGCAGGACAAGTATATAGTTGGCAGATACATGTATGCAGCTGTGCTCTAAAACAAGGTCCTCTTTTGTTTCATATCTTCTGCAGTCATGCCAGCAATGTAACTCACATGTTAGCTGCCTGTGCTCTACAGCTAGCTGTCTTCCTCTACTGGAACATTTTATGAATGAACAATGAAGTAGTACAAAGACTGATATATTCCCAAGAATAAGTGAGAGGATCCATAAAGATCTCAAATGTAATCCTGGGACATAAGGACTAGATGGTTTTATGACCTCTGCATGGTGATAAAACTGCACAAGCAACATTTTTTGTGTTTCTGAGGAGCCTTGAACATCATCCTCCCAGCAGTTTTGCTGTAGAAAGTTAAAACAAATATGTCAGAGCGTTGACCGCTAACCCTTTAAGTTCACCACAGAGAACACAGTATGCTTTCTTTGTTGAATATGTGGAGAAACCACTGTTACATATACACTGATTTGCTGTTTGTTTCACTGTCCATTAAAGTTATGACTGTTTGAAAGGAAGACATTTTCTACTCTGAGCCCTATCAGGTTGTCTTGTTCCTCTCGGAAAAGTTTTACATTTTTCCCACAACCCATCATATTCAACTCAAAGTTTAACTTCCTGTATGGTAGTAATTAGACTTTAGCAAAGTAAGTATTTTCTTTGATTATAAAAGACAAATTCACATGCAGGCTTTCACAAAGGTTAATTATGTATAGTATATTAAATTAAAGAAATGCAGTACTCAAGAGTACTGGATGGTCATTGTGTTTCTCTCATGAAATATGGCATTTTAATGTCACATTCTGGTTTAAAACCCCAGTGTACTTCCTTGGGCAAATTCCCCTTGTAGCTTATGGCAGATCAGCAGCTGGGTGAAGAGACCAGATGGATCGCTGGAGTGACAGCCAGCAAAACACTCACGGAAAGCTCGGCAAGTCTCCATGACTGCACAGAAATGAAAAAAACAAAAACAAACATGCACACTGACACACCGAGCCAATGTCAGATTAAGACACATAATTAACATGTGTGCGCCTGTGATGCACACACAAACACAAATCACACAAGCTGGTATTACTGTAAGGACATTCAGTGATATAATACATGGAGACACTTCCTTACCATGGCGTGGCTCTAAACCTGACTTTTACTCTGATGTCAGTGCGTTTTCTTTCAAAATTCCTCTTGAAGACTTGTTGAACACATGCACACACTTTTCTCTGAGACAAACTGACTGCTGGTTTCTTC
Organism: Brachyistius frenatus; assembly: GCF_029030835.1. NCBI lineage: Eukaryota > Metazoa > Chordata > Actinopteri > Embiotocidae > Brachyistius > Brachyistius frenatus. The sequence continues at coordinate 69,885 of NW_027210682.1, read as the reverse complement.
TCATACTGCATGTGCTGATAAATTGTAAAATATCTGCAGGAAGTCGGCACAAAAAAATAAAATAAACAAAATGGACATTGAGTTTATTAACGGTCAAAGAAACTTGCCTCATTATTTGAACACACGTACAAGCACACAGCAGTGAGCAGTGACGCAAGCGCAGCCCATAAAGACTGTGTGGACTCAGCCAACTCCAGGCAGACCACATGCTGTGCAGTTTTATTAGTGATGGGAGAACATGACTTCATATTAACAACTCGTCATGCAGAAATAGCTTGTGTATACTCAGTCACTGGGATCGGAGCTAAAGTTATGTTGAACTTGACATAAAATGTTTAGTGTTCAGTCATGATGTTGTAACCCTTGTTTGAATATGTTTAATGTAGCCACTGTGCATATCATTGTATTGCAATGCACTCTATGCTGGTTCCAGTTAATTGCTCTAAACCCAGAGCATTTGAAGCACAAAATTAAAAAAAGAGAAAAAGAAACGTAGCTGAATTCAGTGCAGAACAAATGAGCACCAGCTTTGAGAGTGTGTGTGACATGTTCACATTAAATACCAAATGTTACCCTGAGGAAGTGACTTAGTCATGATAATTGGAAGCAAACTTCAAAACAAATGCATGGACTTCAAAAAGAGACCCTCCCTCTGCTTCCTCTGGACGTAATGAACATCCTTCACACTCCTCGGGCACAATGTGACATTCATACCAATCACTCTGCCACGAAAACATTTGCGCTGTTTCACTTTCTTTCCACTATTTTAACCGTCCACTGGTGCATTTTTATTTTGTATTATTTCAAGGTTTTCCATAAAGACTGATTGTAATAGCATGCACACAGCGTCAAACATTGTGTGACCTTGCAAAAAGGAAATAATCAGTGACTCGGTAAAAGAAAACAAAACTTAGGGCACTGTAAATGTACGCAGTTGAGAGCAATTTTCAGACAGTGCTAAATCGTTAGGGAATCTGAGAGCAATGGACAAAGATCCAAAGGCTACAAGATTGCTTGTCAACATGATAACGAAAAACGGCATCAGCAGCAACAGTTCATAGTGCACCACAAAAAAACAAAAAAAAGGATGTGTCTGTAAGTTGTTCCTGTGCTGTGCAGTCTAGTTGTGACAAATGAGGGGACATTGAGTGGAATCCAGGTGACACTCTTTGGCTGACTGCCTTTTCTCTGCCCACCCAGGGGAGTAATTTCACACCGTTGAGAGGCTCCTGCACACATTTTTCAAACAGAGGAAAGAAGCAGCAGAGTCAATGGTCGCATTTGATTTCCCACGTGTGTACCTGATGATGGGTCCGGTTTGGAGAACTTTCACGGATTATAGAGCTCTGGAGTTTTCTGAACACAGCTTCACAAGGTGAAATCAACTCTCTGGGCTAAAAGCAGATAGAAAGGACATCTGGTATGTTAGTTTAAAAATGAATCTCAAAAGCCCTTGTTTTTTTTTGTTTTTGCCCTTTCGTTTTGCTCTTCCACTTCTCTCCTCTGACGGTGTGGGAAAAGTGGGAGGGAGAAAACAGAATACACAGCAGAAGTCTCTGGCATGGGGATGACATCAACTCTTTTTTTCTTGGGGAATTCTCATAGGGATTATCTTTGGTTCCTCTATTTTTTGACAGGTCGATTGAACAGCACTAGCTTGTTTTCTCTCCTTAGATAGAACCCGGAGCAATGGAAAATACTTTGTCTGGTTGTCATCAAAGACCAATATAATCCCCTGTGCTGAAATTTATAGAACTACTGACACAAGAAAGCAAAGAAAAAGCTAGTGGACATGAGAGGAATTCAAGAACAAACACCAGCAGAAAAGACATCTATGCATGTATGGTGTATACCAACAAATGAGACTGTCAGAGTTTATTTTGACATATTTGTTTTTTACCACATTTACATGACAAATCATACACTAGCTCTACCTTATGATTAAAGCTCTACTGTTATGCAACAATAAAAACTTCTGCTGACCAGAGAAAATTGCAGTTTGGAGACTGTAAAGTAGCTGCCTCAGAGCCTGCATATACCACCCTCATTATATGGGGGAATGCCCTGGAGCTGTTGGAAATGAGGCGGTGTTAGAATACTTTAAACGTTCACTTTAACTACTCACCACGGCTTTGCCTCCCACACTGATATTTGTTCCCATGTGAATTTATATCCATCAGCGTTTGAGGTAATGGAGCAGAGGAGAAAAACCAGGGGGCACCATGTTGGACAGATTGGACAGAAGTTCCTGTTTGCTAAGGGTCCAAAGTCAAACACAAAAACTTTGAACTTGCACACTGGATACAAGCAAAGTGGTGCTACAATTAGAAATAATCATAATAAGTTGGGGGGGGAAATGGAATTGTTCTTGATTAACATAAATATGTTTTAAATAATTTTAAGGATCCTAATATGAATGCAAAAATAATGTCTATGATGTTTGTGGTCACCATATAAATAAGAATCAGTTATTCCTCAATAAAACATACTTTACAGAAGATGAAAAACAACAAACGCAACAGTTATCTTTGGCATAAATTTCTCTTGACGCCTGCTAGATTACTAAAACTCCATAAGCTTCCATCGCCAACATATTTTCTGATGTTTATTGATTTGGAAGAAAAACACAATGATATTGTAGCACACATAGAATTCATGCACAATCCATAAACCTGTCTCTGTGTGACAGGGTTCATTTTTTATTGGTTGCATAATCTATGTATAAAACATAACTAAATCACCATGCACCACCCTCCACCCTCCTCCATCACCTTCTACTGCAGACCAGCAGTCCCGTAAAAGGTCAGGCAGAGTACCAGAGAAAGTTTACTTCCACAGTTATCAGAGTTTGTGACTATTCAAAGAAAGTGTAAAGCAGGTCAAAGGTCAAAGACAATCAGTATCCTTCAGCAAAGGTGGCAAAGTGTCAGACTTGAATCAATATTGACTTTCTCTGTGTACCTACATCCTTCCTACTGGGAGACCTGAGACAGACAATATAAGGACAGCAGATTTCTCTGGGCCTTTCATCTCCCCTTACATGGCCAAGGGTGTTAATGAAAGGAGGAAAGACTCAGAAGACTTTTGAAGTGAGAAAACTTCAGCCAAACTTCATGAAAGGTTTCAGAAAAAGAAGAATGAGTAAATCCACTTTTCCACCTGACAAGTTATATATATATATTTTTCAAATAAATGCTTGTCTCTTGGTAAAAAATTACTTTGAGGAGAGGGTTGTCACAGTGTAGACACACACTTGTTCCTCATAGCAAACGTTAGGTTGTCTTCTTGCTGTCTCTGATAGGTGTGTTTGAACAGGCAAATGACAGCACAATGGAATCACTGACATCCTGTGGGTTACATGGCACATAACAGTAGGAGGCAGACAGCTATTTCATCCCTTCCTTGGCTGATTTACCATGGGCATTAGATTCCCACAGATACGAGTCTTCAGGTATGATGGTGACACCATTTTCACTCGCTGCAGGTCCAAACGCAGGAATAACCACACTCAAATTAAACTGTTACACCTGGACACCCTCGCTTTTTCACCCACACAGCAACAGGCTGGAGACGTTTCTGCTTAGTGTAGGCCTTATTGAGCTATGATTGGCTGGTCACATTGACCTTAGCACATCATCAATCACCGCCGCCTCCAGGTGCTCCAGTTTTTTTCTTCCCCTTATTAGTCTCTCAAGGGCCAATGTTGTGATGGATTTCACCACGGGGATAATGTCTCTACTGGGGCTGGTAATGGGGTGGGACCACCCCCACATTCAGATACTGAGACTTAAGAAACATAAAAAAAACGTAGAGAGATCAAGAAGAGGAGGGAGAGAGGGTTAAACAATAGACCATTTAGGGCTGTATGTGTTATTATACATCAGGGACAGATGCCCTCCACTGACTAAGATGTTTGTCAGCCCACTCAACAAGGAACGCGCCATTCTGTACTGAGGATTACTGCATCCACCTCCTTTATTGCCTACCAAAAGCATGTAAAGACTGAAAGAAAGATACATGCAGTAAATTCATCCAAGATAAGATATCTTCTCTGCTCCATTTGGTATTCAACATGTAATTTATCAATACACTTTAAACAGCAGGTGGGGCTGTCTGTACAGTTAATGAGCCCAGAACCAGGCTTTTTTTTTTCTTCAAATGGAATAGATAATGTCTGCTGTCTGAACTTACTACATGTTTGGAGAAAAAACATATCTTTATAACACACCATAAATATACCTTCATTTATATTTTTGTATAAATCAGTGTGTCAAAATGACATTTGCATGTCTCTGAAAAGTGTTCCAAGAAAAGATCAAGTTTCTGTGTGGAAACTGGGCCATTGATACGAAAAAGTGTCAGTGAATTCTACAGTTTAACACTGGAATATATTAATGTAAAATCCCTGAAAAACAAGATTAAAGGCGACATTTAAAAATTCCTCAGTCAGTATCTTTGTGACCCTGATATGACTGTTGATGCATCATGTGGATACATTTTTGTTTCCCTTTTTTCCCTCATGCATTTTAGCATTTAAGTGCAGTATGTATTCAGGTGCAGTTTAATCCAGTGAACAGCAGATAGCACTATTGGACACATCATGCTCTACTTGGACTTCTCCCTGCTACACAAACTTGCACTTGAGCACAGAGGTGGGTTGAAAGGGGTAGGTTGATGCAGTCACTGCTCTCTGGGTGTTCATAATGTGCATGTACTCCTGTCTCTCTCCTGACCTTTTATACCATAACATCATATTTCCTGTTTAAAATTCCCACTCTTTAAATAATATTAAGCACATTATGTATATTCCGAACGGTTTCTGCAGTTCATGTCTGCTCTCACAGGAATGTAATTCACAGAACATCAAAGAGGCATGAAAACAAAAGGGGGCTTGGTTGGGAGGGGGTGTGTATACTTAGCCAGTATACTGACAAACATCCACTATGTGGGGCATTGCATAATGCTGAACTGGGGTGAATCATTAGATGGATGCATGTGTGCTGCAACAATGCTGCAAGAAAATCAGAGTGTGATGGCATACACTGAAGATGTGAACCAACAGATCCTCAGATGTTTTTTTTATTGGTTAGGTTTCAGGCTTTTGAACGGTGCAACTCAGAAATGCAGATTTTTGTTTTTCTGTTTTTCACAGAAACACAATTTTTTTTGATAAACCCTGAGTTCTGGCAGTGATGGAAACTACAGCTACTCAAGTACTCTAATTAAGTACAATTTTAAGGTGATTGTACTTTACTTATGTATTTCCATTTTATGCTACCTGTAATGCTGTTTCTATTGGAAATGTATACTTTTTATACTTCACTACATTTTATTTCACAGTTATAGTGACCAGTTATACAAACAAAACATATAGTTAGTTTATTAAACATGATGCAATGATATGATGTAATAGACATAGTTTTGGCAGGTTAAGGAGAGACAAAGTAAACAAAGTTATACTGTAGCTTACAAGCCATGGATACAAAGTATGTTGTTTCGGGTAGTATGGAAGACGGAAGGAGGGACCACGCCAGTCGATCAGCTAACAGGCAAACCTGCCTGCAAAAGGATGTCTGCATTGCACTTTTCTCTCGTGAATGATTGTTTGGTTATTTGTTCAAGTTGAGGTTAAGGACAAGAAGTTTGTTTTTAGTAGGCTGCCGTCTGGCTGGTAGTCAGTGTTACCGTCTGCTAAAGCTGGGCAGTATGACCCAAAAAAATTGTATCACTGTTTTCTTTTCTTTTCTTTTCTGTTTTTTTTTTTTTTTTTTTTTTTTTGCATGACAGGGCCATCATATGGGTTTATAGTCACTTATTCTGTGTCAGGACTACATAGACTATAATAACAATTTAATATTGTCCTGCATATATTTCCACACTTAAATATAAACTTGTGTGACTTATCATTTATTTGACTTGCTATTTTGCAAAATACACAGACAATACATTGCTCCACCTTTCTGTCCAGCCTTTCTCTTAACACTACACTGGACCGAAGTGCTCACTTAAGGGTATACTCCCTCTTGTAGCATAAGCCCTGTTGCAGTGTGAGTTGTGGGTTATTAATTGTTGTGTTTTGAAGTTATAAGTAAGAAGGGTATGCAAATAATAGGCCTTCCCTCATACACTCTTCACGATGATAGTGGTAAAATGGTAAATATCTGGACACAACTTCAGTTTTGTGGATATGCACATATATAATACCACCCCTTAATGAGGTATTATTGGATTTGTATCAGCTGTGCACCCATATGACGGTGCATGAATAATTCACATGATATGTGAAATTAATACTGGTATAGTGGATGAACCAGTACACTGCCTAGCATTACTGTTTGCCTGTGATAAAATGGTGGCATTACTGCTTATGCAAAGATGTGATTGGCTGTATGGTAAATGACTCGCTTGTTTCCATAAATTAATCAATGCAAAAATTGGGGGTGCCAAAAAATATGTTAATTTCCTCTTTTTAGTTTAAATTTTTAAAGGCAGATGTTTGAGCAGATTGGTACAGTATGTTGTAGCAGAGAAAATCCAATTTAATTTCAGTTAGACCTCAAGTAAATATACCTTGTGTTACATATAGTGCATCCGGAAAGTATTCACAGCGCTTTACTTTTTCCACATTTTGTTATGTTACAGCCGTATTCCAAAATAGATTAAATTCATTTTTTTCCCCTCAAAATTCTACACACAATAATACCCGATAATGATAATGTAAAACAATGTTTTTTGTTGAAATTTTTGCAAATCTATTAAAAATAAAACAAACAAAAAAATCACATGTACATAAGTATTCACAGCCTTTGCCACGACACAATTAAAATTGAGCTCAGGTGCATCCTGTTTCCACTGATCATCCTTGAGATGTTTCTACAACTTGATTGAAGTCCACCTGTGGTAAATTCAGTTGATTGGACATAATTTGGAAAGGCACACACCTGTCTATATAAGGTCCCACAGTTGACAGTGCATGTTAGAGCACAAACCAAACCATGAAGTCAAAGGAATTGTCTGTAGACCTCCGAGACAGGAGTGTATCAAGGCACAGATCTGGGGAAGGGTACAGAAAAATTTCTGCAGCATTGACGGTCCAGATGAGCACAGTGGCCTCCATCATCTGTAAATGGAAGAAGTTTGGAAAGATGAATGCAGCAATGTACAGAGACATCCTTGATGAAAACCTGCTCCAGAGCGCTCTGGACCTCAGACTGGGGAGAAGGTTCATCTTCCAAAAGGACATCAAACCCAAGCACACAGCCAAGATAACAAAGGAGTAACTGTGGGACAACTCTGTGAATGTCCTTTTGAGAGGCCCAGGCAGAGCCCAGACTTGAACCAGATTGAACATCTCTGGAGAGATCTGAAAATGGCTGTGCACCGACGCTCCCCATCTAACCTGATGGAGCTTGAGAGGTCCTGCAAAGAAGAATGGGAGAAACTGCCCAAGAATAGGTGTACCAAGCTTGTAGCATCGTACTCAAAAAGACTTGAGGCAGTAATTGCTGCCAAAGGTGCTTCAACAAAGTATTGAGCAAAGGCTGTGAATACTTATGCATGTTATATTTTTGTTCTTTATTTTTGATAGATTTGAAAAAAATTTAAACAAACTTTTTTCACTTTGTCATCGTGGGGTATTGTGTGTAGAATTTTGAGGAAAAAAATAATAATAATTGAATCCATTTTGGAATAATGCTGTAACATAACAAAATGTGAAGCGCTGTGAATACTTTCCCGATGCATTGTAGATCAGTATTTTAAAAAAACAAAACACTGAACTTAAATTTAATTTTAATTTGTATCCTTTTTTTTTAATGCCATACACTTGAGTAAAATCACTAAGGGATATTGGTGTTTACCTGAATTCGCTCTGTTACTGTCATGAAGAGAGTAGGTGACCGTCACACTCAATACAGAAGTGAATCTTTGGTGTTTTGACATGAATGTTGCTGAACTGCGACTGCTGACTGTACGGCTGAAGTTGTCTTCCACTTGGTCATTTTGGATATTATTTCGGGGAGTGTTGGTGACACACTTAGGAGTCAAATATTGTATTTTTTCAGTCTGCAGTCCTTAAAGTGCTACAGGGCTGTCTGGAACTGTATCCCTGCTTTTTTTTTTTTGTCCTCTCTCAGGAGACCACATGACAAAAGATACAGTTAATGAGTTTATTTGAAAAGGAAAAAAATAAGTTGAATGAAAATGGACTCAATAATAGGAAAGGGATGAATAGGCAAAAAAAACACTGAATAGCAGCAATAGGTAAAAGTCATTGGTGTTTGAAAAGTAAATGGAGCTTTATGTTGAATGCTGGACAGAATAAATGACTGAATTTAAACATTTCAAGTCATTTAAACTCTCATGAGATGGATCCAATGTGGACAGGAATTTTATTTTTATTTTTTCTGCTGTGGGAGTTGAGGTGTCGTATTTCCCCCAAACAAACGGATTTATCCTTGAAACTGAAACAAAGCCACCAGCATTAACATAAGCTCACCTTTTTGAGCAACCCACAGCAGTCTGATTAACATGTATCCAAAACAGCAGTCGTCTCCTGCTACAGCATTAAAACCAGGTGATTTATAAATTCCATTAATGGATCTTCCGGTGAGAAAATCATACATAACTGTCATGATTAGGCCCACATGGTCTTTGGCCAGTTTGGAAAGCATCAGGCTATGCTCAGGGTTAGCACTCTTTCCCCTGAAGTGCCCCTGCTACTCAGTCCAGCTGTGAGGTCACTGAGCTCCAGCTAAAACCTCAGGTAAGAGGAAATTACTTTCCATGATATTAAATGTACACAGTTGGTTTGATTTTAAAGGAATCATTTCAGACTCTGGCCAAGGGACTGGGAGGACACATTGGAGAAAATATTGTTTTGCTGATTTAAGTCAACATTTTTTCAGTTTCTTGATACCCGCCATATTTGGACACAGAGTCCTCCTCCATGCTCATGTTATCTTCTGTCCTAAGTTTGGTAAGATCCCTCTTTTTTCTGCCGGATTCCATCACCTTTTGCTCTCTTTGCTGAAGTAGGAGTGAAATGGTAATAAGGAACACCTCTTAACTCACCCCGACTCCTCCTCCTTCTCCCCCACCACAACCACCACTGCTGCCTTCTACCCCTGCATTATTGAACATGCTGCAGCATGGCCAGAAGGCTCGACACCAGGTCAGAGTCACAGAATCAGGATCCGTTGTAGTGGACAAGCTATATTTAAATCGGGGTCGGGGCTGTCCTGAGACAAGAATGCGGCAAATTACCATTTGTTAATAATCTTTCAATGGTTCCTGTCTGCCTTTTAACTTCATTGATAGTGAGTTCAGGGGCCCTAATCCCTATCAACAGGAGTTAATGGGAAAAAGGAATTGCATTAAGCAGCAAATGAAACTTTTTTCTCAAATCCTAAACAAGGACACCAATTAAGGGGGAAAGAAAAAGCATGTTGGGATATCACTACAGTTTTAGTTTGGTCTTTCATACCAACATGACAAATAATTCTAATGATTTTATCGATTTAAAAAAAACAAAAAGCAGAAGAAAAGAAAATGTATAGTCTTGTATTTGAGTCAGGGACATTTGACCCCAAGAAGAAATACAATGTTTTATCAGTGCTGCTGGCAGGCTCAATAGGCCTACAAGATGTGGATCATCAAACATTTCCTCCGAAAGCCCTCCGAGCTCTCCTTTGCTTTCACACATGAGTAGGCACACCATCCAATATCTTGCATGGGGCAGAATTCTGAGGTGCGATATCTGCACTGCGCAGGTCAGCTAATGTCATACTGTAGTTTTCCTGGTGTCTAATTTTTCTCAGTTCTTTCTTCCATCGAGGTGTTTTATTCAGGGCGCTCAGTCTTTCCAGACCAAGACTTTCCACTGAGGTGTGTGATGCCCATACTTAAGAAACTTTAAGGTGGAAAACGGATCACTGGGAATGGCAAGGCAATTAAACCCGTGACCTGTACTAGGTCACAGACATACATGGGCAGAATTTTATCACTTCAAAGAAAAATGAACCAGAAATAACAAGAGAAAACCATGAGAGGATTTTGATCTACGCAGGTTTTGTCTTTTAATTAACCTCCACAACTAAAATTTTCCAGTATTTTGCTATATTTTATGTAACCAGCAATTTTTTTTAAAGTGAATTTTGGATTCGCAATAATGCAAATGTAAATGTTTCTGTAACAGAACAGATCTTTTAGAAATCGTGTACTATTTGTGAATTGAATAAAAATGTGCCATCTGCAGAGCCAGGATCACTGGCCTCTGTTCAAGAGCAGACACAAAAATGGGTCGTATTGTGTTACATCGTTCTGGAAACTCTAGCTCTGTGCTAACTTCTGCCAGTACCTTCTACAGTACAGAGAAAAGAAAAACTTGAGCCTAGATATCCAAGTATTTACATATGGGTCATTATTCAATCACTGCCACACACCACTGCACTAGATGATGAGGGGTTTGGGGTGCATGGTGCACAGGGAGACACTGAGCTGGAAAGTGAGTGTGATAAGTGAGCGGGTGTGTTTCTGTTTGCGATGATACGAGCAGCAGTGACTGAGTTGTTCAGTATGACTGGAAGACCAGATGGAGTTAGAGTTAAGATTGGGTGTTTGTCTTGTGTATTACAGAAGAATGAGGATGTAAATAAAAAAATAGAATAACATTTTTGATGTGTAGCAACTGGCCTGATGTTTTTTATTACCCGATCCCGAGAGTTGTGATAATACAGAGTCTCATTTAGTGATATACAGAATCCATGGCTGGAGGCTGTGAAAATGTACCAAATATCTGTATGTGTGCCATAGAGCAACACTGTTTGACTTGGATGCAATTCATATGTTTGGCTCCACAGCACAAACTAAAAAGTAGCTCAGACAGTGTAGCCAGCTCTGTGGCTAGCCAGGAACCAACCATTTAAAGCAGTGTGTGCACAATAAACTGGCAGTACTGCCCATCTGCGCTAAAAAACACAATATTAATGACGTTTGGGCTTGTGCTGTATAAGCAGGTAGAGGAAATTATGATATGTGCCATAGGTATTTTATTGCAGGGTCCAATGATAAACAGCATGTGCCATGCTGTTTTATTTTTAGAGTTCAATGTAGGTTCTACTCTATAATTAGTGTCATCTGAATACATTTTACAAACTCATAAACAGCAAAGGAACCACCAAAAAGTTGAATGGACAAAGTTGTAAAAAATATATCCAGTTTTTTTGAATATAAGATCAGATGATATCAAATTAGTTGTGGCTTCAGTTTGAGGAAAAGGAAGATGCATATTTTGAGTTGGTACAACTGAACTGGCATCTAGCAAATGTATAATTTAGTATGTGATTGAGTTTCAGTTAATTACAACAAGAGGTTGTCTGTGAATTAAATGATGAGCAAAGCTGTTAAGGAGATAATGTCTTGTATGATTTTAGATATTATCCTCACTATCCTCAGGAGCTGAAAAGAGAAAACTTTCTCAAGAGAGCTGAAAAGTCAAACTACTATAGTGTCTGCATACAGATAGTCTTAAGAACAAAACTTAACCATGCGTTTCATCTCATAAATGAAGAGTTGCTCACCTGTAATTGTGTAACAGTAGCAACATTGGGGCCTCATTCACCAATATCTTCTTAAGATGTTTCTTAAATTTGTTCTTTTGAAATGTCCTAAGAAAAAGTCTCAGTCAGATTCACAAGGTGTTCCTAAACCCCGGATTTGTTCGCACCTGTGTTCTCATCTCGATGAATCCCACGGTCCTCGTAAATAGTAAGCCCGTGCCAGTTGTTCCTAATTAGCATAAGTAAATGCCCTGCCAATGCCCATAAAAGGGCATGACGCTTGCAGTGCCGTGTGCACACAGAGTCACAGAAACTGAGGGAGAAGAGAAAAGTTGAGAGAAATGTAAATAATGCCGGTGGAGCAGCGGACACCAAGAGGAAGAACAACTACAGTATTTCTGAAGCGGAGGTGCTGCTGCAGGAAGTGAACAGAAAAAGCGCTGTCATATTTAATAGCGTAACGTAAATACTGGATGTAAAATTAAAACAAAAAAGATGCATGTGATTATTGCTCGTTCAGTGAACGCTGTGTCAGGAGAACGGCGCAAATCCAATTGTGTAAAACTAACCAGCAGCGTGCAGACTGTACCCTGCTGCAGCAGCAACTCCAGACCTGCATCCAGGTCCTGTTCACCTGCATTCAGATCCTGATTCTGTTCACTTGCCCCAGGTCTGATCTCAGATCCTGGACATCCAGGAGTGAAAGTCCAAAAGACTGACACAGACAGACTGGTTACAATCCCAGAAACAAAAAGTAAAAATACATTGAAATTCCTTTAGATTTTTTTAGTGATGTGTTTCCTTCTTAAGATTAATTAAGATTGTATTGTCAATCACAGGAAAAGTCTACTCCATTTTAATTTACGAACAAGCACTTCACCGCTGTCAAACCTGGACAGCAAATCTGCTGGCCGTCCCTCAGAGTGTTAGCGTAGTGATAATTCAAAACCATGAAACTTTGTAAAGTAATGGAAATAATAAAATATAATAATGCAAAACATATATATATTATGAATTTCAAAGAAATATCATTGTAGATGAAATACTATAATATCATACAATTATTGTATGGAAGAAAACACATTAACCAATTAGTTGGCACAAACATTTCAGCACTCAGAGGTACTTAAGAGTGCTCTTGAGTGTGTGCAGATGTTGTTCTTACTTAAGAAAGAATCTCATGAGAAAACTGGTGAATGCCAGAATTTTTATAAAAACTACATAAGTGGGATTTAAGAAAAAAAAGTATTCTTAAGAGCGGTTAGTGAATGAGGCCCATCGCTTAAATTTCCTCTTCAACTTTAGCTTGTCTTTAAGTCTGTCTTGATCACACATCATTACATAATTGTATTACGTGATATTTTCTCTTTATAACAAGCCATTTTGTGACATTTAGTTGGTTTTTTTTCCACAATAATTCCTCCTCATCACAAATAACCTTTTATGATAAGAAAAGTATTTATGATGGTAGTTAAGCAGTGTTGTATAAAGGATTCAATATTGTTCAAAAAGTTATGATACTGGTACTGATACCTTGACTTGGCTACCTGTTCATCAATAATACTTTTATCAATATCCATTTTATAAAATCCATTTTAAGTAAAAGGAAATGACATTACAGTAAAAAAAACAACCTTAGTTGTCATTGCAGTTTAGAGGGAGAGAATGCGAATTCGAGTATACAGTTAACATATATCTACTAATTACCTCACATTGAAACCAGATGCTAGAATTTACTGAACTGAGCTAAACATATGCTATCAGTAGACACTAGTTAGCCAGCTGAGCACAGAGAGATTTTAAAATGTATTTTTGAAGAGTGAAACAAGGCATTCTATCGTGATATTTACCAAACATTTAAACTAGGTTAATCTATGTGCGTGCGCCACCCAAGTAGAGGCTATTTGTGCAAAATGTTGTGGCTCAATTATGGTGATTAGATCTGACCTGCGTAAACATAGCAAAAGTTATGCTTTTTAAAACGAAAATATGTTCGCGTGGATGAAGTCTAGGCCTCGTCAAGGTGAGAAAAAAATTAATAATTGCATTGTCTTGGATCATTTTGTGTCGCATCTAATTCTGGAAGTAACCAAAACTGTGCATGCACTGTGCACCTCGGTGAATCCATACGTTTGCAGTTGGTACACATTTACTACTGTGTATTAACCAGTAAAATAAAAAAAAACTGAACCAAAAATGTTTTAAAGAGCTAAGAACTACATCTGGCACGGCCAGCCCAGAGGCATTGAGAAAATCAGTTGAACCTTAAATTAAAATATAAATTGCCAGAAAAAAAGGGATCATTGGGACAGTCAAACTATTACAGTGCAGACATTCATGTTTCTGTGTTTGTGTGCCTTCACTACCAATTTTGAAGAGAAGTTCTCTGTAGGTCAGAAAATTCTTTGATACAAAGAATAAGTTGCTCAGACAGAGCACAGGTGACAGATATGCATTATGCATGGGAGAGGAAGGAAACACTGGATATAAAAAGAACACTAAGATATTCACAGTTACGCATACAGTTGAAGACAGCCATACTGTACTGCTGCTTGTGCAACTTTATTAAATAGACCTAGACAAGCACAGAGTGCAGTCTGTACTGTTTCAAACACATTGACTTAAGATAATACACAGTAAATATACGTATAGGACACCCATTTTTTTGTGTGAGTCTTTGTGCACATATAAAGAGCTTGGAACCTATTTCCACCACAGCTGACTGTGCTCCTTCTCCCTCAGGCTCAGAAGGCAGTCTGAGGCTGCACTTTAGTGTTCAACGGCAGAGAACAGCTTTAAAAGGAAAGTCTCAGGTCTCTCCATCTGTTGTTCTGTTCTGGGCCAGGCAGCAGGAGTTACAGTAAAATTGCTTCAGTGATCAAAAATTACAAACCTGATGTCAGCAGCAACATGGTATGCTTCAACTTCTCTGAGGTTCTTGTTTGTCCTCCTTTTGTTTTGAGTGATTGATGCTGCAGGTATAAAGTGTTAGCTCTCCTCACTTGGAAGGTGTTGATGATGTCTGTAATTAGCTGCAGAAGATTAATCACACAGATTAAATAGCGGTGGAAATTTATGTGTCAAGATAATTTTATGGTAATAAGGGTGATTTGGTCACTCGTTCTCTCTCTGATCTTGATGTTTTTTAAGTTTTAAATCGGTCCCACTATTTGAGTCTGAGGGTGGTGGTAACCTGTAAGCTTACTGATGAGGTACTGTTCTTAAAGATTCTCTCATCAATATTCTCATGTTCTTGTTACTAACTAATTATGTAAAAGGGGTTGGTTGTTGTGATGAAGCAACAGGACATTAATTGCCACCTAACTGTGCAGTTCCCTCTATCTTTACACGGTGTTATAGCATCATTGTTTTTATTTCAGAGCCTACCGATCTACTGTTGTAGTTTGTTCTTATGCGTAACACTAAACAGCAGAAAGACAGTTATGTGAGCAGCTTAACTGCCATAGGCTTACTTCCTTTAAAACTACATGTCCTGAGACATGACTCCAAATTAATGTTAATATCTTCCCATGTATGCTGGATGTGTAGATTGGCGACCGTTAAATAACACATCCCCATATCAGCTTTATAAGGTGATAACATGTCAGTGTTGTGTTCATAGCTTGTTGTGCTGCTCCCAAGAGCTTAGAAGACAATGAATGCAGGTTTAAGATAAGAAGAGATACAAAGTATTGGTGTTTTCTCTGAAAGCATATTCTATCTTCCTAATTTCCATTTTTCTTAACTAGTAAGACACCAAGGAACAAGCTTAATGAAACCCAATCTTCTATGGAGCTGGATGGACTGATGGACGCTGGACTGTCAGCTTAAAGTACTGCTACTAAAGAGAGGATGAGGGGAGTTGATTTACTGTGTGAAACCATGCAGGGTGGAAATAGCTGACACAAGAAAAATATGAAGCTCCGCTAAGACTCCGAAGACTGAGCAGAAGACTTATAAGAAAACAGAGGGTGTTGCAGGGTGTGCACACTCACACACATAAACAAATGAACGTACTCCAGGCTGCTTTGGTGAGGTGCTACCTACAGAACGGCGCAGAGTGCCTCATAATTAGCCTTTCGACAGGCTGGACATTATTAATCTTAATCTGTCTCTTATCTCTGGTTCCAGACGAGGGGAATTAGTGGCCTTCACCCCGCCACTTCAGGCTTCTCTTCACGCTTTGGCCATTTTTCCTTGCGCATTACAGAACCATGTGGCCCAATGTGATACCACAGCAGTTGGTGGCTAGCTCGTTAGCCCTATTCTTATTTGCCTGATGAATGATATGTCCCCTCTGTGGTGTTGGTGACTCAGCCACATTGATTTTATAACTTGAAAGGTTCTTTATCATGCAGGAATTGTAATAGAGAGCTCATTGTGCTCTTGGAGTGCACATGAGCATTCACACAAGCTACAGTAGAGGAGATGAGTGCGTACACAGAAACAAAAGCGAGGTGCACTTTCGAATTCTTCAACACACTTCTGGATACCCTGTAAAGCAACTTGTGCTTTTAAAATCCGTCTTCATCTAGTTTTACTTTGGCATTGTTAAAAGATATCTTATCTTTGCGTCTGGTTTCTTCTGTAACCATTCAGATGTACAATAAGGTTATTAATACATCGTATACTTCTAAGACTATACACAGACTGTTATATCTGTCTTCTACTGAAAACAAATTTGTGTCTGCCACAATTCACATATCGAAGCTAGCCTTTACCATTTAAGTAAAATCTCTTTCTGCATCAGAAAATTACATTGCAGCTCATACTCATTCCATTCACAGCACAGTAATCCCAGAACAGGCTATGCCAAAAACAAGGGATAAATAAGTAATGACATAGTGAGTGGAGAGAAAAACAACAGCAAAAATGGCAGACAATATGAGAACATTGAGTGAAAAAAGATGAAAGTGCTTGTGCATCTTATCTATGAAAGGTTTGATTGCTCTTTCTCCTTTCAAATAAAGACATAGCCCTGATCTTGTCCCAGGAGGATGAAACTTTCAGCATGGTCCCGCACCATCTGATTGCTATTTCACTAATGTTATTTTTACACAAATGTATTTTTTCCTCATCTTCTTTTTCATGTCCTCATAGAACGTCGCGGGAAGATTACCAAATACACATTGCAACATTTATAAGTGTTGTCTAAACTTCCACAATATTGCAGAGCTAGATGTGTTCAGGCTGAAGTAATTCTGATGATACAAGGACAAGAGGTGATGCTTTTTCCATCAGATGCCTTTATATGATGATGTTAACATCACAACAAGGAGATTACATGTGTAATAATTGAATGCTTAGCATTCAGTTCAATTTCCTGCATTTAAACTAGCAAAGTCACAAAAACCAGAGTCCAGCTTTGCCAAATAATATTGCCACTTTACTTGATAAAGAGTGGTCAGATGGCAACTGTTTGATAGCTTGCCATGAAGTTTGGCAAGCTAGTCAATATCGTCTTCTTTAGCCCTGCCAGTATATCAAAATTTCACTTATGTCACCATCTACTTGGTGAGGTTGACAATTTTTTGTTTTTGTTAATGTCATTTATACTATATTTTCAATTTCAATTAATTCCTTTAATCTTAAAATGACATGGATTGCCGTGAAATTTGATATGCCCATTCATACCCCTATTAAGATGAATAATCACTTTGGTGTTCCTCTGACTTTTGATCTAACACCACGTCAGAATATCAGAAAACTCTTTGTCTGTCTAACAATTTGGTTCATGACTAAAGGACTATAAAATGAATGACATTAGCACCCGTCAGCACCAGTTTTACTTAATGTTTAATGAAAATTAAGAAATGTGCAAAAATGGTGAAAATATACAGTATATAAATATATATTATTATTGTAAAGCATCACAATATTACCATTGTTGTTGTGAGCACTAATTTTACTTTTTAATTCAGTATCACAAAATCTACAGTTATTGCTGTATATTTTTTAACAGTCAAAGAGCAATTTGTCATGAACAGCTTTGTTTTCATGTTTTAACTGAAACTAAACACATGCAACAAAATAGCCCTGCATAGTCTTGTAAATAATAACCTATTTGCAGTGAATTAGTATAATTCACGAGTGATGTACTCAGCATGAAGTCCATAGAAACATGTCATTATTATTTGTGTTTGAAGTGGAAAAGTAGTGGCATGTGTATCAGCAAATCATTAAGTATTACATTCTGAATTTCTACAAGGAAAAGATACTGGAAGACATGCTTATGTTCACAACTTAAATTCATGTAATCAAAGGGAAACTTATTTCAAGTATTAGAAAAAACAGTCTAGGTCACCACTTAGTATTTGTATTGCTGGACCGTGTCTGAAATGGTGGAGGGCTTTTCATTTGGAATGGGGGGCTTTTGATTTGAAGTGGATACAGGAAGGTGTGGTATTTGGCCAACCAATGATGTCTTCAGCCATTTTATTATATGAAACTCACATTTGAAACAGTTGACGATTGTATTTTTATGATTGAGTATTAGATGGCGATAAATTCAGCAAGGAGTAAACATATTTGGGAGGACAAACAACACTGTTGTCATTTGTAATGAATGAGATGTTAACATACAGAAATAGCACCAGTATGTTCTGGGGTTTAATTTAATTGTATCTGCAGGTGTTTTTGCTGATGCTAATGCTATATCAACAGGCTCTTCGCTGCTCGCAGTGACGCTTGCATTAGCTTGCTGCTCCTGGCCTGCATTCAGTTCTGGTTGGATATCATTTGACTTTCAAAGGTCTTTTGTCTCTTGTAACTGTGTTTGTGTTCTCTTTGTGCCCTTTTGAATCCAAGCCCACATTACATTAAGTTTAATGAAATGTTACTTTGATTTGCTGTCGACAGAAAAAAAAAAATCAGGCAGACCATAATGGGAACAGGTGAGCATCATTTAGTGCTCCTGGGTAAAGTAGTCTATTTAGGGCTATTATGCCCTTAGAAAACCGATATAGAGAGGACAGAAATTAGAACCAGCAACTTGTAAGAAGTGCAGATGCACAAGAAAAAGTCATGATACACCAAAAAGTAAAATGTATTACCGACCCATTTCGAGCACTGAGATTTCGCAAGTATCATTTTGTTCATACCTACTCTCAAAGTTCACTGCAATATTTCAATTTAGCCAATGTTTCTTTTGAAAGTAACAAAGTAGACTAAGTCATGTGAGTGTCGGCTCAAAAAAACAAAACAAAAAACACAAGTGGAGGATGACAAACAAAAAGCAACCACTTCACAGAGCATACACCGGCCAAAGAGTCCATTTTGTGCTGGCACAGTTATTGATATTGGCAAATCAAAGGTTTGAATTATAAAGGACATAATAAAAGTGGCTATGGGATAAACATTGGGTCAATATGGGATTCAACATCATCACATACAAGTGAAACCATAAAACTGACGTCATCACATTCATTTTGAAAAAGAGAAAAGAGCTCTCATGGAGATGACACGTGTCAAAAATATTCCAACCTGCTGCTGTTCATGTTTGTGATGAGTGACG
This sequence comes from Brachyistius frenatus, assembly GCF_029030835.1. Classification (NCBI taxonomy): domain Eukaryota; kingdom Metazoa; phylum Chordata; class Actinopteri; family Embiotocidae; genus Brachyistius; species Brachyistius frenatus. The sequence goes on along the minus strand of NW_027210682.1, from coordinate 50,814 downwards.
GTCATATAAAAGTAATGAAGAGTGTAAGTTAGAATTGTGAACCTGCTAGATGAAATGAGAAGTTTTTCAGAAGGACAGACAGTGATGGTGTGAAGCTGCATGTGGTGTGAAACCAAGTGGAATGATTTTAAAGCTATGAAAATGCAGAGATCATTGGAGAGTAAAAGAAGGTAATGATGGTTCACAAAGAGCTGACAGCCTGGTGCTTCACACATACAAAAAAAGGATATTGATTAGGTGACAAGTATCATGTTGTCATACTTGTTTCCCATTTTACAAGCAAATGTTCTTTCTTTTGATTGATATTTACATGTTATGTTAACACTGACCCCTACATTGTTGTCTTTTATAGAACAGAGGGGCTGCAAAGATAGGGTGAGTCACAGTAAGCATTCTAAAGGTTATTTTACTGTCCTTGTTATAAAACAAAGGCAGAGAGTCCAAATGGCCCAGTAATTAAAATGTCATTAATTTTTGGTCTCTTATCAGACCTCACAGACAGCTCTTAATGTAGGCTTGCGAGGAAGATAAAGCTCGCTTGTTCCCGGACAGCACCACATGCTCCTACCATTCTAACATCAGCTATCTCAGTAATGGGATATATGGGGCTGCAAAAGACTGCGCAGCATTCTGACAATTAGCCAATTACAATTCTTGTGTGCAATTCTGGGATTGGTTTGCAGAAATAGTCGCCTCGTACAGATATCTCATTAAAGAAGTAAATTAGGTTTCATGATCACTAGCTTTGATGATTCATAGCCCTTTCACTTCTCATCGCTGACACACTTTGACGCCTGATCCCAGCTGTGCAGCTGGGCTCGTGAAAGCAAACATGTAGTAATGCACATATATTTATATATATTTATCAGATGCATGTTAAGCGGGCCGGGCCAGCATGCTTATTTTCAGTCAGACATTTTAATTCCAACGTTATAAATGGAACTACAGCCTGGCATGTTCAGTAATTTTATATGAATAATTATATGCATAATATAAAATCATACAGACTCACTGCTATCTCATTTTCAATGAAATATTCCATTTCAAATTACAGCCAATAAATCCAATGACAGAAGATGATATGCAATTAAACATGATGTAACACATGAAAGGTAATTTTACAACATTGCACTTTTTTGACATGTTCTCATATTCTTCGTGTCAAATAAAGATACCGGAAAGCGATTTTGAGTGGACCTTGGACACAACAGGCAATGTAACCCATAATATCACAAAGCCAACAATGTAGTTTATTAACAGTATCAGAGTGGTGCTGCGGTATTATGTGCTGCATGCCTGTAGTGCTGAAGCTGCTCAGAATCTCCTTTTAGTTTTTTTCTCAGAGATTTGTAAGGATGTTGTGATCATGTGTTCTTTTGGCCCCGATCTGAGTCATTTAATATTGAGTATCTGCCAGTACTAAATAGCGATCTAATACTTGTATTTCCTGAGATAATACAGCTGCACAACTGTAATGCAGCTGGTCTGTAATGCATAAAGAAAAAAGAAAAAAAAATCCTGCATCCAAGTTGTTCAATCATGTTTTAAAATAAAATCTTTACTTATATAATTTTTTTTACAAAGTAAACAAACTATTCCACTTAGAGCATCACTGGTTTTCATTTTTTTTCAAACTAAATGGCCAAGTAAACAAACTAAAAGATGCCTTTAATGGATAGCTCTTATCAATTACACTTGATGCAGAAGTGTAGTAAGAACGTACTCAAAATGACTGCTACAATCACAATTCCACTTCACATTGATATAATAGCATACGGGTAATTTTACACAAAAGCAAGAGAAGACGGTGTAACAGCACCGTTCTTAACGACTCTCTGTACTTCTGTTCAATTGCATTTTTTGAAGGCTTTTTTGTTTGTTTGTATAGCTCCAAAGAATTTGTGTCTCATAAAACATGAATGGGGATAGTGATAGTGAGTTACTTGCAACAGGTGCATTTTTATGTGTTGAAAAAGCAAAAACATAAAAAATGAGATGGTTGAGAATTTGGGTGCTTCAGGGGTCTTATGCAAATTTATGCCATGAACTTATGAGCTCTCACTTGTTTTGTCAATTTCTCCCATCTTTTTATGGACCAGTTTTGTTGTTTAATCACAACAAATAAAAATCACAGTTACACTTTGTCACAGTTACTTCAGTGATCTCACTGTATTGAGTGTTTATTTATTTCGGTGCTGTATCAAATTCGAGGTGTTGAATGCAGCTCTCTTACTGTGCCTTTCTGCATTGTAGACATTTGTAGTGGCTATCCTGACGCTTTTGTTTTTTATTTGAAAATAATTCCACACCACACACATTTGCATGAATACCATATGCCAGAGTAAACTTCTGCATCCTACCACAAATTGCCTGCCACGTTAGTGACACCTTTAGGACAGTTTAAGTAATACGAAAGCTCAGGGTGAATATAGCTGAGTGTGGCCGATGCAGATACATTTTAAAATGCCTTGATTGGCCCCGATACACGTAATCTCATGTTCTGTGACTGCAGATTGTATTACCATTAAACAGAACTGACATACATGAATTATGTTTTAATAAGATGGGCTGTAAACATGATTTGCAAGCATAGTGGACTGTTAACAGAGAAACATACCCTGGGACAAAAAAATTAAGAATAGAAAAATTACTTTGGCTGTAATTTTAATGCAATACTAAAACTTTAAATATTACATCCCCAGTCCAATCTGATATGAGAAGAACAGGAGACAGCCAGAGTGAACTTTTGGAGAACTCCAAGTCAGAGGAAACCTAATAGTCCTGTTTGAAAAATCAACCTAATCTGATAAATATCCTCTATCAATTGTTGCCATCTGTTTGACTCCTGTAAGACCGCTCATGCTTGAACCAGGGCCTACTGCTGTGCAGAGCTGGCTGAATGCGTTGTGTTAGACATGGGGCTCATATTGTAGATCAAACAGGCTGAGCAAGGACTGGATGCAGTTCACCCGTCCTGGTATCTGAACAACTGCTATCATCATTCCTGGTGTTGTTTGTGACCAAAGCCTGCCAAAAGAGGTCACTATAGGTGGCCTGACCTGAGCAGATGAGGACACGAGCGAGAACAGATGCTCTGGACAGATGCGGCCATTTGGAGAGCAATAGCGGATTTTAACCATCCGTGTTATTAGGCTGGGTTGTCAAGGCAGCACTCGGACTGGAGTCACTGCTCAGGCAGCTACTATACACCGTGTTCAAGCTCACACAATACAGACTCACTTGTTCTGCCCAAACTGCCCAGGCTGCTTTATTAAAACAATATCAAGTGCATATGTGGAGGACAGACACAGGTGTTGTGCTGTTCCTGTCAGTAATTTTCCTCTTCTGGCGTTTATTCAAGGGATACACTCTTCCCTCCAAGTACTCAGAAATACAGATGCAAACAGATATAATTATTATACACCAGAACATGTTATTGTAGCCAAGAGTCCAGTTCCTGGTATGTTCATCTGGCATGTTAGTGACTCCTGTTGGTCACCTATTTAACAAAGCTGTCTTTACATTCAAAATTATTTCATGTGAGAGTTTGTTACTGGTCTGACAAATAACAAACAAAAAATGTAATCAAATAAGTCTGCTGTATTTGAGAAAATATGCTGCACTATCATATATTAGCAGATAGAAAGAGAATATTTTAAAACTGTGTCTCTCACATTAGACTGTGAAATATCAATGATGTATATTATTATCACTTTTCTCGAGCTGTTTGACTGCCATTTCCCTCTGATTTTGGTGCCATACCTGCAGGAATACAATATTGTATTTTTCTCAAATAACCCTTCAAATCAGAGCGACTCTGCAGCTCTCTCCGTCACAGCACCACTCAGGCCGGCTCTCGTAGTGGATTTAACTGTCATTTCACATCTGCATCAGCAGCAGTGCTGCTGAATCCTCTGTTGAGACCCCTCATTAGTGTTTCAGTGTGCTCTGATTGCTGATTGACCAGATTGAAATTGCAGGCATCAAAGCTATTTCCTCTTCCCAGTCGCATCATGCCCCATATTCCCTTTTTCATCCTCCCCTGTCTCTCAAGCTTCAAGTGTTTCTTAGGTTTTGGCTAAGGTCATACTTGATTGCACTTTATTCAGGTCTGCTTTCTCAATGTCTGACTTGAGAATGTGTTCTTTTTGAGAACTTTAAACAACAGTTTGATAACTATGAAACTCTGAAACCGCTAAAATGCCAAACTCTTCCTCATACAGGAAAAGATGACACAGAGACTCTGTAAATCACACAACAGATTGAAAAGAAAGAATGGATATTGCCTAGTGTAGTCACAAAATAACATTTCACTGAAGATGAGAAGATAGTGCTTTCTGTCTTGCTTGTGACTTGCCAGTATTTTAATTGAATACATACTGTTCTGGTGTTGTCAGTATTTACCATTCTTGTTAATATTCCAATCTACTTGCTATTTATGACCATTAACCAACAATCAGCTTTTTGTCAGAGAATGAGCATAATATTTCCTACAAGAATGTTGTAGCTCAGTTTCAGCACTGAATATATTTCATGTAATGGAACTTCTAACTGCAGAGATGGGATCGGTGGTTATTCCTTTTCATTTGCTCTTCATGTCTTTTTTTTTTTCCTTTTTTGATGTAGATTTCAAGTCACAAATTTTCCCCCTTGATAAAACTACTGAGTTGCTTCCTATGTTTTGGCGTTAATTTTTAATGACATGCAGCATTCACTGGCAGAGATGAGAGGGCGGTTGATTTGAAAGGCTCTCTGAAGTGCAAGCTGCACCCAAATGGCTCATTGGGCTTTTATGCCAATTTGGTATGATCTCTGCCATCTCAAAATGTAAATTTAAAAAAAAAAAAAAAAAAAAAAAAAACTTATGCAAATGAGATGGATTTTATATTTCTGCAAGGATTTCAATATTTGTTTACTCACATGACTCCCAATGAGAATATGTGTGTTTTTTATATGCTGCTAGAAAAACACATGAATATGAAAATAGTCAAATGTTTGCCTTTGATGACAGGTTTTGATTATTTTTTTTGGTAATGATATGTGTAAAAGACAAAGGAAGTCAAATATTCTGTTACGCAAAATTCAACGTGAGGAAGAAATAAAAACATACAATACATATTTTTTAAGACATGGAGCAATTGTGACTGAGATTGAATCATAAGACAATTCCTGCTTTGCCAACCAGTCGAGTTGCAGTTTCCACGCATGTCTGTCCAGACTCATGAGATATGTAGTGATGACTTTAAAGGAATTTGAGCAATAAAGCTGATTGACAGTAGTCAGTGCTTTAAATATGGATGTTACAGCAAGAACCTACACATTCTAAAATGTGGATGCTTCACACATTGTCATAATAGTCATAATCTCCCCTTCTGTTCCTGAGTCATGGTGTTGTACAAGGCCAGTTGTACAGTGTTGTTGAACTTTGACCTTTTGGATGTAAAATACCACCACATTATAATTATATTTGTGTGGAATTTTGTCATAATTAGCGTATGAATTCTTGACTCATAAATATTTTGTGAGGTCGCAGTAAACTTTGACCAATAAATCCTTATCAGTTCATCCTTGAGTCAAAGTCAAGGTTTGTGCCAAATTTGAAGGAATCCCTCAATAATTTCCTGTCAGACGGATGTAAACAAAAACATAATGCCTCAGGCCATATCTGTCACTGGCGGCGAGGCATAAAAACGGTAAAAGGACATGCACGTTGGAATTTCACAGATCGGTATGACTTAATTGGGTAGTCAGAGTGGCCTGTTTTTTTTAATCTAGTCTAAAGTTGTGAAGTGCAATATCACCAAATAAACTTTTTTTGATTTAAATTAAAGTCACAACAGATGGCATTTATCAGCTGTATATTATAGAGTATTCTTTGTTTCTTCTCAGATTCTCAGCGTTTAAAAATATAAAAATAATGCTTGTGCAAAACCAACACTGAGGTGCCCTACTGATTTAGGTTGTGCAAATTTACCTGTTCAGTTGTACAACTCTGTTATCAGTGAAGAGGGCTCTGCATCCATCACAGTGACCCAGGGATTCAATCTGTGTCTCGTTAAAATGTCCTTGATGTTCTGATCATGAATGAGATAGTATGTTTACCCTGTAGATAACAATATCACCCTTCAAACATCCTACCAAGGCTCTGCATCACTCTCATGTTAGAGAACAGGCTTAACATGGCACATTTACAAGAAAGAGCTCCCATATTTAAATTGGACTGTTCTCACCTCCTGCAGCTTTGATGGCTTGAGGCTGAACAGCTATCGACACACTCAAGCCACTGGGATAATTCAATGAAATCTGTACTTTTTAAAGAACAACAAGACTTTTACTTGATTGTATATGACTTGTAATCTTGTTAGTGTCTGGGTAAAAGCAAAATGTTAGTTATTGACAAGTCATTGAGAAAATATAAACAGCAAGTAAATTTAAAAAAAAAAAAGAGGTAGTTAATCAAATTTTCAGTATTTGTTCTATAAAAGTCAGATTATAGTTAAAGATTAATATACTGTATTTTGTGAGTTCTGTTGTGTTTCAGGTCCCATAAATTAATTAAAAAGAAAAAGGGGACATTCACAAGACTGAAAGACGCACGGATGAAGTATTGTTATAAAATAATGCAATGAAAATGGGGCTCAGAGCCCCCCAGATCACTGCAGATACAAATATCCAAACCACACTACCAACGCCTTGAGGAATTCTGTTCGTATTATTTGATTCTAATTGGGTCCACAGAGGATCTAGAAAAGCATGCACATTCGAACCACCAGACAAAGAAGTAATTTAAACATGTGTCTACAGGCGACAAATGATGAGCACCATCTTGCACTTGTTCCAAAATACTCACATTTATTCAAAAGTCCAAAACTCAATTCAAATGTCTCAGATGGCAGAGATCTGTTTATGTGACCTTAGTGCTTTTCTCCTCAGAGCGACAAGTGGGGAAGTGGGGAAAAAGACAAAAGGATTAATTTGATTTTTGTGACATTTTATCAGATTTTTAATGCTTGTTATATACTCAGTTTTCCCTCTGATTAATGTTTTTGTTTTTTTTACAACAGCATAAGCAGTGGTTATGAGAGAACATGGTAGCTGTATCAAATCCATTTTAGGAACTTGTAAGTACGTAAATAATACCGTAAATTATTTATTCTGTTAATAATTTATCGGTTAATTTCATACACTGTGTAAACTGCTGTTACTGTAGGTTGATTGAGATCTTGGAGAACTTTCTATGGTTTCTGTGTAGATTTCAGTTGACTCGGCTGCTTCAGTCTCTACTTGTAATCGCTGATGGACTCCATGATGTTGGGATTAGGGCTCTGTAGGGCCTTGCTGGATTTATTATTCTTTTCGCTGAGGATAGTTGCTGAGGGGGTGGCTGTAGCTCAGATGCTGAAGCGTTTTGCCCACTAAACATATGAAGTTGGCAGTTTGATGCTTAGGTCCTCCTGTCCGTAGTGTCCTTGAGCAAGACTCAGAACCCCAGGTTACTCCCAACGGCAAGCGAACACTTTGCAAGGAAGCCCTGTCACCATTTGTGTGTGAATGCGTTTGTGAGTGGGTGAATGCGAGGAAAACTGTGGAGCGTTTCGAGGCCGCTAAGGTGGTAAAATGCTATATAAGGGCAAACCATTTACCGTTTAGTTCCTTATGACTATGTATGTGTGAATGTGTTGTAGTCGGGGCTGCAAAATGGATTTTGGGACTGATTAGGCGCCTCTGATGGAATTGCATAATGAAGAAGAAAAAAAATCTAAAGAGCCTAAAGCTTTTGTCCATTAGCTTTTGTCACTGCTTTCCATACTTTGTCAAAGAATACACCAAAAATGTCATCCGCTCTCCTTGTTATATGTACTATATATATGTTCATAGTATTTTGTTTTCAAACATTTCTCTTATCATAAAACTGTATATACAGTTGTGTCAAGAGAAGATTCAAAATTAACAAGTTTGACTGTAAAATTGAAATGTACATTGACATAACAGTGTGAAATACCTACCCAAATAGTTGTTCAGGCCTCCAAAGACCATTTTCCCTGATTCTGAAGCTCTCATTGTGTTCTCAATCCTTCAAGCATTAACTACAGTCCAGAGTATTTTAGACCATTCAGGCTTTGTGCAAGTTGTTAAAGAGGTGACTCACAGGTCCAAGACTCTCACGTTCCTCTTGAAATGGACTGAAAGCTCGCTGGACCTTGGCTCATGCGTCTTTCATAGACTCTGCTGCAAAGTTCTTGTCACCTCGATCATCCCGTAACATCGTCACTGAGGGACAAGGAACTCATTTCCAGCTGGAATGACTTTTCGCTCTTGTCTCCTTCATCATCACCTCCTTCACAAGCTTTGATTTTTAGCCCCTAAAATTGGTTATTTTCTATCCTCACATTATTTGCATTGTACCAAATTACACTTTGCTTATACTCAAAATGAGACACTCCCAGTTTTTTTTTTACAAAAACGCCACCCAGTCTAAAAGGTTAAAGCTTAAATGTCATCCCTGTGTTCACTGATGATTTTTCTAACTCCTGAGTCGGCAATGATGGAAGGAAACAGTTCTCATCAAGGTTACGCAATTACTAGGAGATTTCATGCCATTATTGTACTCCACCCTCTGCTTTCCTGTATTTGCTTTGTTTACTGAATTTTGACCTTCAATAATAATCAGCCCTTATCCAATTTAATATTACATTTAAATCATACCAAAGCTGTGCATGATCCGAGCCCAAAAAAAGCACAAAATTGGAATATAGTATGGTCCTGCACTAGTGATCTGTGTAACAGGGAACGTTTTTTTTTTTTTTCCAAAAGACATTAACACATTATTCCCAATGTATAGACCTCTGCCCAAATACACTGGCAGCGTAAGGCAATTTTTTTTGTGCTTTTTATTTATTTATTTTATTTGCATTGAATTTATGGAACACAATACATTCAGTTCTGCCCCATGTGTAAAAATAGATTTACCTTTGCACCGAGGCAACTACAGTATTCCTAGATAAAAATAAATAAATCGTCTTTTCATTATTCTGCATGCAATCTGTTGCCTCATTCTTTATTTTCTTGAGACACATGCTTGCTAACAGTCTTACATTGTTGCATTTAAGCAGCTGAAAACGGAAAGCTCCTTCCAATAATGTTTTTGACGCAGCAGAAAAGAGTGCTAGGATTTTGGAAAGTAGAGTACGGGAAGAAAGCTGTGATAATACTGGACTTTTCCCTATTGTTTCACTGTATAACAGCTCCTTTGTTAACTTTTATTTAAATAATTTACATTAATAAGACTATCTCAAGATAATAGTATGATGAGGTCAAAGAAAAGAAGCCTACACTCAACATTTGTTTGGTCAGCATGCGACAATTTAAAGTCTTTAAGTGGAGGTTTCAGGACCAAAGTGTTGGTGAACTGGCAGCGCTGTGATGCTGAAGGAGACGGAGCTGAGCTTTGATAGGGTGTGATTTAGATGTCAGGAGGCTGAGCTCAGGTGAGCTTCAGCCCAACTTAACCACCAATGCATGGTGAGAGCAGTGAGAGTGAACCAAAATTAAGTTGTCGGCCATATAACAAAAACAAAACTGTAGAGCTCGGGGGGAGCAGTGGGGTGATCATTTTCTGTCGGCTCATCACGACAAATGACCCCTCTCTCATTAAAAACACTCATATAGTTCATAGTTAGCATGAAAATATGGATAAATGCAGCTCTGACTTTAATGAGACAGGGAGCGCGCAACATTTTCTTTTACAAAACGTACTTAAACCGCTGTTTTCAAATGTAAAAAAAAATGATGCCATATTTGTCGAACTTTAAAAACAATTATGAATGTCAACTGCTTGGCTAATATTCAGCTCTTTGGGATACATTTCCTGGGAACACATACACATACTGTCACAATGAAATCATGATTATCTCGAGGACATCAGGGAACACATGTATTCCCAATTGACTGTGCCTGCATGAAAAGGTCATTTTAAATAATGCATAAAGTCCAGTGACTTGGAGCACCAATATGCCTCGAGATGTCCTTGTGATACCCATTTGGACTGAACTTTGTTTGTGTTCATGTTTTCTGTTTTCACACAAACTGGGGTTGTTTTATCAACCTTTCTTTGCTTGCTGTCTAATGAGGCATTCATGCTGACCTCAATATTAAAGGACAAGAGATAGTTTGATGCATTCAGGAGCTTCTGTGGCAACCTCGGTCCCTCTACAGGTACAATAACTGAACCAAAAATAACATTTGCATCAGTTTCACGAGAGAAGTGAACAGTGCACACAAGACTGCCCCAGTTCTGCCAAAACCCCCCCAAAGACTACACAAACAAGATAACAAGAGAGATATCACAGGGCACTTGAAACTCATTTGCCCTAAATAGTCATTGCAACAAACAGAGCGGCATGCAGATGAATTTAGTCCATATGATAAGTGACACTATATATAGCTCACACATCGGGTGTATCTTAGTGTTCCAGATACAAAATGTCCCGGCTGAGGTATAATGAAATTTGTCACCACAGTTTTAGCAAATGAGGTAAGAAATCAAAACGGTGTGAGATCAGTGAATAAACATTGTGGGTTTGTTGCATGGAGCAGAGATTATTACCAGCATTACCAGCTGCAGCAAAAGTACTCGTTTTGACTGGTAGAAAAGATGGTCCAAATCAAACAATTCTGATTTGATTTGAAAACGTTACACAGGAGATGGCTCTTGCTGTGAAAAAAATTATAATAGTAGAACACTCTGAAACAATGTCCATGTTTATTTTTTCCTGTCACGTGACTCCATGCAGTTGTGTGAATAATGTATAACATGCAGAAAAAACACCTGCACTCTATATGTACATATTGGATGAATAGGTATTTAAATCCTCTTTGACTGAGATGTCAGTGCTTGTGTCCTTTGCCATGAACACGTCCTCATGATAAGAAATCCAGATCAGTAAAACAGATGTAAATTCCTGTTATTTATTTATTTTTAATTTTCAATTCGTTTGACTGATCGTGGGAATATATTTTTTTAAAATCTAATTTAAGTTGTTTTAACATCGGTATGTTCTAAATCAGCAGATTTGACTATTATTGTGACATGAAGCTCACTTCCATGCACCACTAGAGTTACTTCCTAAATGAGGCCACCAGAATTGATGGTTTATTATATAGTTAGACCTATAGATCCATTCAGGATAGTGTGATATAGTTGTTACACTGGAAATTCACTAGCTTTGCACGAATGGGAGTTGAATTAAAATAGCTTTATAAAAAAAAAAATCTGACATGCGGTTCATTAAAACATGTTGGTTAAATCTGAATGCACTAAGTTACAGTGCCTTATAGTTTCCATCCATATCATCCTGTCACTTTCGTCATACCTATTTAAACTCTCAAACCCATCGAACAGAATGACATCAGTGCTAGAAATCATTTTACGTGTAACATTTGCGGTTCGATTGGTAACTGAAATAAGCTTTTTTTTTTTTCAGGAAATCACATTGAGGTCAAGAGAAACCTGGGAACAAATGTCATATATCCAAAATTGTTTACTTCAAGCAACCGTCCCACCATACTGTCTATTCATGTTAACAAACCCCCAGGCAAGAGAGGACCCATAAATAATTGTCAGAAGCATCCAAAGTTGGATTTAAACATGAATGGTATCTATTATATGGCCATAATGTTATCCATCATGGGTCGGAACTGGCCTATTCATCCTTGTCGATACAGTTATTGCTGTGGATTTTGTTTTTGTACTATTGAATGTCATATTGCAACACAGTGACATGAATACCACAACAAATACAGGATTATAGGAATATTTTTACAGTCATGCAAAATACAGTGATGTGCACAGTTGGAATTTGTGACTTTCCTCCATGCAAGCACTTTATTCAACCCATCAGTGTTAGTTTGTTGTCCTTTGCTGTTATTGGTAGCCATATAATGAGTCGTAATTTTGGATAAGCCACCTTGAACATTTATGGGAGACAGCGTCACATGTCTCAGCAGTGACAAAACCCTCGAGTGGCTGTAGACAAAAAAATCTATGTGTGGAGGGGGTTGGAGTGGATGGACAGTTGGACTGTAGAGGTCTGGTTCGAGAAATTACCAGGTAGTGTAAATTAAATTCTCTGCTATACAAGTTTCTACAAGTGAAATAAGACAGACACAGTTGGTAAATTATTTCAAAAATTCGAACATTTCCAAAACAATTTCAACATGCTAGCTTTTGCTGTGCAGCAAGAGGCAACCCCTGTTAAACATTTTGTTTTCTTTGGTTTCCTGTGCCATTCCCCTTGCAGCCCCGTCAGTCTGTTATACATGGGAAAAGCAGGGGAGCATTTACTGTGGTCCAAGCCCTGTCATTTCAGCTCGCATGATAATGTGACGTTCTACAGCATTGGGGTGGACACGCTCCTGATTGGAACAAGTCCTAATCTCCACTTTTCTACAAATAGCTTTTTGAAAATTCTATAGACAGGCAGTCAGGGAGACTCAGATTTCACTACGCAATCCCCCAACATTTTATCCCTCATTCTCTTAGTCTGGCCTTTTAAAAATAAACTCTCTGGATCATAATATGCTACTCCTAATATCTCTAAAGCTATGCAACACCATGCTTGAAGCTTTAAATAATTCAGGGGGAAAAAAAGTGTTTGAAATGGATCCTGGCATGACCTTGTACATATTTTATATGATTAAGTTCTATGATGCCACAGTGAGATATTTTAACACAATTTCTTCACGACAGTGTAGTGGACACGAAGCAGTTGAAGTGAAGTACCATTATTTTATTAACACTTGTAGATGATACCACCAATCTCTCTAGTCAGTATTTACTGAGTGCTATTAGCATAAGCCTAAATGTGTATTTTTACACATTACATTGGCTTATTATTTTACTTTAGACAATATAAATGTACATAAACAGTGTGTCTTACAATTTAACCCACTTCAAAATGAACAGTTTCTCTCTCATACAAGTACCTATGGCTATCCTTAAGCCCTATCAAATGGTCAGTTTTTTGTTATAATGATGAAGATGATGATGGTTATTATTATATTTTGGTGAAATTAAATTGTTGTTTTTCTCCACATAAGGCCTTTTGTAAAATAGAATCTTTCCATCTTAGCTGTGTACACAGTTCAGTGATGCTGTAATCTGTCGACTCATTTAATCAGTTTGCAAATCTAATAATAATTAGTGGGTCACCAGAATAAATGTAACTTTTCATTACAGTTATAGAATTATGATCCTTGCTTGAGAGAAGATAAAAGAAGTGGGACTGAAAACTGAAATGGGAATTAAAGGTCAGGAAACAGAGAGAAGTCCAAACAGCTATACATCTGCTTAAATTAAGATAGCAAACAATGTATGGTTGCTATATTACACTGAGAGCTTCTTAAAACTACAGCTTCTTGAAATAAGAGGAAATAATCTGAACTGTTGAGAGGACAGAGGAGTGATGTGCAAGGAATTATAAATGTATGATGTGAAAATTACAGTAATAAATCGATAAGAAATATCCTGGCCAGTTAAATGAGCTGTACTTGTCATGTGAGCAGTAACAGATTTATATTTATATTATTACACATATTGGTAGCCTATTAAGCAATATAATATTAACTTAATATGTATTATTTTGTTCTGCAAGCTATAGTGATTCCAATAAAAACATTTGCACATTGATACTTTTAATAATGTATTAACAGTTCTGTACAGCAAGTTGTACTAATGAGCATCAAATCTAACAAACGCAAGGAATTAAACAAACAAACAAATTGTGCTTTACTAATTTACATCCTTACATTTGGAGGAAAATACTGTGGCAACTTATCTTAACAGGGAGAAAATGAGTAGCTTACTTGCATCCACAATGTTAGCAAATCCTTTGTTAGACAGAAAATCTGTGTCTACCTTGCGTTCTGTATTGATTTGATGCAAATACAATACCCCATAGGAACTATCCATTTCAGAGTGAACAATCCTCCTCAAAGACCACAAAAAAAGTGGTCACTCACACTTTAACTGTAGAATCTTAAGTGATCCCACTTTAATGGAAAGGACTATCTCACTTAATTGCATTTTTTTTTCCCAAAGAAGCCTTTAATTGCCAAGTAGCTTCATTCAGCAAATTTACAAGCCAATTACCTGCTCCTGCACTGACAAACTGATACACTCTTTATTCAAATGTTCAAAAAAAAAAAAAAAATGCATGTTTTATTAAAAATAGATATTGTTTGCACCCCTTACTTAGATCTATTCAATTTGGTTGCTTTATTCTCAAAACTTACGAAAGAAGAAGTTATGCTGGGAAATATAAATACAAATACAAATCAGTTTGTGATCTGTCATGTGTGATGGGCTTTTGGGATTAGGGGAGAGGCCCATAAAATACTGTCACAAGGGCCAACCACAATCATTTTATGCTGCAGTGTACTGTTGCTCCAAAAAAAGAAAAAAGAAAAAGGCCTGCTTAAGAAACATAGGCAGCAAACAACACTCCAGGGTGTAAAACAGTAGCTGTGATATGTTGTACAGTTTGCTAGTGATTCCCTGCAAAGACGGGCTGCAACCTTGTTAACACACTGATGAGGCTGCTCTTCAGCTGGGGAAGGCCAGTTAGATAGACAAAGAGTGATGTAATGTAGAAGGAAATTAGCATTTCCCAGCATACCTCATTCCCTTGTAACTTTTGAGAATAAAATAATTACACAAAATAGTTTTTGAACACCTCAATAAAGACAAACAAAGAAAATCTAAATAGGCTATGACCATAAGTGCACAAGGTGTAAAGGTGGTATATATATACATCGCATCATGATGGCATCACGACAGTGATGGGTTTATCTCCTATCTGTTGAATCGGTCCTTCTCTGTGATGCTTGGAGATGCCTTCTCTTGTGCTCTGCTTTCTTGTGGGGTCACCCAGGGGACTATTTTGGGTCCTTTCCTGTTCACTATATACATACTACCCCTGGGAAAAATCATGTGTAGTCATACAATTTATTTTAATTTCTATGTATGTAATTTCTTCAATTAAACAAAGATAAAACAGAAGTAATTGTTTTTGGGGCCAAGGAAGAATGATTAAAGTCAGTGCTCAGCTTCAATCACTGATGTTAAAAACCACGACGTGTCTTCCTGCCCTGATGAAATACAAAACTTGCTGTCTAATAACTTACTGCATTTGAATGATTCAAAATCAGAAGTAATTACAATAATCCCCCCAGCCCTAGTACTAACAGCATCAATAATCTTTCCTCTTGTCTGGCTTCCTATCAAATAATATTTGTAAAGAGGCCCGCAACCTTGGTGTTATTTTTGATTTTGAGTTGTCCTTTGATGCTCTGGTGACCGGGGTGGTGTAATTTTTACATTGCCAAGCTGCAACATTTATCCAAGATCAGGTCATGCCTCTCATCTGCAGATTTAGAAGAGGTCTTCCTTGCTTTTATTGAATCTAGACTTGACTACTGCAATGCGCTGCATTCTGGTATCAGCAAGCAAAAAATTCAAAGACTGAAGTTGATACAAAATGCTGCTGCCAGGCTTTTAACTCTTACTAAGAAAAGTGATCATATTACACCAGTCCTTGTAGCCCTTCATTGGATTCCTGTGAGATTTAGTTTTTAAGCTTTTACTGCTTGTTTGTGAAGCTTTGAATGGTCAGTGAGTTGTTAAACCCTTATGAGCCCAATTGCTGTCTGAGATTCTTCGGTAAGGCCTTAGTAATGGGGCTAAAATCACAACTTGTCACAAAGGAACAGGTTTTACTGTTCAGGCCCCTCTGCTATGGAACTCCCTGTCCTGAGATATCAGGCAGATAAACTCTCCTCTTTTAAATATATCACCTTTCACACTTTTATCGAATGGCTTATTCTTAGCTGTTGGTATTGGCTGTACCCATTTATTTTATTCTGTCCCGTTATATGAAACGTTTTTGGGTCTTTTCTCATTGCATTACTTGTTTTTATTGTAAGGCACTTTGTAACTTGATTCTCATTATTATAACTACATCGATTACAGCCATTTTAAATGCTGCTACCTGCAGCTGGTTAGCTTTGCTTGGGGTCCAATAACTTTCAGGATTCTCCGCCGGTAACTGGTCCCAGGTGGGAAATTGTCCGGCATATAATCCTTTGTGAAACTGTGACTTGTAGTTTTTACACTTTGCTATTAATTGTGAAACTGGGCTGTCAGCCTTTTTGGGGTGCATCATGTGAGTATAGCCAACAATGAGCTTGTTCATTGCAAAGACTGTAATTAACTTCATGACAACAGTGGGGGAAGGTAGTTAAAAGTAAAATAATTAAGATGCTAAAGATATACAGTGAACCCTCGCTATAACGCGGTTCACCTTTCACGGTCTCGCTGCTTCACGGATTTGCATCGTGCATTGAAATCACATTACGACTATATGTAACGTAGATATATTTAATGTCCAGTTCTATCTATTTCAATCGTAAAATAAAGGTTACTACTTCACGGATTTCGCCTATCACGGTTTCTATTCGGAACGTAACCCCCGTGAAAAACGAGGGTTCACTGTACATAAAATTGAATTAAATTAAAGAAAAGAATAACCATCAAAAACAAATGTTAATATTAATAATTTCCATCTGTCAATGTTACTCTTTGCAATGCTTGTATAGGCTGTGAGCACCTGATATCACAGCTCCAGAATCTTAAGTAAAACATCCTGTATCAAGATTTAGTGTTTCATACAGAATATCAAAATAAGTCATCAGACGTGTAAAGAAAACAAAGGAAACACCCCATATTCACAGATATTTTTTATTTGTTAAACTGAAAGAGCTTTCGTTTGAAGCAACGTCTTTTTTGACTGTACACAGTTTCTCACTCTCCTCTGCAGGCTTAAACCTAAACAGCATTATTATAGGTACATTTTCTAGATAGTGGTTAACACTCAGACTGAGGAGGTAAGAAATATTATGTGAACAGTTGACGCAGAAATACAAAGACAGTATGAGTTTCCACGTTACACTCCCTTTTCGGACCTGTGAGATGAAGTTTTACAATGCACAAGACAACTGACGGTGACTTCAAAGTAAAGGCTAGTAGATCTTATTATGATATGCAAGAACATAATGTGCCTGTGGACATCTTTGTTATACTTTACTGTTCAAACTCATACATCATGCAGACTTCCTCAAAGCTTTGTAGCAGGCTTGCTCCGTGATAAATGCTCACAGGAAGCTTCACTACAAAGATCAATCAGAGCAGATGCTGTCCAAGATACAGCAATTTGGCAATTAAGAATTAAAGATTTGAAATGTAGAAAGACAAATAATCTGTGAGAAATAATCTATTTAACCTTATCATGTGTCCATGAACATACAGTGACAGTCACTGATTCACACCAATAACAATTTTCACATATTGGCAATTTACAGCAAAGTCTTTTAGTGTAACTTAAATGTGTAAACCTTTCTAATATATCCCCATAATGAGACACATCGGGGCCTTTATAGTGTGCTATATCATATACTGCGTATCACATTGTAATTTACTGAATTAGAGTACTTCTGGTTACGCTCAGCTCCAGTTATCCATATCATCAAAAACGTTGTTGTTTTCAGACTTCATCCAGTTACTTGTTAGCTATAACAACATTTGTGGCTGGCACGACAGCAGAAAATGCCCTGGCACACAGATATTACTATGCAATATTTGGATGGCAACACATTTCTTGATGTTTTCTTGCTGTGCTTTTCATCATTTTGGATGTCGAATTAAATTCCCAAATTTTGGATTCCAATTTTACATTTTCATTCATTCATTCAATTTTCAGATATAGAGAGATGAAGATATCAGTGGCAGTCAAAATTACTGAGAAATGGTGATGCATTAAATTAAACAGGGTTTTAGTTAAATGTCTTGATTTTTCTGTCAGGCTGTGCAGCAATCTCAGAGAAAATAAATTCCAAAAATATGAATTGGTTTGTTAGGGGACTGACCGCTGTAACATCCTAAGTGACACATGAAGCCTAAAAGTGGATGTGGCTTCTTTCAGGTTTTATTATAGCACTCGGGAGCTTTAGAATAACTAGTCAAGAGAAGAACCACGAGAGTAATCCATGCCTATTTTTAAGCTGTACAGGTTTGATCCTGGTAAAATACCTCAGGACTTGTTTGCTTCCATTTATTTAACCAGCCAAGCATCGCTGTTCATTTCCTGCAGAATTTGTTTTGTTTGTTTGTTAAAACAAACAAACACAATTTTTTGAAATGATTGGCATAACAGCATCTTTATCCCCCATATCCTTAATGGTTTTAAATATTTGTAGCACCCTGCAACTACTTGAAAATGCAGAGAGCTGCTGTCATATCATGTGAAAATAGCCCCAAGCTCTTCATTACTGTACTATTTTAATCCAGTAAAATAATAAAGATTCAATCCCCTGAAATAAAGACTCTTTCCACTTAGAGCTCTGTATTGTACTGGTTCATCATTATTTTAGGTTGGAGATAATGACATCTATGAATATATTAGTAATCTTGGACATTTGCTCTTTTTTGAAAATAAGTTATCATTTATCATATCAAAGGGATTAAAGGAAATCATAATTTGATTTGTGCATAAAGGGTTGATTTAAATAATTGCTTTCACTCCTCTGACATTTTCTTTAAATAATAACACACATACATCTTTAAATAGGTAGCCAAAAATTATACATTGTGGGTTATTGAGTGACATCTATCCTGAGCTTTTTAATTGGTTCAAATTAGATCGCCAAGACAACACAAGGACATTAAACACTGATTTTATGAACCTGACAGCCGAGACAAAAATAAAATAAAAATAAATACAAAAAAATATCAAGCACAAACAATAATACCAAATATCTTAATAATCAAATAGTTACAAATAAAAAAAGAGGAAAATCCTTATGAGAGCATTAAAACATTTCAACTAGAGACAGCCTATGAGCCTCAGTGTCAGTGCTGCAGTACCACTTTTACCTGCAGTGTTTGTTTATTGTCTCATATATCAGTCATCTTTTAATAAGCTTTTGCAGTGTGTTGTAATGTTTCAGAACTATTTAAAAATGCACATAAAAATAGGTCCCTAAATCAAAGCCATTTGCTCTCAGGGCTGGAGGTTTTAAATGATTTTGTCATAATATACATTTATAATTCACGCACCATGCAATTTCTTAGTCTTTTACATATAATACAAGAGCATTAATAGTGTTTTGATTGATGTAGCGATGCCAGTGTTCATTAGGATAAAAGCATGGCTTGAAGATGTGTAGTAATCAAAGTAAAAATATATTTAATAATGAGATAACATGTAATCTCTACATGGTACTTTAGACCGTTTTGTGATGGTATGAAGGTTAATCATGTCCAATGAAGCACGACAGACAGATTCCACATCTTTGTTAAAAAGTGACACTGTACAATAGCTTCCATGGCAACAAGTTAAAACCACAGTGAGACCCCCGCTCTGACCCCCCAATCCCAACCTGCCCATATATTTTATAGAAGTTAATTCCAAACAGGATGGCAAATCTTGAGAAGAATAAAAAGACAAAGATTACGCTTTGAATAGGAAACTAAAAGACAGAAGTGGGACAGGGGCAGGTTTTAAATCATTGTACAAAAGAACAAACAGCAACCCACCACAACCAAACACTTATTCTTGAAAAATCCATTGGAAATTGATTTCTTTTTACAGGTTGCACAGTTTATTACTGAAGTACTGCCGAGTTACTCCAGTATGCCAAGGGACAGGGGACGATGGCAATAAAGATGGAGGAAAGGGCTTCACTCTTCCTCTGTGCATCCGAGTAT
Organism: Brachyistius frenatus; assembly: GCF_029030835.1. Classification (NCBI taxonomy): domain Eukaryota; kingdom Metazoa; phylum Chordata; class Actinopteri; family Embiotocidae; genus Brachyistius; species Brachyistius frenatus. The sequence goes on along the minus strand of NW_027210682.1, from coordinate 30,995 downwards.
TTCTACACGCAAAGTGATCCTGCCGTACCATGACCAGGGAAGGATCCGAATGAGCCGAGCGTAGATGGGTGGATCTATCACGTTCTTTCTGTGCGTGTCGTTGTCAAAGTTCCCCTGGAATACCTGTAGAAATGGCAGCATGGAGGGATGATTAATTATTCAGTGGATTTTTCTATCACAGAACACAACCTGAAAATGTCTATTTGACTGTTTTCCCTACAAAAATCAACCATCTTGGAACATGTTCATCTGAAAATATTCTTTTAATGCTTTCTTTGAGTCCTTAAGGGCTTTAGGACTCCAGGAATTGTAACCACATCCGTTATCGATCAACTTCTTGTGGCAAAAGATCTTGAGTGAAAAACCACAAAAAAAACAATCTGATGGCTTTTTATCGGGAGACTGGTGCAGAACGTTCTTGGTGCATTTCTTTCTTGATTTCACCAGACTGTTACCTTGAAAAATTCATTCCTGAGCAGGTACTGAAGCGCAGCCAATCAGACCTTCAATTCACACACTGCCAGTAAAAGAGCATTCCCCGAACTCAGTTCTATTCTTGATACTTCTCTTTTATGTGCCACATATGTGAGCACATCAGCAGTTTCCCCCTGGGGAAAATTGTGCATTGTTGAAGTGGCACAGCTAAAGTACCACCTTCACAATTAGCGACAAACATCAGCTGCTGTTTCTCCTGCTCACTGACTGGTGTTCATAACATGCACCTTAAGCTTGTTGGTCTTGTTTTCCTTCAGTTTTGCTACACATCTTCTCACATTTTTTCACCCTAGTAATAAAATACAGGCTTTGACGGATGCCAGGAAAGTTGCTATAAAAGAAAAGCTATAAAAGTTTCTCCAGTAGTCGCTCCATAAAACTTGTGACATGTTGTGCTATGGCCTAATATGCATCCTGGACCAACGCAACTGCATACATACACTTGTCATATGGACACTGTCGCATTTTCACAAAAATTACTAAAAATAAAATTCAGTTTTATTTGTATGGCACCAAATCATAACACAAGTAACCTCAAGGCACTTCATATGGTAAAGTCCATACTGCAGAATGACAAAATATAGAGAACAACCCAGCAATTCAACAATTTTCACATGAGCAACAGCTGCAAGGGAAACTTCCCTTAAACAGAGATAAAACCTCCAACAGTGGGAAGGAAAACTCCCAATACATTTGTATTTCCAATCTATGTCAGTATAAGCACCACTTCCATATCAGTTCAATGACATTTCAGAGCCATTAGATGAACCCTGAAACAACAATTGAATGGTTGACCACATCAAACAAGTATAATTGTCACGATGGGACACATGCTCTGTTGTTTAATATCAGAAGCCTTGGTGTGTGCTTCATAGACAGTTAGAAATAGGTACATTAGGAAGAAATGTATCGACAGAGTGCATCATCAAAGGATATGATCATTTCAATTAAACAGATATGATTATGCTTGCGTAATTGGGATGTAATGGGACTCAGTGTTGTGTGGAATGAAAAAATCAGTGGGCTGAATCCAAGCAAGAGCTGAAAATGGGGATTTACATTTTGTTTGGAGTAAATTTTCAACTAATTCGCTTTCAACAGACAAACAAGGACGGATAATTTTGGAGGAAAGTAGTTTGCATGGTTGAACAACAGACTGTACAGTGTATCCTAAGGACAGAGAAGAAACTTTAAGATTTAAGTTTTAAGTATCATTCAAGTATCAGTATTAGGTATTATCTCAACATCCTCTGCCAGTGTGATTTCTAATTTATAGATATAGTGGCAATATAAATAACTGCTTAATCAAAGTAAAATAAGTGAATTACATATTCATACAAAAACCAGTTGGCAGGACGGAAGTGCAACTTTGAATATATAAACTGGTATTTAAATTAGGTCTAAGTACTTCAACTCAATTTAAGACAGTACGATATAAAAACTAAATCTGATATTGAGAGTGCAACGCAATCTTTAGAAGGGTGTGACAGCTTCTGTAGGTGTTATTTAGCTTGATGTTGGTGCTCATGAAAACCTGACACATTGTAAGAGAAAATTTAATTTCATCCTTTCATTCCTACTGACACTCTTCAATCTAATTTTTTTGTAAAAATAATCTCAATGAAGCACACGAGTGTACAGGTCTCTAAGTATTTTATACTGCTCAGATTCTACCAACAGCTGTAGTATGAAACATTGTTTACAGACATCAGATTCTCTCATGGACCATTTGGTCATCAAGTAGCAGATGGACGCCTAAGACGTAATTGTCCCACATCAATATACAATGATGTGGCAATCTATCACATCTCTTCCTTCTCTTCCAAGAATATGTGTATGTTGCCATTAATAAGGCTATGTTTGTGTAAATATTTATTCAGTGTGTTTAGTTCTGTCGTTTTGAGGGCTTTTGAGATTTACTCTTACTGAGAGCTGAGGCTGAAATAATGTGACAGCTGTACTCTTTCATTACTTTCCTTATTTGACTTGTGGGATACAAACGATTGTAGGTCACATATTCATTCTACGTTCTTTTTCATCATTTTCCTGCTGCAGGAAAACCTATTTTCTCCCCTGTCTTTCTCATCTATATTGTAGCACAGAGGTTAGACTGTAGTCAGACAATGTTAGTATCTGCAGACAAGCAAACAACGCTACATCAAATGGCATTCTGCTCTTTGTCAGACCCATTTTTTTCTTTATTCTATATATATCTATATGCTTTTTACCATATATATTTATAATCTCAAAGTGTTTAACATATTTTGAGTTTCCATACCCTGTTATTCTGTACTTCAATAAACAATATTTTCACTTAATTGCTATCCGAGTCAATCACATTCTTATTGTTTTTATATCTATATCTGAATGTAATAATATTTCGGTTTCTTAGAACAATGTGAAAAGAAACATACACCTCTGAATGAGACCAGAAAAATCAGCAAGTTATTGTCAATATATTTTAGATAACCAACTCTGATGAGTTTCGGGTGACAAATGTTATACAGTAATGTGGACGCATTTTTAGACAGCCTCTGGCAATTCAACATTGCAAAGGAGAAGCCCAACTGAATTTCAAGTAGAATTTTAAATTACTTTTTTTTTTCTTCTAAACTCTGTTTCCGTCTCGCCAGTTTGTGTTTTTCTTTCAATTAGCAAAAATGAAAAAATAAGATGCTGGACAAGAGAGTACAAATGCAATAGTTTGGACCTGTGTTCTGGTACCAGGTGTATTTCTAAACTACCATATGGTACATTATGGTCTTTGTTACCGACAGTCCAGTACATGACCAGCACAAACAACAACACACCATGTGGTTTCAGATCAGGTATATTTCGAGATTACCTACGCTTAAATTCCCCAGTACTAATTTGGCAGCTGCAGCTGCACTGCTTTTAGCCATGTTACATTTTTTGTCACATTTGTCTAAGATTACAGTTTGCGTTTCATTTGTAAAATATGCCGCTGTGCTGGCAGCACACTTGTCCCTATCTGTGATTGGTCAGATACGGCAAACCCTGCCCCTTTAATGTGAACACACTTATAGCTGGATTGGGAAACCCTGGATTAATAAAGAGATTTGATATTCACCTCTGTGTGACCGCATAGAAAGATTACGTTTGTTAAGATTAGTTAAGCCAGATAACGAAGACATATCCTGGGTTATGGTCAACCCGCTTCGTTGAACAGTTCTCCGGCGTGTACACTGCATAACATTTCAACATAAAACGACATGTTGATAGTGTGTCTCAGTTGCATATTGCTTACATTGATAATTGATGATATAAGAAGTGTTGACTGAAGAAAGTCACCGCAGGGCATAACATTTCTAAACCATTCTGTGTGGACTCTTTTCACCTCCCTTTATAGTCTCTTAGAATGACAACGTTTGACCGTGGGAAGTCTGAAATATGTCATCTGCAGGAGTGTTGCTGTGACTGTCATATGACACCCGGGTTACATGATAGCACAATGCAGTAGTCCAGTAAAGAAAGCATGCATGCAAGGCATTATCTATTAACTCTGGGAATCTCTCGGTACACTACGTGGAAAAATTTGTACCTAACCTGCTGTCTGTTGGGTTAGCCTACCCAATGGCAGCAGCATCAGAACAACAGAGGATGAGAGACTGGGAACTGACAGGTGGAACCATCTGGTAATATTTGTGCTACGGTTAACGGAAATACAGAAATGCGGCAGTGTTTTACCATGAACTATTATTGTTCAGGCAAAACTGTTCTGGAGAAAACATCCAGCCAAGTGGTGTTTTTTTTACATTTATTACATCTTTAAGATTGGAAATTTTGTCAAATATGTGGGAACTAGTTATGTCCCACTTCACCGCCGGGAAGTAGATAATCCAACATGTCTCTAAGTGTCTTCAGACTGACGCACTCTGCTCTTAACTATTGATTGTCCAGGCTGTTAGAGTCAGAAGTTCGCATTACTAAAAGCCTTGTGTGCCTCTGGAGCTACAACACGGCCCATACTCCATTATTTAAAGCTGCTGCACAGGTCAAGGGATCAGGTCGCTGAGATCTCTTTGCTCTCTGCCCTGACGTTGCCTGAGCCATCTGAGGTAATACCAGGAAACCTCAGCTACGACTTCATTGAAAGGTCAAGAGTGGTCCGCCAGCTTTAAAGAGGCAGTTACACTCAATCAACCTGAAATGCACAACAAGACTACTTCTTCTTAGAGGTCGACAATATGTTATCTAGTAATGTGTCCTTTTGATCCTGAGGTGCATTGAGGCTCACAACTAATATTCTGTTCAACAAATATGACTGTTAGTGGTTAATCTTAAAATTATTGCATTTATAGCTATCTATCATTCAGTTACCCTATGACCTGGAGGGAATTGAATGCTCTAATGACTAATTAACCCCATGTCACCTGACTGAAACACTATTAACCATTAATCAATTACTTTTGTGCTTGATTGCCCTCATCAGCGGACTATATAAATATTGACACCCATGAAAGAGCAGTAGTGCACAACTACAATTTTATAGAGGGATACTGTTGTGCGTGTGCGTGTGCTCGCGCGCGCTGCTTTGACAACATCTGTATTCTGACGGAGGCTCCTCGCTCAATCTAGATCTAACTGCCTGCAGCCTGTGCCACACAGGAGCTGGAGGGGGGAGCTGAGGAGAATACTTACAAGCCTATACTACTGTTCGAACCAGACACCCAGAGAGAGACACACACACACACACACACACACACACACACACACACACACACACACACACACACACACACACACACACACACACACACACACACTTTCACAGTATATCCCTGCCAAGTCAAGCATTGTGGTGTGGCAGGAGGAGCCTCGGGAGTCCAACAGCCAAATGTGTCCTCTAGCATCAATGGCTGCTTCACCCGACTGAAGGGGGAAAACACCTTGAAGGATCATACATCTGAACAGCCACTTGGCTTCGTCTGGGGACAAACTGATTGACATTCACAGAAGTCTTGCTAAACATGCCTGCCCTCTAATACAGAGCACACATACTAAGATTGACTGCCTATCCTTGGTTCTGCTCTGAACTATACAGCAGTAAAAACAGAGGGTAGAATATAGATGGTTTTGGAAATGGATTGAAAAAACTGTTGCATTGAGAAAAGTGTTGTGCTCCACTAAGTTATTTTTTTTGCGAAAATGAAATTAAAAAATAAACATAGTAGGTTCCTGAGATTTCACTTGTACTTTTCTCTCCCTCCCGTTGCAATCTCAGATGATGTTTACCAGGCCTTCAGAAGGCATCCAGTGCTCGGTATAGAGATTGCTTGAGTGGAAATCATGCTGAGCATGCATTGGCCCCTATCCAAAGATCATCATGGGTGTTATAAACTCCTCAAGCAACACATTTGAACTGTACGAATGGAAAAAATATTTCTAGGCACCAGCAGCTTCACTGGATCCGCAACAAGGATAAGGGCATGAACTAAGGGCGGTTATTTGCCTTAATAAAGTGCTGCTTTAGATCTATTACACTGAGCCAAACTAAATAAAAGCCATTCTGTAAGAAAATCCTATTTTGTGATGGCAGTTGAAGTTACCAAATAACCTCTACAAACTGCTCAGAATCAGTTTTGATGAGAAAGACAGAAAATCATAGGTGAGGCTTTTATGTGCCACAGACTGCAGGGCATGGACAGCAGTTGACCTATGAAATAAGCATGACGGCAAATTTATAACCAAAGGATTCAAAGCCATTATATAACAATCTACCAATGCTTTCATATTGTATAATTGTGATCTAAATGGGTGTAAGAAATTTTTATAAATTAATGAAGGTGTGACAGTACTGAGAGTGAATCTAACAAAGTCTATCAGTCTGCAGTTATTAATCAAACACTATGCATCTAAGCTACCACTAGCTTTCAGTGGTTACCAGTTTGCGTGCTTGTTTAACCTCATGAGAGGTTGCTGAGGCACACCATTTTTTTTTCATTCAAGCATGAAGATGTTCTCCCTTTACCTGAATATCTTATAAGCACTAAGGTTTTAATTATCTTTGCAAACTTTTCCACTTGGTCATTCTGACATATAATTAACCACTAAAGGTCTTTCAATTGAATGGAAACATTTCCACATGAAAAGAGCTGAACTTTGTTTCATAAAAAAAAAAAAAAAAAAAAAAAAAACTTCATCTTCAGTGATATATTTATGTATGGAGCCAGATTGGGGCCAAAAGTTTCGTTAATTTGAAAAAAAAAATAAGTAAATGAAAAACTAAAATGAAAGTTCAAGATTTGATCTTTAACTTTTCAAAATACAAAAATGTATTTAAACTAAAAGGATTTGTGGAAGAACATTTTTTTTTTTTTTTTAACTTGAATATAATTTTGTACGTATTTATCTAAAATTGTAATTTCCTTATGAATTTTGGTGCTTATTTTTTTCAGCTGTAGCTTTTATGCTACTAGATTCAGATCGTATTTTATTGCAGTTTTGGATCTTTTTTTCACTTTCAAATCTTTTTTTCACCTTCAGATCGTATAAGTTCAGTTCCAGACTTTTAGCCAGGTTCTGGCGTGGTGGCATGGCGTCAGCTGAGAGGGGAGTGGAATAATGAGTGACAGCATAACAAAAATGACTGAGGACCTGACCTTACTCCTTCAGGGAACGTAGGGACTGCGAGAAGTATGACTCAATACTTTCTCTACGCAATAACCAGGTGATTCACAATGAAAAGACTGACGCCAGTGACACAATTCCGTTTAACAAGCTGTTGTAGATATTACTTGGCACCAATTGCAGTACAAGAGTGACAAACTCAGCCAGATGAATAAAAACAACCGTGCCAGGTAACGCTAGCATATCGTCAGTCTACCACAACTATGAACAGTCGTGGTCCACAAATCAACAATTAAAGGCAAGACGAATAAAATCGTATGTTAGCGCAAGCAATGCTCATCCCTTCAAGTTATTTCATGATCCAAGGGTATTTGGCTTCTTGATTTCCATCGTCAACACATCAGCATTACATGAATAAGAAGAAGAAGCAGTGCTTATCTTTCAACAACACAGCAAGAGAGAAACGTAAACACTACTTCTCTTGCCACCAGCATCTAAAAGACAAGAGGCTTCAGTTTTAGCTGTAGCCTTGTGCCTGCAGCTCTCGTGCTATCAGCAGAGAGGCTGCTGCAGCTCCGCTCTTCTTGTCGTGGGCGATTGGAATGGACATTTGTACTGTGTTGAAGGGCTGTAAACAAGATTTTCAGCATAGCACTGACCAGGCCAGGTTGACAGCATGGTCTTATCTGATCCCAAACCAGAGGAGAGGCAATAGGACAGACCAGGCAAGCTCAGTTTGAGCCACAGATAAGAAGATGCTAAAGGGAAGTGGAAGGAGAAACAGACAGCTCCCAGAAATGAAATTTGTACATTCAGTTTGTTCCTTTGCTTTTTTTGTCTGCTTCAGGTGTTTCCTGTGCATTTTTCTGTTCAAGCTGTTTACCCAGAATGCACTTTTCCTCGGTGGTGTGGCATATAATTCAACAGTACATACAGGAATATGATTCCACAGTATTTGTCAATGGTTGTTTTACCATTTACAGTAAAAAGGTATTTCTAGAAACACAGTCTTGTTATTAATATGTAGAAAGATAAAGATTAAACCTCATAGACTTGTGTTTGATCAAAGTCATATATTATATATCATGTATTGTGAAAGCAACTTACCTTGTCTTTCCCCTGTTTCTCATCTTGATATACACTCCACCGCTCTCCATCATTACTGTAAGCAACTTTGTAAGAGCCAACAAACTGGACATGGCCAAAATCTTTAGCTCCCTGGGTGATGATACCTGTGACCTTGGTTGGAACAAGCAAGTCCACCTGAGAGAGGCAAAGGCCACAGGAGAAAGTGCAGAGAGAAGGGGAGACAAACAGGAGAACAATACATTTCAGTGCTGAAGAAACAAAAAGTGTCAGACATGATCAATTTTCACAATGTAGTCAGCATCTTAAAAAAAGAGGATTTAGTGAATAAAGACACTGAATGCAAGTCAAGTCAGTTTCAATTATTCACAGAATATTGAACAGCAAGGCTAAGTCCACAACCTCGCCTCAGCAAAACAGAAATTATCTGCTGCAGCAGCTTCTGAGACCCGCACGGCTCCATTTGGGTTAATTTTTAACAGGATCTCATTTATTGCAAAGAATTTACTGCGCATGGGTTCCAGGCAGTAAATACACAAACTGTTACTTTTACACATTTTAGTGTGCAATTATGCTTTTATTATTTAGGAAAGTACTCAACACTGTTGAGTTGATACTAAAATAAAGTTAAATTGAGCCTCAAAATGCAGAAACAGGAAAACTTGGCTCACGCTGCTCCAAGGACAGTATATTCTGCAGTTATGTTTAAAAAGGGTTAAGCTTTTTTTTTTTTTTTTTATAAGTGAAAGCTTTCCATTGTGTTATGTCAAAAATTGTATGTGAACCATCTAAAGCAGAATTTAGGTGAAAGACATTATCTACTAACATAGGCAATACACTGCAGTGCAAAAACACAATTCATATTATAAAGCTCAAGGGTACAGTAGTATTATGAAATGAATCACTCTCACTGATCTTTCATAAGTATAAAGCAGCGGGTGAGTAATGTTAAAGCTCATTCAACATAGTGGGAACTTCACTTCTCTGTATCACATTATACACAAGCTTTATTGTTGTTTTTGAAGGCAACCACATGCATTTAATACTTCTACATATCAAACATATGATAAATTAAAAGTGTGACATTTCCATAACTTCCCATGTGACCCAATTTCTTTAAAGAAGTATGTCATTTTGTAATAATGCAGAAATATAAACAGTAAATAACAGCATTGCCTGGAGATAGTAATATCTTAACGTCACTGTAAAACTGTTTTACTAATCACGTATATCAATGCAGTACCAATTTGCTGTCAATGCAAGATGAAAAACAGGATTTGACTCAGCATTTTGCTGCAAAATAGATAGTGGCAAAATTTTGAAGCACAGAACCTGAGAGGGGCAGAAGCACGCAGATTTATTTATTTTGCTGAATACGCTGTACACAACACTGAGACAACCATACATCACACTAATTGGCCTGGTCACGAGCCTACATATACTGTGTCACACGGCTCTGACAAAACAAAATAGGGCCCCTCATAGATTAAACAAATAAGGAAACAAACTAAAGCACGAGGTAAGGCTCCATTGTCACTCCACCTGCTGGTCCTGAGACATTGCAGAGCACTGCAGTGCGCCATGGTACACTGCACAACTCTTTGTTGACTGAAATATGTTGCAAACCCTAAAATGACTTTTTTTTTTTTTTTTTTTTTTACAAAGTGGTGATGTCAATGAGATCGCTCTGGAGTTTTCATCTCTTATAAGGTTTCAGCAATGCTTGAGGGCTTTTCTTCTCTCCAAGCTACTTTCAGATTGAGGACTTCTCCCTGGGTATTATAGAGTCCTTCTTAAATGCTGACATCCTGCTGTGCACATGAGCAGCCATACTAGACCTTAGTCCTTACACACGTAGACAAAGCCATGCCCTCACCACTGAAAAGCGAACTCTTCACTTTCTAAAAGGCATCCACGTGGATAAACTCTCAGCTCTGCATTTGTCAATAGAAGTAGGACAAAACTTTGCATGCAGACTTAATTTCCCTCTTAACAGTGCAGTGTTTACAGGTATGCAATTATGCAGATGCTGCACAGTATGCATGCTTCATTTGTTGTGAATACGCTATTCATGAAGTTTTGCCTTCAAATTATTTCTGCCTATGCCTCCATTTTTGTGAAATGCAGTGATCATTGCTGTTTCTGAATGCAGAGCAGAATATTTTCCTGTGATGCATATGAATAACTTCAAACAACAACTTTGTTATAATGACAATAACGTCACAACAAACCCCCTGAATAAAGGGGCCACGTAAAAATGGTGGCAGGAGCTGCTTGGTTGACTCAGAGGGGCATGACACCTCGCATTGTGAGGCTTTGATTATGCTCCAGTTGCAGAACATTGAGGTAATCTCGTTCTACCCAAGCAGTCAAGTCTGCCACCAAAACAAAGGCATGCTTGAAGGGGAACCTGTAATTGCTGTCACAGGTAGCGGTCAAAAAATACGCCCGCCCCCAGCGACGCCTGCTCTCAACACTTTGATGGCCCAAACCGAATTAGGGTGCGAGATAAGCTTGTTAAAGCAGGGCCTCTCCATCAGCCCCCACTTTCTGTTCTTGCTCCCCATCACACTCTAACCCGCGTTTCCTCCTCCATGAGCTTTTAACCCAGCCAAACTAGGAGTGTGTGAAGTCTTTGTAGCAATCTCTGAATGCTTGTGGTTTAGATGTTCCAAAAAAATTAAACACAAAAATCAATTTTAGGATTTTGCTCACTGTGTCTGAGATTAGAGGATAAGATTCATACAGCTAAGCTCCTAGTTTTTCCAAAAATCCAGCTACACATCCAAAAGGGAGTCAGGGTCAATTACTTGTTTGTACCTTACTTTGATAGCTGCGTTTGAAGGGGTGAAGTTTGTGCACTTCTGCCAGACAAACACTTATCCCTCCTGCTCATTAAGACAGGAGTTGGTTTGTAAATTTCATGTTCCTATTTGAAGTGGCTCTGCCATTGCAGGATAAAGAGATTAATGCAGTGAGAGGCAGCTTTATAAGGAGCCAAACGAGGCCCAGTTTACTACTCTATGAATACATGACATGCATACATAGGAACCTGCTATCATACTCCTTCCAGCTGTGCTGTATGTAATGAAGACTCATTTAATCTTCACAGCTTTCGGGAGATGTGTTCATATCTGTGTGTGAGATGCGTATTTTCTGTATATTTCTGAATTGTGGGCTCGCAACTGACAGAGGGGGAATGGGAGGGCAGTCAACCTCACGACAAGACAGCTATCATTAAAGCTATAGTAGGAGTATGTACAAACAGCACAACAACCTTATTTAGAGACTTCTCTAAACGAGTGTCTAAACAAGACACAGTCTTGATAAACAGGTCTGTTTACTTAATCATGAATCCTGTGCCATGCCACCACAGCACAGAGTCATTAGTATGCTAACCCGGCACCAGGTCTGGTAAAGGCTCTTCTGAAGACCTGGACCATGCAGAGATAAAATCATGCTGGGAATGTTAAGTTCAGGTTTACACAGAGGAAATTAAACGTGTAACATAATTAAGAACGAGTAAGAACTGTAATTCCATGTATCAAGTATACTGACAGTCAATTGTGCACATTTCCACATGGCGTACAAGCACACCGGAGATATCAAAGTCACTTTCGCATCATTACTTTAAATGATCTTCTTTTTAACTCGTCTAGGCTCATGTTTTTGAGCAGTTTCACGGTGCTTGGGACTCACAGTATTGTGGGTTTTCTATATTACTGGGATGTCTGAGCAAAAACAATTCTACCTCCTAATGAACAGAATAGAGTAGAATGGAGTACCAAAAGCTTTAAACAAAGAGCACACGTGCTAAAGACGAGAACGCCCACAACAGACCAAACACATTAAAAACCTGATCATTAGACTGCTGTGACTACGGTAGGGACTGGAATATTTCTCCCAGGATTTAAAAAAAAAAAGTTTTTCTAGAGATATACATTTAAAAAATAGCCATCCAATGTCACGATGTTTTCACGATAGCAAAATGTTGGTAGTCTGTAACAATACCATCTAAAATCTCCATTTCTCCATAACAATTTTGATATCACGGTGAAAAAAGAACACATTTGGTATTGACATGGTACCAAACTATCAGTTTGTGTGACATCCCTCGTCATTTCTTTCAATTCGTAATTTCTTTGAAACTTATGTTCGACTCATGTTTACTCATGTAGTTATCTACAACAACTGTAATGGCACTGGTAAATGTTTTTCAATAGCTGTTTAATGTGTTTCTGTAGTGATACATTATACAAATAATCATCTAATGTCACCATGTATTTTTGTGAGATTCATTCACACTGTACAGAGTAAACAGATAGGACATTAAAACCACTGCGATGCCCAACAGCGTTGTTGGTGAACATGGAGGAAAATGAGGGAGCCGTTACAGGAGCTTCAGTGTGTTTTGTGCCAGAGGAGAAGTGACCCAACTGCAACCAATTTGCATGAGGTTTTCCACGAGGTATCAGATCTGCCTGCTCTTTGGACGTGATATTACATGCCACATGACAAACTACGCTATTATGTGCTGCTGCAAACCCACCGTCTCAATAAACGCCCCTTAAAAGCTCACCTCAAATTACTAAAGAAAAAAAAACGAGGGATGAGGCAGCAGGCAGACCATTTCTAGATAGATGGCTGACTGAGTGCAGCACTTCTCCACTGAGAGCAAAGAAAAAACTGTTTGTGTCATGATACCTTTCTGACTTTAAAATATGTGCCACTGCACACACGAGTCAATTCCGCAAGGAGGAACCAGTGATCTGAGTCCCGCCGAGCATATAAAACATTATGTGACAAGTATTTTTCTGTCCCAGTACCCTAAACATTTAAATGAAAATCTATATAGGGTGCAGTTATGGCCTTACCAAGCAGTTACATTGACTCAATTAAGTTAGACTGAAACCTGTGTTCATTAATGTTGTGTATTTTGTTCATTACTGCAGCAAACAAACAGCCTGTAGCCCCTCACCAACTCAGCCTGTCAGACAAAGAACGCTAATCACTTATTAAAATGTAAAATTTAAATGCTGATCATAGATAGCTGCAGGTCAAAATGTAACAAAAAAAGCAAGGTAAGTGTCTTCGCTAACAGCTTGCTTGGGGTAAAATCTAAATATTTTGAGAAAGTACACCTTCACACCTTCAGGCAACCTATGGCATGAGGTAGTACTAAACATGTTAAGTGGCTCCCCAAGAAACAGTTTTGGGAAGAGAATCTATAAATTAACCCACAACCTGACGGATAAAGATAATTTCTTCACAAATTTCAAAAACACATCTCATAGTTTAACAGCAAACAAAACAGAGCTGCACAACTTAACATCACTCAGGAAGTGTGTGTGTGTGTGTGTGTGTGTGTGTGTGTGTGTGTGTGTGTGTGTGTGGGTGTGTGTGCGTGCCTCGGGTTAGGGGTGCAGTGGGAAGATACTATCCACGCTAGAAATACACAGCTTCATTTTAGGTGACTTTAGTTCACACAAGTACTTTGTGTACTTACCTCAAATAATATCACGATTATACAATTTAAATAAACGTAACCCAAACATCAGGGTATATACAGGAGTTTTGTCCCTGCCCCGCTACCTGTCATCTACTTCATGGTACACGTTTGTTTATGTTATCTGATGATGTCTCGTGCTCCATCAATACATTATGACTCATTCTTTCTTGGTCTTTCTAAGGTATGCACACACATCCACACAGACTCCAACTTCATTTTTTCATTCCCTTGTTTTTTTTTCTTTTGGTACTCTCTGATATATTATTTTTTTGTTCTTCTGTTATTTTCTGTCTCGCTCAGTAATGTAGGATTTTAAATCAAAGTCTACAATTTAACTGAATCCATGCAGTAGCTCAAAGTCCAAGATCTGTGTTTGAAATTAATTATTAAGTCTTCTTTTAAACTTTAGTGTGGCTCTTAGACACACACACACACACACACACACACACACACACACACACACACACACACACACACACACACACACACACACACACACACACACACACACACACACACACACACACACACAGACTGTGAACCTCCTTTCTTACACCTTTTGTGATCAGTGTTTCCACATGTGGTGGAGGGATGTCAGAAGGTATAAATGCCTGCTGAGCTTTTACACAGTGAAGGGAAGGTGTGCAGGCAGTCAGAAGTTGCCCCGCAGCTTTCAGCATAGAAAAGGTAATGTCACAGAGTGAAAGCATCACAGGCTGGTCAGTGTGGCATTCACCACCTTCCAGCATGAACTTACACATTTTCTCCTTTTTGAAACTGGACTTGTATGGAACAATTTTGAAAATGCTACAGTAGTAAATGTGGAATGTGAATCGAATGCACTTTCCTTAAAGAAACATCTTCATGTGCCATGTGCTGCCCTGACATGAGGATAGATGTCTTTGTCACAGAGCAAGATGTCTTGTTTTGGCAGTACATTACAAGAGTCAGCTGCTTGGCTGGTCAAAGCACATGTCACAGCCAAAATGCGTTGGGGATATAAATGTGGTAAAAGCTCTTGTGCAGTGGCTCAGTGAATGACAAACTGCTGGCAAACACATACATTTGAATGCCAAACAGATATACATAGCACGGACATTGTTATGCATTAAACATCCACCCTCTTCCTCCCTGCTCCTCTCTACTATCTTCATGCTAGCACACTTCCATTAAAATGATGTTGCATGTAAATGAATTTAAATTCATTGTTTTTCTCTTTAAACAAATAATTTTTACATCTTCACAGTGAGCTTAACGCGGTTAAACTTCAAATGAACCCTGCATTTCGAATCGCTTATTGTGTTTTTTTCATTTTTAGTACGCACTGCAGCTGCATTTAAAAAGTACTCACTGCTGCATATAGTATATGTACAATTGTGATATACTACTTCATCGTAAAAATGCACCTTGAACTTTGACCATCTTGGTCAAATATGTTGCGATCCGAATCGCAACATTTAAAGTAGAACGAAAAATGACTGCGATTTTAAACGAGTACGCTTCCTTTTAATCCCTCTTCCTCTTCTTCTCTTTCTTCCTTTTGCGGTCAGGAGCATTACCTTCACCAACTTTCTCGGCGCCTCAGTCAATGTGACATATCCTCCGGCGCACAGAAGACTGTGCGTCAGAACAGCGAGAGTAGCAAGCTGCCCTACATACTGCAAAATACGGCCAAATATGGTATGGCAGCCTGGTACTTTTGGCATAATACATTTAACATACTATGTATTGGGTCACACTAAATCTTGTTCTGGCTTACTAAATAGTATGGTAGTATGAACATTGGAGCGTAGGGGAAGAATACCTCCTTGTAGATAACAGTTACAACATTTTTAATTATGCTAGTAGAAAGGGTCAGACATTCATGTCCACCTTGGGATGAATTGTAATAACTTTGGTGATCCCTCAGTTTTTGGCTAGTGTCACAGGCCAAGTTTTTTTTTAAATTTTTTTTAATTAAAATTCAATATTTTGATTCATACCTGCAACTACTGAGAAATCCATCAGTTTCTGCTGTATTGTAGCAAATGATGACATGTGAAAATGCTAATCTGTCATGATAAATATCACCTGCTAAACATCAGCAAGTTAGAATCAGAATGTTTTAGTATCAGAATGGCTTTAAATGCTTGGATTTTGTTTATCAAAAAAATATAAGACAATTGTTAGTTTCTCAAATGACAAGTAATGGAGAGGTTGTGCTATGTGTGATTATGATGCAGACATGTTACTGAAGCCTTGATTGAAAAGTGATCCTCCCCTTTAACAGCTTGCAACACAAATACCTGCATGGTCAGCTTCATGTTTTTCAGACCTGTTTTTCTCCATCTATAATTTAACAGAATAACCTGAACACTTTAAAATAGAAAGTGCCTATTCAGGCCATATAATTCCTATTCTTTGCTCCAAAACAAAGGCAGCCTTTCATCAAAGCCAGCACATTAAAGCACAAAGCATTGCTACCTGGATAGGCCTCTAATAGGCTGTTCAGACCAAACAGCCATAAAACAGATGGAGCTTCCCTTCAGCATGTCAAGTTAGATCTGAATGGTTGCAGGAACTGATGAAGAGAATTGGCAATGGCAAAAGGAACAGGAAGGATATCAACCATAGTGGTCTGGATCATTTAGAGCTATTACAGCGGGGAGAACAGCATATACAGGCCCAGCCAGATGCTAACCATGTCGGCATGAGTGAAGTGAGGGAGGCAGATCCATATGCGTAAAAAATGGGCTTGTCGGTACACTGGTAAGGGACTTGGGGAATTTCACAGTCTGTTTAAGGCTTACTGTGACATGACCGCTGATGGGCACTTACTCACTGATACAAATCTAAAGTAGTCTGTCTCCATGTCTGATTTTGACTGAAATGAAATCTGGAATTCATGCTGGAGAAAATAAAAACTGCTTTTTGTTAAAAGATTAAAGCAAGTGGAAAATTAGAAATTATTTATTGACCGAAAGTGTGGTTTTCCCCATTCAAACAACAATGCTACATGTTTTAAAGATCCTTCTAAAGAGGGGGCATTTAAAAATATAATTGTTTATGACTCTGACTGCTGCACATACAGCTCATCATACTTCATTCCTCTGTCTCCTCTCCTCCTTCTCACGTGGTATATAAAATATTGATAAGAAATTCTCACTCGTATGCACACATACAAGCACGCACGCACTCTGCACACAAAAATAACACGGTCTGCTTGATAAGACAAAAAAAAAAAAAAAAAAAAAAAGGACAGCATGAAATTTAGATAATAGATTTTTGGACATAAATGGTCTTTGTGATATGTTTCTTACCCTGACATGAATCAATGTGCAGTTTCTATAAAACCTTTGCTTAACTTTGGACTATTCTGAATTAATCATTATACTGTAGCACGTAGCAGTGCTCTTTAAGCGCAGTCCTTACTCTCCTGGGTGGATACCATAAAGATGTCTAATTTAAATGTATGATATGAGTGGCGGTATATCTTACATGTAAAGAGATGGCTCAGAGACACTCTGAAACCACAAGATACACATGCAGAACACATTGGACCCAATCTGTGCTGCACTGATTTAAGATCTGGTGCCTTCACTTCTGACAATTCCTGTAGATCCCAGGATTACAGCAGGCGCTGCTGCAGACTCATGAATCAATCATCCCAAGATAAAACAGATAAATGCATCCTGTGTTAGCTGAGAGGGAGTGAGCGGGACAGAGGTAAAGAGAGAGCGAGAGAGAGAGAGAGAGAGAGAGAGAGAGAGAGAGAGAGAGAGAGAGAGAGAGAGAGAGAGAGAGAGAGATGGGAATCAGGATGTGGTGTTGAAGGATAACATGGCTTCCTTGGATAATGAAAACAAAAGACTTGCATTACATCCCAGACCTGTACATTTAAGGAGATAGTTGGAGGGAGGGAAGACTAAAAAACATCCAATTCAATCAGAGAGGCAGATGGATTTACCATCCCTTCCGTAACTTCATTTGGAAGCTAATTGAATTAGCATACTGGCTGCAGGGAAATTGAATAAAATAGGGCAAAGAAAGCCATATTGGACAGGATTAAAATGAGGCTCTGACGATACTGCCTTAATGGAATTTACAACCGGCGTGTTTTCAAATTAGTGTGGGTTCTTTCTAAAGTTCTTCTTGAATTATTGGATAATGTTTCCAAGATGACTGAATTAGCAACAGTTAATTGCTAGGGAACATTTATGAACCAACATTTTGTATTCATCTCTTGAAATTATATGACGGAGTTGCCAGCAGATAGATATATGTTATCGAATGGGTCCCATCTGACATGCTTTGCCGTAAAAGTCTGATAATGACCCACAACAATCCCCTTTAATATGGACCTTCTCCATATTCAAAAAAACTCGCCAAATCTTATAATCATGCACACACTGTTCATGGCTAGTTGGTGCAAAACTGATCTTGTCTTTCTGAAACGGAGCTGGCGCATCTGCTAAAGCTGGTGCTGGCAGAGGGATTTGTAGTCATGGTCATCTGTTTCCCTGGCTATCTAGATTTGTATCATCAGGCAGTGCCATAGCTCAGAGCTTGTCAACAAGTAAAAAAAAAAAAAAAGAAACAAGATGCAATGCAGTTAATATATTAGTTGCAGCCATACATATGCAACTCGCTGCTGTTCACACTGACAAATTGTTGGCTGAGCTGTAAATCTCACCAACATTGTGTTGAATAATTAATATTCTTAGGTAAATATAAACGCTTGTGAAGTCTGAATCAAGATAAAATTGACATGCACAGAAGTGTGGTAGCAGCTTGACAGATCAGACGCTCAAGTGTTCACACATTTCATACTTCAAACTTTTTCCAGCATTTTCTGCATCTGTGGCTAAATGGTTGTGTGCTTCTCACTGATTGCAACAGAAACCAATTGGAGGCGTTGGCCCTGTAGCATTCTGTCTCTTTAATTAGTTCAGCAAGAAAACTTTGCTATGGGTGCTGTTCCTATTAATTTGGTTTTGTGTGTGTAGTGTAGTAGGACAAATAATGATAAAAAGCTGTACAGCCAGTCGAATAAATAATGTCATTAGAACTTTGAATAGTCCTATCTGCAGAGACATGTGCCTTTGTCTAGTTTCGACCAGATCAATATGGTATGACAGTAATACAAATGCTGGATTTAAGGGGATACCCATGCTGCCTAACATTTGGTGTACAAACTGTGTTTTCCATTCGGGGGAGGGGGAGGGGGGGAATCAAGCTTCAAGGACGCAGAAGACGACTCACCCTTGAAAGTTGCCAATAAATTCTTAATGTCCATTTCCCCCCAAAAAAGTACTAGTCTTTTGTTGCTAAAATAAAGACATGATCATTGCTATTGCAGATAATCAGAATCCCTCTTAAATCCTTTCATGCTACAATGCCTTCACTCTCTCTGAGGCAGCTTTTCTGCTCTCAGAAAGGACACTTCATCTTTACTGCATAAACACTCAAGAAGAGATGAGACTTTCAATGGGACAAATTAAAGCCATTCTCCTCTGTGGAGGGATGAAACAAACACCCAGCTAATTCTATTGATTAAAAGAAATGGTGTTTGTTGTCAGCAGTGCTGTATTTGAGGCAGCAATTTGATTAGGAAGCTGTGCTTGTCAAAATTGCTGAAATGCTAATGCCAGATTTGATTACATCAAATGCCTACTCACAGGCACTGAGTAAGAATCAATCTAGCATCTCATCTAGTCATTGTTCCTTCTAGCCTCTGCTCCACATGGGACAGTGCTCTATGTGAAGTGTCAACAAGCACTAATGCTTTAGGAGCCACTGGAAAACAGCTGCGGTCATTTGCTTGTAGTTTATAAATTTGTGCACTTTAAAACCTACTTTCAAATTATTAAAGGCTGATAAACAGTTTTGAAGACAATTAAAACAATTTACAAAATATAATTTGATGAGGGGAATTTGAAACACGAGACTGGAACTGAAACGTATTCACTGTTTTAACCGTAGAGAGTCATTATGATGACAAGCCCATTATTAGATGTACCATATGTTTTAGCTAAAACCTCACACTAGTATTTTCAGTCAGAATTATTCCAAAAACTACTATTTCTGAAATAAATATATTTAGACCCAGTGTAGCCACACAGCATAAGATTGATCAAGTTAAAATGTTGGGTTGTATCCATCTAAATGCTGCTTGAAATGTGCACATCCTGAACATGACAATACTTTACTGTCATATTCAGCCTGCTGGGACTCTCCTCCGGTCCTCTGTCTGACCTGTTGCGCCCCTATGCTCCTCGCTACTTGCTCAGGTCACTGGACCAGCAGGTTTTAGTGGTATCTAGATCAAGACTGGCACCTAGGGCTGACCGAGGTTTTCTCAGTCGCTGCTCCAAAACTTTGAATAAGCATCACCCTCCAGATCAGGTCTTCAACTTCATTGTTCAAATCTCGATTGAAAACATATTTATTCTCAGTGGCATTTCCTGATTAGACCCAATTTTAATTTTATTTATTTTTTCGGTATTAATTACTCTCCATGTCTATCCTCAGGCATTGTTTTACTTTTTAATTACTTCTAATTTAGTTTTATTGGTTAATTTGCTTTTAATGGTGTCATTTGGGTAATTCTGTGTGATACTATGCAGCACTTTGAACAGCCTATGTTGATAAATGGGCCATATAGAAAAACTGATTTGACTTGACTTGGTATGACCCGCGCCAACCCCTTCTGGGGCTTCCAAGGGCTTCATGTTTAGAGCTTTGGACCATGAGTTAAATCCACTTGCCTTGAAATAAAAGTGTTTTGCGACTTGTACACTTCTCTTTTGGTTGAAATATATTCATATTGTACTGAATGACTTATGTATGCTAAGGTATTATTTCTACTGTCTCCATGACCTTGAAGTCTCCTTGAAAAGTTTGCAGTGTTCAAACAAGCGACAATGTTTTTTCTTCCCATGACAAACCATACAATTCTACGTGGTCACTAACCCCTGCTAGACTAGAAATGAATGCCATTACCATATACACAGAGAAGGTTCCAGATAAACAGCGATCGTCTATCCTTCCTCTATGTGTGTGCTGGAAATGTGTGCTCCTTCTTTGGTCACTACTGTTCTTTCAAGAAGTGCTTCAGCTCTAGAGATGTAAATACTATCAAGACCACCAATCACCATGCTCTGTCTTTTGTCTCCAAAGCATTGAGCTCCTGCAGGAAGTCACCGTGTTCACAAATCTCAACAAGCACGGCAATCATCTCATCTCATGGAACGAATGGAAGAAGATATAAACCACCAGGTATAACAGGCGTGACATGTTGAGTTGTTTTGTCTGTAGGTCTCTGGATGACACAGAGCATCAGAGTGTGTATTTATTGTCCTTCAATAGTGGAGAAGCAGTTTCAAATCAGTGTAAATTCAATGGCTCAACTATCTGCTCGCTGGGTTTCCTCCTCTCTAGTGACCATTCATTGCACAGACGGATTTAGCCAAAGTCTGGAAACAAATGGCAGCAACCCAGTTCTGTCATACAGCTGCAGTGTTTTCTGAAACCAAAAACAACACTTTGGTGGCTGCGCCATGTATTGCTTTTACACCCTATTTTCATTATTCACCTGGAATCCTGGGGCCAATACAATGTGTATGTGGGGCTCGAACAGTGTTTCATCATAGCACCTACTAAATGATGCATTCTGACTATCATAGTCAATCAGTATGAGACCACCACTATTTCATGTGCACTCTTCTCCTATTGGCTGTTAAATGGAAAGAGACTTTATCATATTGGCAATGAAGAGATTCAGATAAACTAGTGTTAGACAGGTACTAACACCAACAGGAGCCAGTTGAACGCTCCAGTGATATCGCAGCTGTGTCTGTGACGGGTCACATTACTTATGTCTCTTCACTTTGTTTCCCTTGACTTTGTTTATAACCTCCCACTGTGCTTTCTGTTTCATCCTGTGTGCTCCAGCAGAGAGGAACTTTTTTCCCCATGTGCATGCACCTGCTTAACTGCCACTATTTACCTCATCAGTATCTGCCAATGCAAACCTCCACTGTCCTAGTACACGCTAATTATGTGTGTTCTGCTCTGCAGATTTACTCAGATTAATGGGATCCTGTGAATTAATTGCTAGAACCATGCTTCAAACTAAACAGCAACAGCAACAGTTGGGTAAATCTGTCTAATCCAGTATAAACATCAATCTTTGTTCACTTAAGTAGAAAAAGAAGGCTGTTGTTATTTCACTTTAGAAACCACAGGAACACCAAATTTATGTTGAACAATTTCAGTGATCAGTATGTTGTTAAATCCATAGATGCACTCAAGTAAAACTATATGTAAAAATATGATATGCATTGCTTTGGTTTACTTATGCACACCTGGTTGGACAGATAAATGACTTGTCAGCAAAACATAATTACACATTACATATTTGGTCACATTACAAGACATGCTATGTAGTATTAATGCATTAGGCAAGAACCGATTTGAAACTATGACTGTATGATGAAATAACATTAGCCTCAATGTACCATTTGCAAAGGAGGTACTTGAGTTCTTTCAAAGTTTTTGCACAAGCTTTAGCTCACTCTGCATCATCAGAGGGTGAGGTGATTATCAGGGGGCCACAGCCACACAACACATATTTATCACTTTAAGGAGATAATAGACTGTGAAAATCTTGGAGACAGTGGATAACAAATGAACCACAAGAAAGGAATAGCTTCTTTTGTAACCTTTACAGGCTACTAATGAATTTAAAAAGTTGAAAATGAAGTGACTGCATTTTGCCCTAACAATGTCGACACAATAGTGTGTTACATTTTGGGATATTATTCAACTACACCTCATCATTTACAGCACAAATGCACACAGACCACATTGAAGTTATTCACTCAATGCAGTCTATGCAATTATTTAGGCTATTTATTGGACTGATTGTATTTCATATTGCTGTGTTCCTGCCTTCACAAAAGTGCATTTTAGAGAGAACTTGGTGTTCCAAATTGCAAGAAAAAACACGGGGAGATAAATAATGTAAAAAGGCAGAGTTGAGCTTCAGCTACGTGGAACATATCAGATTAATGGTGCGTTCATGAGCAACTGAGAAGTGAGGAATTTCTGACCTCTGAGTGGGAGAATACACGTGAACGCCTGTCAAACAATATCCCACTAAGGTTTTTGAGAGCCCTGAGAAGTAGGTTTGAAAGCACTGGACATGCCAGGGTTTGTGGTGAAAGGAAGAAATGTACTTGCGCCGAGAATATTCAGACTTGGTTAGCCCAGCCTACCGAGTTTGTTAGCTGTGTTAAACAGCAGAGCATCAGACCATGTAGAAATAGAGTGTACAAATAATCCTGCCCTCCTCAGCTCTATTTGGTGCCCATGTTTGTATATATAGATGATGATGAGGTTGTTTGTCACTTTTTTGTAATCTGACAGCAGAAACAGAACCGACTTTCTGGAGGCTGCCGTGTTACCTGTTTATGAAGGCTTTGAACTACTCACAATGAGAAACACTAACAAAGAGTATACAGCATGGGACCTGTATGGCAATTGTATATTTCGAAACTGAACTGCTTCTTTCGATGCTGTGAGACAAAAATGACTTTTTTTTAAATAGAAAAAAGGAAATATAAAGTACATTTATTGCGAAGTGTTTTTGTGATAAATGTAGTTTTCATTCCTTAAAATACACATAATGTCAATAGGTAAGTAATTCTGCTTTTACTTCAGATATTTGAATAAAAATAGCTTCACGTATCAGAATAACAGCCTGACTCATCAGTAGAGCTTATCTGTACACCAAAAGACGACTTGGATGCAGGTATGTTTGAATGGAGTTTAGGAGACAACACAGTATTTATTTCAAGTTTTCCTCTTCTTGATTTCCTGTTTGTGGAGCTAGCTACCACCTAAAACCTCGTCAGTGCAATTCAGCATTCAACATCATGATCATGAAGGTGTAATGAAAGTGAATCCTCACCAAGTGATTTGTTGACCACAACAAAATTAAGAGATATAAGAGGAAGAGACACAATCTGTCCTTCCTACACTTGTTTGTTTGCTTGAGGCATGTTTACTAAAAATCCACCACAAAACCTCTCCAGTCGTGAACAGCACTTGTTAGAAAATTTGCAGTGCACATGTCACATTAGCAGGAACGCTGTGAAACTAAAAAGTAGCTACTGTCTCTCTAGCAACTTCTCTTTGCTGTGTGGACATGTTAATGTGCATAATTAACTAATCAGCTCATGCCAGCTGGAACAATTGGCAGCTCGGTCTGACAGCTTCAGCATCTCTCTTGAAAACATCTTGAAAGTTTCTGGTTCATTCTCCCTCGGTGTAATTTTATCTTCTGCCCAGGATAACTTCAGCTTCGACGGTACCGAACAAGTCCAGCTCTTGGTCTCTTTGTTTTAACAAACAGAGTTGTGTGGTGAAACATTTCAATTCTGGAGTATTTATTCAGCTGTGCCCAACAAGTGGAGCAAACAGTTACGTATCAAACAGTTACAGTTACGTAAAGGCCCCATATTTTACTCTTTTCTGGTATTTAATTTGCAGTCTTAATATCCATGCGAAGATATTTTTGTGGTGTTAACTACCAAAAAAATATCTCTATAGTTTTGCATCTCCTCTCTTAAGCTTCTCTCTAGAGCTCTACCAAGAACATGTGTTTTGAGTCTGTATCTTTAAGGTAGATTGATGTCATTGACACTTTCTTCTGATTGGCTGCCATTTTTCCTGATCGATACACACCCTGGTAAAGCATGGGTTTTCTTTGATCTTGTAGCTTGCTAACTCCGTGATGGGATGACCGCTCGGTCATTCGATAAACTGAATTTGTGCGATATGAGATCATAGAGACTTTTTTGATCAAATATTTGAGATTTTGTTTGATGGACACCATCATTTTGTGGAGCAATGTCCTAATTCTCGATTTAAAAAATAATAAACTGTCATTGTCTTGTTTAAAATTCCATGAAACTGGATAGAAAAATATCTAAAGATCACTAAAGACCACTGGAAATATTGTCTGACAAACAATCAATACAACAACGACACAAAACACAGAGAAGGAAAATCATTTGTGGCAAAAGTGTTAATTGCAGGCTAAAAGACACAATCTATGTATTAGCTAATAATTCCACTGTCTGCTATTCAAATAAAATCATGTCCAATCTGATGCATTGAGGAATCCATATTTAATATGTGGTGCCTGCAAAGAGTTTCCCTATGCTTCCAGTCCTCAACAGAGCAGTTGTCTTGATTTATAGGAATACTTATTTTATCATTAAGGCTGATTAATTCCAATAGTCTGTGAGGTTTTAAGTCATTCAGTAATGTCACTGACAATCAATTATTTGCCATGGCAACCAGTAGAAAGAAGACAGGGATTGTGGAAATTTAACAAATGCATGTAAGATGATTACTAAACTATACAAAGTGTTCAGTTCCAACAGATGTATCACTATACATGTGATACAGCACTCTCGCTTTCAACGTTTCAAAATCCAGATATTGTGTATGCGTGTGTGCACAGCAATTGTCTTTGCCAGTGGACACCATTGATTGTCTCACTGTATCTGTATGGCATCTCCTGTTTCCTGCCTTTGCAGCATGTAATATGAGACAGCAAGTTTTCCTTTACTCATTGCAATCAATTTTGCTTAGCTGAGCTCCCTGGCATGGATGGAACCTGCCTAAGTACCTGTCTCCTCCGACACACACAGCCCTGAATACCACCCTATGAAAAAAAAAAAAGCTTTCAGTGTAATACAAATCTGAATCAAGACCCGACCAATCTAATAATGGCCAGACAAGTCAGTTTGACTATAGAGCACTAACTGTGTCACTGCTAGGGAGGCGGTATGCGTGGAGCGAGTGCACGAGAATGACCAAGAAATCACTGATCATCCCTGAGAAAATGACTTCACAATTTCTTCTATGTGATGAGTTTTGCAGCTTAAAGTAAGATTTGGTTTCTGACTCTGATAGCAAAGAGCATTTATGGCCTTTTATCTTAAAAGAACCCCCCCCCCCAAAAAAAAAAAAAAAAAAAACAATATAAAAGGCCATATGTGAGGGCATACTGGGCATGATTGAGTCTGATTGATACATATCTCACACTGCCTCGGCCCGCATCAATCTCACGTATTATTAAACAGAAAGACTGGGAGGTAAACGTTCACTTTCAGGAGACATGTTCAGCCATCAGTAACTGTAATGAAAACAAATAGATTGGCTGGTTTCATAGAGATATAAAGCCTGGATGGCAGCCAAAGATAACAGGGCTGAACTCTTCCAACAAAGGCAGTGTGGGTGTCAGATTCAAATATAGTGTCGTGGAAATAAACAGAAACAACAACCTATTACTGAGAGCTACCCAACACAAGTAGGATTTTTAGATTTAATTTCAATCGTTACCGTACCTCTACGATGAAGTATTTTCCTATGATATATAATTGAATCCATTGTCATGCATTACCATGTACACATCATCAATTACTATGCCAGGGAGAGAACAGCTAATCCTTCAGCAGAGTGAAAGCCAGCTATCTGCAAGTACAGGCCGTCTGTTGTTCATTTCCCTGCTAATATATTGATTTATCTCTACAGTAGCTACAATAGATAACAGACTTAGCTCAGATTACATCTCACCTGTAGCCACTGACTCTGGTCACTGTGTCCAGCTGTCCAAGCATTGACCTTGCCCTGTTTGTCCAAACGGGCCTTGCCAGGCTCCCAAGTGAACATGTCCATGTTGAGCGTCCGGAAGATGCTAGAAGCTGTGACCTGATAGTCCTGGATATGGCCTGACTTCATTCCCAGTGGTTCAGAACAGCCTGCCAACGACAGAAAACAAACAGATTAGTTCCAACTTTTTTAAACAGACAACCTCCAATAAATTTTAGTGCTACTTAAAAAAGGGAGCATGAAACAACTTTTGTAAGCAGGGTGCATAATACTGGAGTGGATTTTCAAATATTTATGATTTATTCATGATTGATGATAATAATCTGACTCAGTCAGACAATAAAAATCTCACCCACCTGTTAGCTCACAACCGAGCAGCTCCATGCGTAAGGTACAGTGCCTCCTGCAGACTTGGGGGTAAATGCGCACGTACTGGGCTTCGATGGGAGGGGTGAATGAGTTGGCTGATGGAGCGTTGTTATCGACATTTCCTCTGAAAATCTGTTGCAAAGGGATGAAATAACAGCAGATTGGGATGGGTTGGGAGGATGGTAAAGCAGATCAGTTTGCAATAATGTGGCAGTCTATCTTCCGCTGTCTCTAGTGTCTACTCCACACTCAACAAATTGTTGTCATTCAAGGTCAATGAGCTAGAATTACACGGACAAATGTATAATTTCTCACACCATTTGAGCCAGTAATTCATAAGAACAGTGGTGTGTTTTAAATTAGTGCTCCAATTACATTGCTATATATTTTAGAGTGTTTAATTCCAATGTTTAAAGATAGTCTGATATAAGCACTGTGATTTGAGTGGAATAAGTGCACACTGTGACAGACATTCTTGCTTTCTGTATGTTAAGTTTTGACTCACAACACATCAAAAACATTTTTGAGATCCAATTATATTCAAGTCCAGACTCAAATGGTTATGTGTAATAAATCTGATCTGGGTCTTTGGTTGCACGGCCAAACAGAGGACAGACGTGGTTTGCTGTCATGGATGATAGAATGCTGTGTGGCCTATTTGGTGGCTGTTCATCCCCAAATAGTATAAAAATTCAATCTAGAAGTCATAAAAGTGGAGGGGGGTAAGGGGCAGCAGGATGGGCCCGGTGTGTGCTAGCTAATTAAAAAGCCATCTCATCATGTCCTCCACTCTGCCCTTGACTGAGTGCATAGTCTCTAGTCGCTGTGTGTGCGCTTGGATGAGTGTGTATCTTTATCTGTGTATTACAGGGGAAGAAACAGTGGACGAGGGTGGATGTGCATGCCTGGGTCTGTGTGCCCACATGTGTGTCTCACCATATCCTCATCTTTGCCCTTGACTTTGTATGTTCTCCAGGTCTTCCCGTCATCACTGTAGGCTACTTTGTAAGACTTGACGTACTCTGGGCTGCCAATACGCTTTGCACCCTGGGTAATTAGGCCTGTGACCCTCATTCTCCTCTGCAGGTTTATCTGTGGGGAAAAAGGCAAAATCATGAAATTATAGCTTCATTCTCAGACACTACAAAAAGTATGGAGATGTGTCTGTCCGTGTGCGCGAGCAGAATTGTCACAGTGATCAATTCACCCCCCTTGTATCTTTTCTGTCAGGGCCATCCATCTTATTCAGAAAGTCTGTTATCAAATGGAACATTTAATCAATCCTCACGCTCCTCATCCAGTCTGTCCAGCCTGTGCAAACTGTCAATATGGTGCCAATGTAAAGCAGCTTGGTGAGCCAAGAGGAAAAGAGGCAGCTAAGAAGGAGGAAAATGATGAATAGGTTCCATAGATCCTGCTTAGCGCACATAAAGCAGGTTCATTACATACACGGCAGTTTAAGGTCTGGCACTGACGGGTCATTTTAATAGAATACATTACTGCAAAATTGCACCTTTTCCACATATTTTCTCTTCACACATTAACAACAGCATATATGAGATTTTGCAATCATTGGATGGGTTTTGATGTCTGTGTAAAATGTATCTTTTTATGTTTACATACCAGTGTTCCTCATTACTACATATTGATAATGCTGAATAGTCAGGTTCATAGCTGAATCATTTGGTCCTTAAAGATATATTATTTGTACCTATATACCTGTAAACTAATTAGCCACCATATTTATGTTCAAGCCTGTGCTAAAGATGCACATCACAAAATGGCCGATACATGATGGCTCCTCCTCATCAAGGGCCAGCATCTCTCCCAAAGTCATTAAAATGCAGGGAACATGATGGTCTTAATAACTAGTGTCACATCTTCAAATGCACAGCGTGTCTAGGTCACTGAAGAACGATACGTTGGCAAGTATTATTGATTATTGATTGAGTCTCAGCCCTTCACACTGATGGTGGTTGATCTTTCTTCAGTCCCAGCCATGCTCCCACAAAACATCATTAGCCTGTCCCCAATTACAAGCCTGCAAGACCTATAAGGGAATATTACACATCACAGCCATGTTTTCCCACAGCCTGTGCCTTCAGTCTGTCATCGTTGGTTGACTACAAAAGCTCCCCTTGCCGTGCAATTCTGGTGAACCTGTGTATAAAAATGAGACAGCTGATGAGAGTTGATGACAGCTCATTTCACTGTGACAAAATAAAGAACCCTGTGGTGACAAAATGAAGAAGCCTGTGGTGACGAAGTGGTGCTGTGTTGGACTACTCGTACACCAGCATGTATAAACTGTGTATTTGTTACGGTGAATCTTAATATTGATTTTTTTTTTTTTTTTTTTTTTTTTTTTTTAAATAAAGTAGGACAGGAGAGCACTGGGTTGATTTCAGTAATATAATACAGTAGATACATAGTCTGTGACAAGATGAAGCAAATAAAAAGCGGTGAAAATGATTAATTTATCATTTTGCCACCACATTCGCACCAAGCTGCTTCATTTTTAGAAAGAAAATTAAAATAAACTATTTGGCTCATCTAGCTCACCCTCTGACGAAATCTAAAAACACAGCTGTCTTGTCCTCCACAGCTGCAGAACAGACAGGCAGCGGTAATACAGTTGAGAGTAAGTATTAAGCAAAGGACCATTAACCTCAGATGGCCAAACCAATAAAAAGAAATCCAGACTAAAACAGAATTTGAATTACTCCTATGAATAGGGTTAGTTATGTATGATTCAAGGCTGCAGTTCTTATTACCGTCTCATTTCTTTAGATTACGCATTTTAGACAACAAATCCTACAACCTAATGTGATATTGCAAACAATCAGGTCTGTATTTCAGTTTATGTATGTGAAGCTGAAGTCTATTTCCATTTAAGAACATTTTAAAGCCAATTCAGGAAATGAAAGTTTAGCGCCACTGACAGTGTGGTCACATTCAGGACGATATTCCAGGGGCTTGAGCTCATTTTCTGCTGCAGAAATGGTGGCATTACTATGAAATAAGGCAATTTACAAGTAAAATATTTGAAAGCAAAAGCTCAAACAGATAGTCTGAGCCCACTACGTTATACTCTCCGTTTCTGTTAATGAAAAAACTCTAAGCTATGTCTCCTGAGGACATTAGAGATTAGTACTAGCTCTTACGAGTCCAGCACAAGGATAGAACTGTTTATGTTCACCAACCTTGTCTGGACTGTCAAAAACTAATGGAGTATTTTATAGTAATTCTCTTTCAATGTTGATTTCCATTCTACTTTTCAATTGTAGAGACAAGACTCAATTACACATATTTTCTTTACACACTTAAACCAACGTTTCACGTTAATTATACATAAGGACCCTTCTTAGAGCCTCGGAGTTGCAGTGGCCCACTCTTTCTCACTCACAGCATTTCTTTGCTCTTCTCAGTTTTTTTCCATAGAGATAGATAGTTCTTGCACTAATTAGAAGCCCTGTCACTAAAAGGCCACCACTCGGGTAATTGGGGTGATTCTTCACATTTTTAATGACCACTCAGAAACACACCTCTGTCACTTCAGTGCTAATAGTGATGCATTTCTTTGTTTGAGTGAAGCATTACTTGAAACATCCTGCTTCTGCAAACCTTTGTTTATAGACTTAAATGTGGTGGTTAAACTTTGTTGGAAAACCGCCAATTAAACTACATCATATCGAACGCACACAGAAACTCCGATAACTTTTGCCCATCCTTTTATATCTACTTTTTAGAAGTAGGCAGAATTGTTGAATACATTTTGCAGTTGAGGCCAAATTTAGATGACACATGCATAAATAAACTTCAAGCAAAATTTTATGTCATTTCTTTGATATTTACTGTCTTATATATTTGCCCGATATGTCGTCACTTCTGAGTGGTAATAAGACTGAAACTATTGGGTATTCAGCACAATCCATCCTCGTACGAAGAAGTGTCAGTATTATTTTGATGTATATACTATGTATATTTCAGAGCAGGTTGGTATCATGGTGCGGAATACAAATTCCACCCCCCCCCCCCACACACACACACACACATACAAAAAACACTATCAAACAAACAAAAAGTGTGTCCTTAGCAAATGTGTGTACTCTCAAAGTTTGGTTTAGAAACAAAGACAGCTAGAAGAAACACTGCAGAAGAAGTTTGGGATGAACTTTTAACCTTTCACCGTTTGACTCTTTCCTTTTTCCACACATACACACAGTATCTTGTGTATGAGGAGCTCTGACTAAAAG
Source organism: Brachyistius frenatus (assembly GCF_029030835.1). Classification (NCBI taxonomy): domain Eukaryota; kingdom Metazoa; phylum Chordata; class Actinopteri; family Embiotocidae; genus Brachyistius; species Brachyistius frenatus. The sequence continues at coordinate 23 of NW_027210682.1, read as the reverse complement.
GAGCCTCCAAAGAAAAGAACTTC